>NC_084759.1:133119718-133419718 GCF_028858725.1 Colius striatus
TTTAGTTAAATTAATT
This sequence comes from Colius striatus, assembly GCF_028858725.1. NCBI lineage: Eukaryota > Metazoa > Chordata > Aves > Coliiformes > Coliidae > Colius > Colius striatus. The sequence continues at coordinate 133,119,735 of NC_084759.1, forward strand.
GTTCATGCTTTCTACAGAATTTGAGTTTCTCTTCCACATTAAACAGCAGCTGCAGCTCATAGATGCCATGTGCAAATGTGTCAAGGTCAGGGAATGAACTTTTATCCAGCAACAGTGGGTACCAGTAATAGGGACCCTGGAAAGGCAGGTACAACTATACATCAAGAAAGTTCTGAGACTAGAAATAGGAGGGCCTGTCAGGATCTCCCCTTTATTATCTCCTGACCTTCATCAGCTATTCTCAGCTCATTAGTAATGAATGCACTGGCTGCATTAGTGGCTGTTATTTTTGGCTGAGCTGCTTTACAGAAAAGCTTTGCTGATCTCTGGCATGTCATGATACTAACTCTCCTCCTCTGTCAACTGATAAGTTCCCATGAATTGAGCTTCAGAACTGCCCATGAGCTAGACTGGCAGTTACTCTTAACAGTCAAAACATGCACTCTTCGGCAACAGGCCTTCTTTTCCAAGGCTAGAGCTTCCCAGTCTTGTTCCATGGCATCTGGCAGGCAGCCCACCTCACAGGGACAGCAGTAGTACTGCCAGCTTTCCCATTTATTTTTCTTTATGCTGTGGCAACACCTGATGTTTTAAATGAAGCACAGTCCCTAAAATTTGAGTACAAAAAGATACAGAGATACTTGAAGGTCCAACTTCAGAAGTCCCACAGACTGAGAAATATAAGAGTCAGTGAAAAGCATCTGACATTTTCCACATTTTTAAAGCTTGCAGCATTTAAACCAGTTCTGAATTAGGGAGGTGCGGGGGAACAGGTGACTCATGAATTAGCACTTAGACAACCCTTGAGTTGGCACAATTTGAAAAGATCATGTTTCTGTCTCAGGAGGGATTGGAAGATTTTCCAAAAATATTAGTCCCTTTTCCAAGGCTTTCCAATTATTGTCTAAGGTTGGCAGAAGTAGTGCTTTGTGGGGCGAGCCATCACAGCTCCTCCAGTCTCCCACTTTCTGGCTCAGCTCCAGGAACAATGGCTCCCGAGACTGCCCAAAATTTTTGCCAGTTGCCTTCTGTTAGTGCTTATGCCACCTTTAACAATCTTTCAAATCAAGCATGTAGGTGGTTCTGGTCTGCACAAATGTCATACAGTTACCAGTTAGGCCCAGTAAAGAGAAACAAGGGAAATTGCTCTCAGGCAGGGTTATCCCCACCTACATAAATATCTTAGACTCAGCTCTCTTCCTGACAAGGTTAGTGATGGAGACAAAGGGGACAAAGTTGTTTTCTTGCCGTGGACAGATGATTCCTGAGGTAGCATTCACACCTGAATACATCCTAGGCAGTCCAGGCATTCTCCCTGCCATCCCATAACCACTCATTTTTTGTTGCAAGGAAATTTGGTTCAGAACAAGGACACGACTCTTTCAAAGCACTTGAAAGCCTGTAAAAGGGTATTGAGACATCTAAGAACTTTTAGGACTCCAGGCCAGGTCATCCCTAGCCTGCAGGTATAGCAAAGCTGAAGACAAAACCCAGCTCTCCACATTTCCAAAACAGTGACTCAACATAACATCTTTTCCCTCCAGGGCTCTGCCTTGTCACGGCTTCCAGCAGTCATACTTTTGGCTCTGGGTACAGCAGGGACCACAGCGTACCCTGCTTTGTAGGTACCACTCACCTACATAGTACAAACCCAAGCTACAAGGAGATTAGTTTTTCTACCCTATTTCATAATTACTCCTCCTAGCTGTTGCCTGATAATCTCCTACCCAGTCACCTACCAGCTAGACATCATATGGTCTGACCCCTTCCTTCCAATGAGACAGATCATGAGCTAATGTAAGGATTATTTGTTACTTCTTGAAGTGCCTCATTTCCCAAAAGGCTAACAGGGAGCTCAGAAATAGCACAGCTACACCCACTCTACCCAAAGGCCGAGGTCTGTACATCAGCAAGGAATTCAAACCACCACCCCTTCCTCAACCACAGGCATCAGCAGTGTTGATTAAGCAGGAGATACTTCTCACCAGCCCTCCTCTCCTTCACTGATTGGAACCTCAGAGCAGTATAACTTGTTGCACTCAGCTAAAGCGACCTTCCAGCCCTCCTCCGAGCGACCTTGAGCAGATAGCTCTCCTCCACCCCGTCTACTCAGACTACCCGCATTTCCCATCAACATGGCGGTAAGGGCCCCGAGCTTCCCCGATTCCACTGTTCCCACGTAATTCTAATCCCCAGACACCCTGCATTAGTTACAGATGGATACTTGTGTCCCCCTCTTTCCTTATGCCCGCCCGCCCTTCTACCTTGATATATTCAAACACGGACAGCCACGAGCTCACTCAATGGGCGCTCGCCTGGCTCGCAGCTGTGGATGAACTGCGATACCGGCGGAGTCTCGGCTGTCTCCTGCCCTCCGGAGGAAAAGGGAGATGTTTTGCTTTTTTCTTAAAGTTTAAAAATATCTTAGTTATAAACCATACCACCACCACAAAAAAAAAAAAAAAAAAAAACGTAATCCTCCTCTTAATATCACGAATCCTGGGACAAATGAGTGCTGCCCTGACAGCAAAATAAATCTTGTGATCGCCAAGGTTCAATATGGAGAGTATCATGTGGATCATCAAGCCACAGGCACGAAACCAAATGGATTCTGCGATCCGAAACCGCCCATCTCCTACAACGCATACATCCCCTTCCCCCCTCCCCCCCTACGCCCCACAGACGGGGCGCTTCCCGAGCCCTAGCTGCAGGACCGCGGCGCAGCTAGTGGGCACCGCCACCTCATTCACCTTCGAACGGCCGACAGACCCCCGGCGACACGGCACAGTGAGGCGGACACGGGTACCGGAGCCGCCCTCCCCCCTTCCCCGCCAAAGTGCCGAGAATCCGAGCAGCGGCGGCTACCCAGCGGCAGCAACCACTTCGCACCGGCCGCACTGCTGACGGCGGCGGCAAGGGGAAGAAGAGAAGCGAGCTCCTTCCCTACCTTTTTAGCATCCATCCTGGGCGACGAGCAGCGGATGTCTGGCGGCGAACGACTGGTGACAAACGACTCCCGGCCAACGGCTGCGGCACTTAACGGAACCCGCGAGGAGGAGGGGGGGGGGAAGAAGGAGTCGGCTCCCGCTCCGCTGCCGCCCACGCAGCACTACCACGCGACCCTCACACCTCCACTCCACCGCGGCCCGCAATTTATGGCCTCCGTTATGGGGGGGGGGGGGGGGCTGTGGGAGGGGACCGGGGCCAGGACGGGAGAGGGAGGAGCATCCCGTCATGACAATTGCAAAAAAACCCAGCCCTCGGTGCTCTGTGTCCGCTGACTAACTGACATCAGCAGGGCGCGCGTGCGGGGCCGATAGGCGGCCATGGAGCACGGCTAGCGGGGCGGGGCGGACCGTACCGGAGGGCGACCGACCCGGGGGCCTTCGTGTCCCTGCTGCCGACGTGCGGGGACAGCACTCGGGAGAAGTCACAGGCCTTCCACCTTTACGATGCTATGTTTACCACCCTTGCGATGCTATGTAAATGTTGGCTAATGAGCGAATACTGGTGGCTTGCACGCACGGAGATGTGTGATGTAAAGCTGCTCCCAATCCGTGGCTAAGACGGCAAGGCAGGCAGAGGCAGGCACAGCGGCGAGGGCGGAAGCCTCAAGTCAAATACCACCCGCTACGGGTGCTCTTCGCACCCCAGTGCTGCGGATGGGGCACAATTCTGGATAATCGGGTCTGGGGGACTTTTTATTTGGTGGCATATTTTCTTTTGCTGTTTTGGTTTCTTAGAATTTATTTTGCCTAGAAAGTCAGAATATATGGGGGCAAAGCTGAGGTTGTGACCTCACAGCTGCATTTAGTCCCAAATTTTTACCCTTCCAATCCAAATGAGCTACTGTGTTTCATATTCACTTTTCCATCCTTCAGGTCAAGCAATTGCCAAGGTCTTCCAGAAGAGTAATGAAGAAGTTTCAATCGTGGGCAAACCCTCTGACAAACAATAAGAGTCTCCACAGAATTAAGAATCTGATGAGCATTTTTACTCCAGAGCTCGGAACAGGGACAAGGGTGGGGAGAGGAAACTGACTTTAGGCCAATCTTTCATTGTTAGGAAAATTATCTTGCAACCAGACAAAACTTTTTTCACCAGATTCTGGGGAACTGGAACGATCATGGCTTCATTTCACATTCACTTGATATGGTCAAATGAGGGGACACTCGCTGACTCCCTTCACAAGTATTTATGTGATGGTATTAAAATGTTATTCCCAACAGGGAAAAAAAAAAAAAAACCACTCAAAAAACCAAAAACGTTGTATAGAAGGGCAGCGGGTAGCCTGCACAGTCCTCTTCCTTAGGCTACGTGATAAAAGCTCATCCGCACTCCCACAGAGGAAGACAGAGAGACAATGGCAGGAGGAGGTGCTCAAATAACCCCCTGGTCTGGCTACCCCCAGGCCCATCACAGGATTCATTAGCACATCAAAGGCCTCATTTTCACAGGCAGCAGGAGAACAGGAGCACAATGCCAGGTGGCAATGCAAATTAAAGACTCAGAGGAAGGGACACTGTGCCTGGGCCCACCCCTCACAAGGTTGTCTAAGGAAAGCCATCAGCCCCATTGTCCGGGTATGAAACCCATCATGTAGAGCTGGGCTGGAGCACATTTCAGGCTGGGGGAGGGGATGGTGCCGTGTAAGGGGGACACCAGACACAATTTGGGATGCAGGCAAAGAGAATTTTGGGATTGCACAGGACTTACTATGGGATGGTTAGGGGAGGTATCAAAGCAGGGAAAGGGAGAGATGAGGGGAAAAAACGACAGTTGCATGTAAACTGTGGGCTGGCCCACACATGTGTCCAGCATTGCCCTGCATCAGATTAACACAGTTTCCTCTACCTCGGTATTAAATCTTATTTCTAACTCTCTTCCTGGGTGTGGTGCTCTCTATTTGGAGGTAGAGTGATGTAATTTGTATAGGGGGTCTGAGTGCCAGATCACAGGGCCTGTGCTTTCATGGTGCAGAGAGTGTGGGGGTGCAGGTGAGGGTGTGAACACTAGTAAAGATCCAGCAGGACCAGCTGGCAAACAGGTGAAGTGGCCTGGGGTCCAGGGAGCTATTGAATATATGGAGACACTCACAGCCAGCTGCTGGAGAAACCATGGGGTCTGGGGGTGAGACTCACTGTTCCTTGTGTCTCTAAGAGTGAGGCCATGGCAGACGGGCTACTAGAAGGACCAAGGAGATTCTGACCAGACATGCACACATATGTGTTTGTGTATGTGTGAGTAATGAGGTACATACCAGCAACAGGAGGGAGGCTGCAGCCTTGGGGTCTCACATGCCCAGGTGCCAGCAAGTGAGGAGACTGGGATCTGGAGGCAGACTGAGTGTCTGAGCCCAGCTCATGGGCTCATATGTGGTGGATCCACGCATGTACATACGGATTTCCACCCAGCTTAGTTTGGGAGGGGAACAGCATGAGGCCATTGGTGCTGTTTGTTGTTTGTGTAAATGCTCTGTGTGTCTGTAGAGTTGTGTAGCAGTTGTACATATATGTAGTGCATATGTGTATTTTTATGCATGTGCCTACAGGGAATACATGCTCAGCCTTGCTGCTGGTTGCATCTGGGAGCAAGGAACTGTGTCAGTCCTGCCTCTATGAGGCTGACAGATCAGCCTCAATTCCCTAACATTCTTTGTTTGACTAATCTTGGCTCACATTTCTTTTTCTTTTTTCCTAGCTTATTTCCCATTTGTTTACAAGCATAGCAAACTCCACCTTGAATGTGATAACCTGGCTGCCTCACACTCTGGCACTAGCTCTGGAAACATTCATTTATTGATTAGTGTGGGAAGTCAGTGTATTGGGGAAGGCATATCCAAACTTCAGAGGCAATCTTTGGACTGTGCAAAAGATTCTTCTGAAATGGCCTTCTTCCTAGATTTTTCTTGACCCACATGACTCTGTTGCAAGTTTGAGCAATTCAAACTTCAAGATAGAGTATATACACAGCTACCAGTCCAACTGAAAATTAAATCTCTAACACATGATGCAGAACACAATGGGCAGAACTTCTTTATCTTTACAGAGCTGATGTAGTAAGCAGCAATAAGAAAGAGGCACAAGCTCAAAATACATCACCAAAACTCAAACTTCTCTAAGGAATATGGGGAAGTTACCTCTGCCTCTGATTTTAGTGAGTTTTGCCCCAGTTTGATTCATCTGCTCAAATATTCATGCTCAAATATTTAGATTTGAAGCTTGCACCACAACCCGTTCATCTTAGATATCAATTCTGTTTCTGTCACAGGACACACATCTCCCACATCACAGATAATTCTTCTGAGGACCAGCTTCTGGGGGAAATACCTTAATACCTCCATAGCAGAGCTATCTGGTACTGCAAGTAAAACTATCCACCTAGTCTGTTTCTGAATATAATACTCGTCTATTATGCAAAGTGCCTTAATTGCATGAGGATGCAGACCCACTGCAGGTTGCCAGTGGACAGCCAGACACATGATTTCTAAGGGAAGGGCCAGGTAGAACCAGCACCAGGTAGAACCTAGTGCTGGCTTCCCCACATTAAACAGCACTATCCTAACCATGGAGCTATGGGCACTGGGAAAGGCTCATCTTTCACTTATGAAGGCTGTTTCATTTTTAGATTTTTGAACATTAGTGCATGCCAAGTAATATTTCAATTTCAGAGAAATTACATTTTCTGAGGAAAGCAGTTTTAATCAGTCAATGCCTATTTAGCATTAAGTAGGAGCCCCAATGAAGGACAAGACTATTCTTGTCTTAATTTATCTCAGAGACTGGAGCTGGCAAGTGACCCCACAGAAGCACTTTGCTGCGGCTTTTTTTGAGAATGTCAGTGGAGCTCCAAGAAGTACAGCTCACCCTCACAGGAAAGAAGTTTCTCCTCATGTTCAAGTGGATCTACCCGTGTTCCAGCTTGTGCCTGTCATCCCTTGTCTTGTCACTGGGTTGCCCCCCCTCAACACCCATTCTTTAGGTATTTATAGGCATTGATAGGGTCCCCTTCTCCAGGCCAAATAGGCCCAGGTTGCACAAACTTTCTTCATCAGGAAGATGCTCCAGTTCCCAGGTCATCTTGGTGACCCTGCACTGGACTCCCTCTAGAAGTTCCCTGTCCCTCTTAAGATGGGGAGCCCAGAACTGAACACAGGACTCCAGATGAGGCCTCACCAGGGCAGAGTAGAGGGAGAGCAGAACCTCCCTTGACCTGCTGGACATACTCTTCTTCATGCATCCCAGGATGCCATTGGCCTTCTTGGCCACAAGGGCACATTGCTGGCTCATGTTTCATTTGCTGTCAACCAGAACTCCCAGGTCCCTCTCTGCAGAGCTGCTCTCAACAGCAGGTCAATCCCCAGCCTGTACTGGTGCATGGGGTTGTTCCTCCCAGGTGCAGGACTCTGCACTTGCCCTTGTTGAACCTCATGAGGTTCCTCTGCGCCCAACACTCAAGCCAGTTGAGATCCCACTGAATGGCAGCACAGCCTTCTGGGAAATCAGCCAGTCTTCCCAGATTGGTGTCATCAGCGAACTTGCTGAGGGTACACTCTGGCCCCTCATCCAGGTCGTTGATGAAGATATTGAACAAGACATACCCCAGAACCGTTCCCTGTGGAACTCCACTGGCCACAGGCCTCCAGCTCGATTCTGTGCCATTGATCACTACCCTCTGGGTTCTGTCATTCAGCCAGTTCTCAATCCACCTCACCATCCAGTCATCCAATCCACACCATCTGAGCTTTTCTATGAGGAAGTTATGGGAGACAGTGACAAAAGCCTTGCTGAAGTCAAGGTAGATGACATCTGCTGCTCTCCCCTCATCCAGCCAGCCAGTTATACACTCATAGAAGGCTATCAGGTTAGTCAAACAGGATTTCCCTCTTGGTGAATCCATGTTGACTCTCTCTTCTAATCTTCTTTTCCTTTATATGTTTAGAGATGATATCCAGGATGAGCTGTTCCATCACCTTTCCAGGGATGGAGGTGAGACCGACTGGCCTGTAGTTTTCTGGGTCCTCCTTCTTGCCTTTTTTGAAGACTGGAGTGACACTGGCCTTCCTGCAGTCCTTAGGCACCTCACCTATCCTCCACGATTATAGAATGGTAGGAGTTGGAAGGGACCTTTAGAGATCATCTAGTCCAACCCTGTCATGGTTTAGCCCCATCCAGGGACAAACAACCACAATCAGTCTTATGTACCATAGATTTAAGAACTCCCAAAGGACAGGGGAGGCTTAATTGCCACTTATGGTTCCTGACAAAACAGACAATGCTACTCAGCCTGGGGAAGTAAATGAAACTTAATTTAATCTACTTCCAAACAAAACATATATCCAATGGAAAACCAATACAGAGTAGGACAAATGATGGAAGTGCAATCAGCCCTTTAAGACCACCGTTCCCCCACCCGTCCTCTCTTCCCAGGCTCAGAGCCCTTAGACTGGTATCATTGCCTCCTTCCCCATAAGCAGTGCTGGGGACAGCGAATTGAGGGTGCAGTCAGTCCTTTCCTGATGTCTCTTGCTGCTTACCTCACTCCTGAGGAGAAGTGCTCCTCTCCAGTCCTTCCTTGCTGCAGCTCAAGGTCTCCCACACATTGGGCAGCCCTGCGTGGGCCTCTTCAACCAGGCACTGCAACCCCAGTTCATCTTTTCTGGATTGGGGCCTAAACTGCTAGCTCTCTCTTACTCAGAACCTCCAGCTTTCACCACCTCTGTCTCTACTGCTCACTGCAGGCTGCAATGATGTTTCTGGTCCAGCATCGCTCCTGTCTTTTCCTGACTGCAGGGTCCATCTTACCCTTCCCTTCCCTTCCCTTCCCTTCCCTTCCCTTCCCTTCCCTTCCCTTCCCTTCCCTTCCCCCTCCTCCTCCACCCTCCAAATTCCCATCCTTAAATACTGATAGCGGGGGCGCCAGATTGGCCCAGCTGGGCCAGAGCTGGATCTGAACCTCAGAGCTGGGGGAAAGTCTGAGAACTCTTTACTGGGCCTGCACTGCAGCCCCCTCCCCATTACCAAGTAAAAGCAGCTTTTCACAAACCCAGGACACTTGATTGTTCAAAAATGATGGAGAGTGCCTTAACATCAGCCAGCTCCCTCAGCAAACATGGATGCATCCCATTGAGACCCATGGATTTGTAGGTGTCCACCTTGCTTAATAGGTCCCTAACCTAATAATCCTCAGCCAAGAGGAAGGTCTTCCTTTGTCTGAAGTTGCCCATGTCCCAGTTCCAGACTGGCATGCTACAGCAGCTGGGGAGGTGGATGCACCAGCAGAGCTGTGATGGGAGCTCAGCAGTTAGTTATCTGGAAACTGCAGGGCAGGAGCAAGAGGCTTTGGCCTAAATATCTGTGGTGAGTCTTTTTATATGTTAGCCACTGCATCTTGCCATACGTTTTTCCACCCTGAATTTGAAGGACAACGTAGGAAAACAACTTGGCTAATGAGTAATAATTCTTTTGATCCTGTCCATGCTTCCAGAACATAACAGGAACAGAGACTGATAAACGTGGACTGATCGCCCATAGGGTCACAATTCTGCTGTCCAAGCTCCTGGCAAGTATCTTTCACCTTATACTAGCTATTTTGTCATATCTGGCCAACTTTCAGTTCAGTGGTGCTGTCCCATATGATGAAGCTCTCAAGTTCTTTTCTTTCTCCTTCAAGTTTAGTAAATCCTTTCTCATGTTTCTTCTTATTTTGCCTGGAAAATGCCTTCAGAGATAAGAGCAGGGACAAGGAGGTTTATTATGCAGTGTTTGCCTTGGGAGAGGATTTTGTGCTTTTCTGTTTGTTGTGTTTATAACAAAAGAGCTTTCAGAACAAAGGAGAAAGAATGAGAGCCAGCATGAGTCAGATGCTTCCCCTACAAGCTGTGAGTAACTTTTATTGTTGAGAGGAGATGAAAAGGAGTGGGAGAAAAATAGAGGAGATATAAAAGAGAGTGGAGATGAGTGGAGAGGAGGTTGGCCTGTAGGCAACAGGAGATTAAAAGAGTAAGAAGACAACCAATGGTGAGATAAAAGGCAAAAACAGGAGAGGAAAAGACATGAGGCAAAGGAAAAAAAGCAGTAAGATAGACTAGAAGGGCAAGGCAGAGGAATAAAAGATAAAAGGAAGGAAAAGAGAGCAGCAAAGTACCAGAGGAAAAGGGATAGCAGGTGGTAAGGTAGAATACAGATAGAAGTACAAGAGGAAATTGCAGAATTACCCAACTAGAAGAGTACACACACAGCACTGAAGAGACCACGGCTTTCAACCAGAGTTGCCTTTAACCTCTGCCTTCTACCATGGTGATGTGGAGGTGGGATCTAAGGCCTCTGAAAACTTTTCTAGTTAACCTAGTCAATTAACCAAATCACTGAAGTAAAAAAGTTTTAAATACTTCAACAATCACTTGAAAAAAAGGAAGTAATCTTTGTAAAGTTCTTCAGAAACCAACATGCTGAAGAGTGAACCATGAGCAGAAAAGGAGCAGCATCATACTGTAAGTGTTGTTTCCTATACCTGTTTCAGTGCTACATGAGACGTAACAAGCCCCACAAAGTCATCTACGGTTTCCTAGTGCTGATTCCCATAAAACATCAAGCCTTGTCCTCTTTTTTTTCTCTCATTGGAAAAAGACTACTAACCAGCATCTAGGCCACAAATCTACTTTTCTTTTTCTGATTGATGTTGTCTGGGAAACATCAATCTAACAAACAGAAGAGCTATATCTCTGTGCATTTGCCTTTTTCTTGTGGTATTTTTCTTGTTTTATTCTAACATTGATCTAAATCTAAGAATAGCAACAATGTACATGTGACCAACAGAGAATGCTGTAAAGATACTGTTTATGTAAGTAATCACCCTTCTTACGACCTCCCTCATTTCCTGCTTCTTTTTCTCTGGAACATATGGGCAACAGGTGAACTACGTCCAAAATTGCCCTAAACCCCACATCCCAGTCCCTGACTGGGATGCTGCAGCGATTGGGAAAGTGGAGGCACCAGCAGAGCTGTGGTGAGAGCTCAGGGGTCAGCTAGCAAGAAGCTGCAGTGCAGGAGCAAGAAGCTTTGGCTTAAATATCTGTGGTGAGGCTTTTTATATGTCAGCCACTGCACCTTGCCATGGTTTTCTCCACCCTGACAAGAAACTGAATTTGCACAGCAATGTAAGAAAACAGCCTAGCTAATGAAGTTCAATTAAAAATCATCAGAGTAAGCAGAGATTAAAAAAAGGTACTGAGGAGTAAAATTATAAAAAAATCCCAGCAAAGTTCTGATTAGGCAGCATAGCAGTAGGAAAATACACCACTACAGGGGGGTGGTTGGGCTGGGGGTCAGTTCATGAAAAGGCCAAGGAGGAACCAAAAGGTATGGGATGGAAAGAACCAGGGTTGCCATTAAGCTGAGACCTGAGATTACCTTTCCTTCGTTTTCCAGAGGGATGAACAGCACATGCATAAGGAGTGGGTTGTTTGTGTGGTTCACAAAACTAATCTTCCTATTTCTTAGCAAAACACTACATTCACATGGTAAACCATGTTATTTCTTAAGGAGGGGAAACTATTTTTCTCTGGAAGGCATTAAAAAAATACCTCTCTGGTACCTGCAGGGCACTGCACCAGTACAATGAAAGGATGATGGGAAGTTTGTCTAATTCAGCTAGATAACATTCTCTAGCAGCTTAACCAATTGCAGGGTTTCAGCCACACAGATAGCAATCAGAAAGCATAGGCTTCCTCACAGCAGCATTTTCTGCCTAGCCTGGTCAATCCAGCGCCAGTGCTGGGGCATGCTGCCTGCCGGCAAACAGAGCCAGTCTGGGCCTGCACACTGTAGCATGGGATGGAGGTGTTCCAGCAGTGTAAGCTACCTTATCTCATGTCCCCATTTAGGCATACTTCTCACACCCCAATATTAGTAGAGAAAACTACATGCACAGCCAGCACATGCAGATACCGTACACAGTCGAACCCACTCACTACATAGACACACTCCCCAGCAAATACACACATTAGACACACACATATTGACACACCAGCTCAGATACAGAAACACACTGACAGATAGCTGGGCACAGGCAGAGCTCCAGACTCACAAACACCACTCAGGAGGCACTTCTCATCAAGCTCCCAGGTACCAACCACACTAAATTTTCTGGCAATGTCTTGAAGGGTTGTAGCCTGGGGTGGCAGATAGGAGACAGAAAATGCTTCACTGAGATCACATGTGATTACAGCAGCAGCATTCACAAGAAAGAAACAAAGCCCCTGTCTGACCCATCTCTGCTCACATCAGTTTTGTAATCTAAAATTAGCTGCTGTTGACCTGTAAACACTAAGGCAGCAGGAGCGGAGCCTCCCCCTCTGGGCTAACAATGGCTAAGCCGGGCTAGCACACAGGGGTTTATTACTCCTCTCCCAGCAGGAGATGCACTGAGCTGCCCCATGGCAGTGCTTCCTGCTCCACCCCAGTACAGCATTCCGTGCTTGCTGCTCAGTAGCCAGGAGCACAAAGAGCAGCCTGTGTAGGAAGAGAAAGAGGGTGATGCGAAGAATGCTCCAAAACACTCCTCACTACTCCTGTGCTGAGATCCAGGTGTGTCACACAAGGAAAGACGGGATTAAGCCCATCTTCAGGAGGAGCTGCTTTATGCAGCCAGTCTCATTCTGCATTGCCAGCAGCGTCAGGCACCAGAAAGGTGACAGGAGGGATCCTGTCATGCAGCCTCATCATCCTATCCCAGCAGTTCTGCCCTGCTCTCCCTTGGAAATGGGATGCCAGCACTTTTTAGGGGAAGACCACACATTTCCTGGTTCATGCTCTCAATCTCTTCCCCAGCCTCCTTCCCCATCCTCCAGTGAAGCCATCCTGTTCAAGCAAACCCATCTAGCTCTTGCATTACTGCTTCTGTGTGTTCCACACACCCTTCATCCTCCCCCAAACATCATTCCTGCACCCTTTCATGGCTCACTTCCACTCCTACACACACATATAGGAGTGCTTGCCCATGGCCCTCCTTCTCATTTTGAAAACTAGAGTGGTTACATTCAGCTGACCTATGTGTGCAAGGATGCTGTGTATGCAGATGCTCAGGTATGCTTCTACAGAAAGGTGGAAGATAATCTGGGTCCTGTGCTATACTTGAATTTCTATATCTATCTGAGTAACTTTACGTTCTGATACATAAAAAGACAGGTAATGTATGGTATTGCATGCCCATCCATATGCTAGTATGTCTGAGATTGGCAATGCATTAATTAATATTACAATGTGTACCTTACGTCCACACAAGCACATGCTTTTATATCTGAGCATATATTTAAATACCTGAAGATATTTGCACATATGCTACTTCATACATACAAAGGTATCCACATGTGCATCTGTTCATATGAATGTATGCATGATATATAGCTGTATTTTTGTTTGTGTTTGCATATCTGTGCTTGCTTTTATTCCTGTATCTACTACCTTTGTTTATATGTATGAATTTCTGTGTGTGGTATTCACCTGCTCCCTGACAGCCTTTGTTTTTATTATTTATTTCTTCTGGGCACAGTTTATTGAAAATCAAACCTTAACTATCACATTCACATTAAAGAAAAGAAAAGCAAAATAAAATCCTACATGGAAACTTTTGTAGGTAATGAAGGAGTGGCATGGTTTGACACGACAGTTGTTTCTGGTAAGGGGGAAGGGGCTGTAAAGATGGCTTCTGTAAGCAGTTGCTCAAAACTCTCCCCAGCTCTGAGCCAGACACACTTCTGGGGCTGAGCCAATTAGACGCCTCCACAATCACTTTTTAAGAAGAAGCCGGAAGAAGAGGATTCTTCCTCCTTCTTCTTCTTCCTTCTTCTGTCCCTTCTTTTCCTTCTGGCTGGTGGTGCAAAGAGTAGGAAGAGTGAGAGAAACAACCATATGGACTCCAAGGCCAGTGATGAAAGAGAGGAGGAGGTGTGCTGGAGCAGAGACTCCCCTGCATTCTACAGAGAGGACTGGGGAAGCTGAGATTTATTTTCATTTCTTTAAAGACTATGACTCAGTGGTAGAGACTCACTTTGCCAAAGCTGGCCCCGAACCAGGGGCAGTGATTCACTTTATTAAAGGCCCCAAGCTAGGGACAGTGATTATGGCTGATTGTAATTTTCTCATCATCTCACTCCCTTTTTGCTTTTATTCTGTTCTGTTTCTTGTAGAATAAACCTTCCTACTTTCCTCTCTAAGTCGAGTACTGGCGTTTGTTTTGCCCAGAACTGTAATTGGCAGCGAGCCCTCCATGCCCTTGTCTTAATCCACAACAACCTTGCTTATCTTTTTACTCCTATTTCACTGGGGCCTCTGCCATCCAAAGAAGGAGAATGAGGGTGAATGGGAGAACCAAGCAAGAGACTGTCGTGGTGCTGCTGTGCTAGCTGGGCCATACCATGACAAGGAGCTTGGTACTTTGTTGTGCAAAAAACATCCCTCCTTGCAGAGATAAGAGCTTCTGTAGTAGAAATGAGAGATTTAATGAAAGCATTAAGAAACTTAATACTATTGATCTCAAAAGAAATCTGTAGTTTTCCAAGAAGATGCGAAAGGAAATATTTATATTTGATATTTTGCATCACCATCTGCAACAGGGTAGGCCACAACAGCTCTTCTTCACAGCTAACTTTTACACTTAAATGTAAAAAGAGTTCCTTGGTACTTCCCAGTGGCAACTCCCAACAGAGGTTGCTGTGGAAATCACACATGGGTCATGGGAGCTCTGCACCAGAGAAAGCTCTGGAAACTGGAGAGGTCACAGTTGTGACCACATGGCTCCCTTCTTCCAATCCTCATTACTCCAGTGAGAATCCTCCACCTAAAATACTTTGTTTGCTCTGAAGCAGCTCTCATTGTGTCCCTGTTACTCAGTAAGGAACGGTGAGGATGAGCTGTCCATTCCACAGCTCCAGGTAGGGCTCAGGTGGTGTTCACAGGGGAAGCCATCACACACCTCTTTCCAGGAGGGAAAGTGCTTGGCCTCAGGTCAGTGCTTCTGCACAGATTTGTTCCAGTTTAATCGACCAGGTGGGAACAGGGTGCACTTTGTTTAAAAGAGATTATACTCCTGAATTAGCTCTCCTGCCAAGTCTGTTATCGCTCTGCAAACAATGTGAGTATGGGGAAATGGAGCTGGGAAAGCAGGGGCTGGATGCATGAGGAAAAGTGTAGATTCCTCTGTTGATGACACAGATAAGTAGAGCTGGCCATTCCCCAGCTCAGAAATTAAACTGAAGAAATGAAATGGCAGGTGTAGGACTGCAAGAAGCCATAGTGAAGGAACAATAGACTGGACAGTCCGTTAACCATGGCTACTGACAGAGCTACAGGAGTGATAACAAGGGCACTACTCCCAGGGGAAGACTGAGGGATCATAGAATCCATCCAGTCTTTAAACCCAATCTCCTCAGCCAGTGTTCTTCTCCCCACTAAGAAGCATTTTTAAACATCAGTAGTTCCCCTTCTTCAAAACTCTGCCTTAAGGCAGGACCAAGCACCGTGTTTGTACACACTGGCTGGGTGCTTTGGTTTCTGCAGGTCACATAACCCTCCTCTAGCCAGCTCTTGGCACTTCCTGTATTTGTGCCTCCTTCCTGTCTGGGCATCTCTCTTCTTTTTTCCCTTCTTACTCTTTCCTGAATTATTTCTTCAAGTCTCTTTGTGATTTTTCCATCTGTCCTTTTCCTGACTGTTTTATCAATTTCTGAGCAGTGTATGCCTTTCTGTACACCCACACACACACACGTATATTGCCTCTTCGCCCTGCAACTCAACAGTGGCTCCTCCTTTCCTTGACCACAGTCCTCCTCATCACTCTTTCCCTCATAATTTTTCACTGCCTGTGCCTCCCTGTTCCTCTCCCTGCTTCTGCAGCTGTGATCCCTCACTTCCATCCCAAAGTCCCCTGGGAAAGGATGCCATGGTCACCACCAAAAGCATGAGTGGGGGTGGGGAGCTGCCCTTCTCTGTCCTTGATTAGTGTCATCGGCCTTTTTGCAGCCAGCAGGTGGCTGGAGGGTTCTGAGCTGCATCATGCAGCCTCTCATGGCTTCTCAAGCACTCAATGAGGGCAGCAGTCTTGCTATCAGCTGTGCCAGCGGCAGGCAGGAGGAGGCCAAGTAAAGCAGCCTTTTCAGCAGACACCACCAGTACCACATATGGAAGCCTCAGAAACATCCAAAGATTGAAGGGGTTTGATATGATGAATAACTGCTGCTTTTTTTAGACAGCTGGAGCATATTCAGTGTAATTGTCCTCATGCTCAGCTGCCTTACAGAGGCCTCTGGGTCCTGCATGCTGCTCCTGTTCCTCGAGGCTGCAAAGAAGCTTCTTGTCTTTGCCTTCCCACAGCCTCACTTCTGACCCACCTACTCACACATACATATGTGCATATCTCATATCCCCAAACTATTGAATTTCTAAAGAAGTGAATACCTCACAGCAGTCAGTCTGACAGACATCCTCCCCTCAAAACCAAATCTCCTTGGCAGTGGAGAGAGTGAAGGGACAGACCTAACAGAACAAGATTTTTCAGAGAAACAGGAGCCGGCATCTCCCATCAAGACATACACACACCCTCTACTCAGAAACACAGTAGGAGAATTTATGAGGCAGAGATAAAAGAAATGCCAAAACTGAAGAGGACCTTGTCTGAGTAAGATTGAGTATGGGAATTTAGGTGTTATGTCAGGGACTATGCTTTTGAGCCAGACATCTCAACTAAGGACTGCTGGGTTACTCCTGCTTCTGATACAGCCAATTGGGACTAGGCATAGAATAGAGCAATATTTTGCCAGATCCTCAGTCTTCAGGGGATCACAGAACAATATGTCAAGTGTTTCAAAATATGTAGCTAATTCCAAGAAACAACCCCTCCCATGAGGCATGTATGCACACTTCTGCAGCACTGCAGGATCTGGATGCCTCACAGTCTTGATTTTCACAGCCTTGGACCAAAAGAAGGAAAGAGCCTTTTCCAGATGCAGAACTAACACAAAAAATGCAGCCCAGACAGAGATGCTACAGTGCTGAGCATTGCAGCATAAGCATTCTCTCAGTCTTTTAAGTGAAAACCAAGAGCATGGAAGGACAGATTAATATTGCTACCAAAAAGCCAGCCCCCAGGGGAGCCATAATGCAAGACAGCACAGTGGAAAACAGTAAAGCCCAGCACTACCCAGGCTGTATGGCTGTACTCAGCACTGCTGGGAGGTGTCTCCCTTCAGAGCGGACCTGCAGCCCATGCCTTTCTGAACCTGTCTACACCTCTGTCTTTGCTTCTAGAAAAGCAGCTACTAAGGAATCTGCTGTTTCTCTCCACTGGCAGAGAAGCTCTACGGTCAGTGCACTACCCTAGAACATGTGCCCTGTCTTCAGCTTCTCCATTAAAGGACATAGTGTTCATGGATTCACAGGTTGCTACTGGAGGACAAACCACTCACCATGCTGCTCTAAATGCCTGATTTAGGTCTCATAACTACCTGTGGTGGTCCTTGAAATACACATATGCTCTGTCTAATAAATTCAAACATGCTCTTGGTGAAAAAATGACTGCAACAAAGACTAGAAGCCAAGATGGACTGTTCTCTGTACCTATGCCAGGTAAGGTAGGAATCAGGCTGCCACATGCCTAATACCCAATGCATCCCTAATGATTCTTTTTATGGGGATGTGTTACACTGCCTGACCCACAATTTGCAATTGGTAATTTCCCAGGATCTCCATTACTCCAGTTGCCTCCAGTGGTGAGAGAGTCTTCTTGAGGAGGCTTTTTTTTGTAAAAACTTATACTAATCATCACTGCGTTTCATGCCATGTCTGATATACTAGCGATGAAAACAGCATTATCCGAAATAAAGAAATGACAAAATTTTTTCTCCAGTATATGACACCAACCAAATCTGGGGTTTTGGGGGGACATGTTCTCTAGGTGTAGTTGCCTAAATGCTGCCTATATCCCCCTTTGGATTCATAAGCTCCTGTATTGAAGTCTATCTTAAATAACAGACACAGCACTACCTCTCTGTAGAGCAAGCAGATGAACAAAGCATGAGTGAACTGACAGACGTTGATGTGGGCCTGGGAACCTTTCTCGAGGGAGGTTGTGTGCATAAATGGTGGTGGAGTGCAGCCTATTTAGACCTACTCCTTATCTCCTGCCAGTGTCCTGGCAGTCCTGACACTGTAGCACTCCTTTTCTCCAACTTTACCTCTCATCCATTTTTCTAGATCTTCTCACCGTAGCAAAGGCAGTGATTGAGAATGAGAAACCAAAAAAGAGATGAAGGAGAATTGAAGCAAAAAATAGTCATAGATTCATAGAATCATAGAATGGTAGGGATTGGAAGAGACCTTCAGAGATCATCTAGTTCACCCCCCTTGCTGAGGCAGGTCCACCTAGATCAGGTTGAAGAAAATATCTGTCACAGAAAAGGAAGGACAGACAGGGAAAAAATAGTGAGACAAAAATAAGATACCATTTAAAACAATATAGGAAAGGAATAGTTGTGAAAAATAAATATTTGTGAAAGGACAAGAATGTCATGAAAATGAAGAAAAGATAACAGAGAATCAGAGACAGCTGATATAGAAACATCTCACTCTAGTAGGTGTTATCCTTCTGACCTTCAGAAAGTAACTGCATACAAGTTGCATGAAAGGGTAGGATGTTCTTGCAGCATTTCTGTGTGAAGTGAAGCAATGAGCACAGTGCTGAGTAATGAACGTGTGCAGGATTCCTTCACTGCCCACAGAAGCACTTTCTTTTCTTTTGAAAGCCCAGTAGGTCAGTGACTAAATAATTTTCACAGCTTCAAAGTTTCTCTTTGTCAAGAAATACCCCTTGCACTCTCCCTGATGTTAGATGCAGGCTCTGTGCAGCTCTTTGTGTCACAACCATTCAGACTAACCTATGCCAGGAGTTCAGGTTTCTCTGGGAATTTGGGACCCTGAGCCAAGCCATCTTTAACAGGTCCAAAGACTTATCAGATAACACATTCTTCAGCCTTTCAGAAGAATCACTGGATCAAAGACAGAAAGGACAATGTGCTTGTCACATGAGACTCTAAATCTTCAACCAACCTAAAAATGCAGTGAAGCTCAAAACTCCATGAATAACATATTTATCTGCATCTGACTCCTAATCAAGTGTTAATGCAAGATTTATGGGAATACTTTAGATTGTGGGGTGAATTGTAGTAGAAAAATACATGTCTGATCACTATTGCCATTATCTGAGACAAACAGCTGTCCAAGCCTCCATGAATCCTGTCCCATTCTGTACCATGCTAAGTGTACGATCTGAAATTACTTTCCCATGGCAGCCACTCCCTGGTTTGTTCCAGTTTACCCCACAGAACTCAGAATGTTGCAGAAAGCAACGAATGAAACTATTGATGACATGATCTTCAAAGCCTGGAGCCAGCTAGGGATAGATTATTAATAGGGCTACTTGGTCCTCCTAAAAGGTCCAGTTTAAATCAGGATGGCCTTGTAGAAAACATTATATGTATACTAACAGTAACAGATAGACATCTCCTCAATATCTATTCCAAGACCTACACACACAAGGAGAAAAAAATAGTATTAACTCTGTTTTGTTGATATGGAAACCAGGTGTGTAGTGATTACATAGCTTGGCCCAAGAGAAAATCTGTGATGGAGCTGGAAATCAACCCCCAGTATCCAGAGACCCAGATCAGTGCTTCAGCAGCTCTGCAATCTGAATTCTTCCTCTGAACTGAAAGCAGACACCGTGACAGAGGTGGCTGTTAGGTCTGCTAAATGGAGACACTACAATTGCTGTGTATTCAGTGTGGTTCATGTTCATCCTAGACTTTATGCTTCTTTACTTATCTGAAGCCTCTGGCAGCAAAGAATAAATTGCTGGGAAGAAAGAAAGTGTAGTTATGGATCATAAACCTTCACTTGCCTGCTGGGAATGCACACAGTCGATGGTATCAGAGGAACCTACACATGTCAGCCTAGACCAGAAACAAGAAATTGACCTTTAGAGTCACACACCAAATAAAAAAATGAATGGGAAAACAAGAAGAAAACCAAAGCCACACACTTGTTGGTGTTTTGCACCAAAGAAACTGGAGTACAGCCCTTGGGATATTGCTGTGCAGAATATGAAAGTATTGTTGTGACTGCCTATGTGAGCCCAAGCATATTCTCAATTTTTACTGAGAGGAATAAGAGCTTCTAAGTACTGTGACATCATTCCTAAACTGATGCTGGGAGGAGGTTATCTTGTCAAAGAGAAGACCAAACTTACACTGAAGGATACATTCCAAAACTGCAACCTGCTTCTCTTGTAGCCCTATAGCCTGCTCTTCCTGTTGGGACATTCAAAAGGCTGAACCAAACCTTGGTGGCTTGTAGTGCAGTAGAAGGCCAGCCTTGACACTAGTCACATAGAATCGACATGACATGCTTGAATATCATACATATTTTTCAGTTGCCAATTTTGGCTTCTTAATCACCTAGTATCTGGACCTGTGTGCCAAAGCAGCTGTTCAGCACTCTCTGCAAAGATCAGCTGTCTCTTTCTGCCAGTGAGCAGGTGTGAACGTTAGACCAGCCCAGCAGCTTCTGTTGATCAGTTTTCAAGGTGGGCGGAATCATACAATCATAGAATGGTAGGGATTGGAAGGGACCTTTAGAGATCATCTAGTCCAATCGCCCGGCTGAAGCAGGTTCACCTAGGTCAGGTCACAAAGGAACATGTCCAAGTCAGTCTTGAAGACCTCCAAGGAAGGAGACTCCACAACCCCTCTGGGCAGCCTGTTCCACTGCTTCCTCACCCTCACAGTGAAATAGTTTTTTCTTATGTTTAAATGAAACTTTTTGTGTTCCAGCTTCATCCCTTACCCCTTGTCCTGTTGCTAGATACAACAGAAAAAAGGGATGCCCCAAATTGCTGACATCCACCCTTTAGACATTTGTAAATATTAATAAGATCCCACCTCAGTGTCCTCTTCTCTAGTCTAAACAGCCGCAGTTCCTGCAGCCTTTCCTCATATGAAAGATGTTCCAGTCCCCTGATCATCTTGTGGCCCTGTGCTGGACTCTCCAGAAGTTCCCTGTCCCTCTTGAGCTGAGGAGCCCAGAACTGGACACAGGACTCCAGATGAGGCCTCACCAGGGCAGGGTAGAGGGGGAGAAGAACCTCCCTTGACCTGCTGGCCACACTCTTCTTCATGCATCCAAGGATGCCATTGGCCTTCTTGGCCACGAGGGCACATTGCTGGCTCATGTTTAGTTTATTATCAATCAGGACTCCTAGATCTCTCTCTGCAGAGCTGCTCTTCAGCAGGTCATGGTACAACCCCAGCATGTACTGGTACACGGGGTTGTTCCTTTCCAGCTGCAGGACTCTGCACTTGCCCTTGTTGAACCTCATGAGGTTCCTCTCTGCCCAACACTCAAGCCAGTGAGGTCCCACTGAATGGCAGCACAGTCTTCTGGGAAATCAGCCAGTCTTCCCAGATTGGTGTCATCAGCGAACTTGCTGAGGGTACACTCTGGCCCCTCATCCAGGTCGTTGATGAAGATATTGAACAAGACATACCCCAGAACCATTCCCTGTGGAACTCCACTGGCCACAGGCCTCCAGCTCGATTCTGTGCCATGAATCACCATCTTCTGGGCTCTGTCATGCAGGCAGCTCTCAATCCACCTCGCTGTCCAGTCCATCCAGTCCACCCTCTCTGAGCTTTCTAATGAGGAAGTTATGGGAGACAGTGTCAAAAGCCTTGCTGAAGACAAGGTAGATGACATCTGCTGCTCTCCCCTCATCCAGCCAGCCAGTTATATGCTCAAAGTAGGCTATCAGGTTGGTCAAACAGATTTCTCCTTGGTGAATCCATGTTGACTCCCCCTGATAACCACTTTTTCCTTCCTATGTTTAGTGATGACATTCAGGATGAGTTGTTCCATCACCTTTCCAGGGATGGAGGTGAAGCTGACCAGCCTGTAGTTTCCTGGGTCGTCCTTCCTGCCCTTTTTGAAGACTGGAGTGACATTGGCCTTTCTCCAGTCCTCAGGCACCTCGCCTGTCCTCCACGATTGTTCAAAAATGATGGAGAAATGCTTAGCAACCACATCAGCCAGCTCCCTCAGCACTCTAGGATGCGTCACATCAGGACCCATTAACTTATGAGTCTTAAGCTTGCCCAACAAGTCTTTAACCTCTTTCTCATCCACCCAGGGCAAGGCCTCTGCTGTCCTAGCCATCCTGTTATCCTTGCCGGACTGGGCTTCCCTAGGGTCAGCCTTGGCTGTAAAGACTAAAGCAAAGAAGGCATTCAGTACTTTGGCCTTCTCTGCATCCTCAGACACCAGGGCACCCTCAGTGTTTAGCAGTGGGCCCACATTACCCCTCACCATCCTTCTGCTCTTGATGTACTTGAAAAATGCCTTATTACTGTCCTTAACATCCCTGGCTGAATTTAATTCTAGAAGGGCTCTAGCCTTCCTAATTGCATGCTCTGGCAATATTCTATACTCTTCCCAAGAAGCCTTGTTTCCACCTCTCATAGATGGGTGCTTTCTTCCTGAGTTGTCCCAGCAGATCCTTGGAGGCCTCCTACCTCCTTTACCTCCTTTCTTGTGTATTGGGACACACTGATCCTGGGTTTGGAGGAAGTGGTGCTTGAAGACCAGCACTCTTGGGCACTTCTACCTTCTAGAATCATATCCCCTGAGATCCATCCAAGTAGATCTTTGAAGAGGCCAAAGTCGGCTCGCCTGAAATCCAGGGTCACGGTCCTGCTTTGTGTCCTGCCTCTTCCACACAGGATCTTGAACTCTACGATCTCATGGTCATTGCAGCCAAGGTTGCCTCCAACCTTCACATCACAGAAGATAGCAGAGAGGTCACTTTGGGTCCTCTATTTTCTAGTAAAAAAAAAAAAAAAAGGCTACAGAGATTAAGAGAAAGATGTAGTTGATAAACGTGCATGGCTCTGGGGCAATAGACAATGCCCACATTCCCTGTCAGATACCAGCCTTTCCAGTTTCACTCTGCTTTCCCTTCCCTGTCACAGGTTCAATAATCATGTGTCAATTCCCACCAAATCAATGAAGGTGTCTGAGATTCCTCAGAACCCCTGACATGGGGACATTTTCTTTTCCAAATTCCCACTTGAGGCTGATTTGTAGGCAGAAAAGCTGTTCTCTATGCTCCACTGCAAGTTCCCTTAATAAAATAGCTTACTCTCCTCTTCTGTTGCCTCCTTTAAGCAGGGAGGCACAGCACAATCAGAATAGAAGCAAGTGCATATGTACACAAGAGTTGGGGATATGTTATAAAACAGTTGGAGTAGGACACGTGGAGCAGATACAGATTTTATCCATCATGGGGAGTATCATACAATTGCCCTGACTTGACTCTACCTCTTCCCTGGCTGGAAAGATGCTGTAACATCTGTCAGCAGTCAATGGTATTCAAGTATTGTGTTCCCCCCACAATGTGTTCCCTGTATCATTATCTAACCTGAAGCTTTGGAGCCTCACCAGAGCTGCCCCACTTTGTGACCGACTACTAGGAATTTGTCAGTCCCCACCAATAGGAAATTATGGCAGACCCACAACAAGTTAGGTGACAATAAATTTAACTCCCTTTCAAAGAGAGAGGAGAATGTATGTCACCTATCCCACCCACTGCAGAAAATCCTGTGAACGCGTTATTACAATCTGAAAAACTGGATGTTTAATAGCAATACAACACAGACAAGTGTCCATCTGCTCTACACAGACACTACTTCTGTCATTCCTACCTTACAACAGCTCTTTCCCTTGCGGTCCCCTCTGCCTGCAGCATCCTTCTGTTACGCACCCAGGTAATTATCATGGAGAAGCTCTGCTACCATGTAGAAACTTCGCCCTCACTGCCTGCCCTGTGACATTTTCTTCAGCTGTCTTCCTGACTCCCTGACATTCAACTGCTCTCCCACTTCCAAAGCACTTTCCTCAGGGCAACACCTCCCTCTCTGCAGGCTGTGATACTGGTGTCCTCCCAGGCTTCCAGCCTCAGTTGACTTGGCTTGATCTCCAGTCTCCACACAGCTTGCCAGTCTTGCCTGCCCACACCGAGGAAAACTGGAAGGCGAAAGGCAGCACAACAAAAGGAGGAGCTATATTTGGGGCACCATGTTAGCTGTATCATCTGCAGGACTTTGCTTCCAGGATATCTTCCTCCCATTCCAAAGATAAGCAAGCCACTCTTTGCTGACCAGCTTCAAGCACTGACCAAACAGGACTGCTTGTCCTGGTGAATAAAAGGCCAATGGAATTGGGATATGGCTTCACTGGAAACAGTAAACCAGACCTAGCACTGCTGAGTTTCAGATTCAGTACAAGATTGGACCTGCAGGACCTCGTGCTTCCTTGCCCCTCACCTGTGCTCTCCTTCTCCCTTTCTCCAAAAAGCTAGAGTAGAGGTGTTGCTGATTGGATCTATTATAGTGATAGAGCCAGCACACCAGCACTAACCCAGCAGCGATCTCAGCCAGACGCAGGGTTTGCAAGCTCTGTAAAGTTCCTTGGCTTTGCTGTGCTTTCCCTGCTCCCTCAGAGGGGCTGGAAGGACAAAGACATAAACCTTGCAGGCCTGACTGGCTGCTGACAGGCAAGCAGTCTGCTGGGCATACAGTACCTCTGGACTTGCCAGATGGCACAGTTTCAGGGCAACCTGGAAGCACCACAGTGCGCTTCCTCTCCTTTAAGAGTCCTTCCTTTCACAGCTGAAGCAAAGAGGTGTCCTCACTTACTCCACCTGGGACAGGGACTCTGCCTATAGGTATACAATTATGACAACTTTGGAGTCACTCTGGCTCACATATTCTGGACAAGGCTGACAATTTTTCATCTTTCAAACAAGGAGTGTCAGTATCTGTAACCAAGCTAAAACATTCTGAGTTCTCCCACACTTCCTTTGGCCCTGTCAT
Organism: Colius striatus; assembly: GCF_028858725.1. Lineage (NCBI taxonomy): Eukaryota > Metazoa > Chordata > Aves > Coliiformes > Coliidae > Colius > Colius striatus. The sequence goes on from NC_084759.1 coordinate 133,144,708, forward strand.
GGTTCAAATACGCACAGAAAATATTTGTGAGTCTTCTGTCATGTATTGGATCATTTTAGGGTTTTTATCTGCATTTGTTAAAGTGTAGGTCACAAAGGGGCAGCTTTTGAGAAGTGTAAACAAATTCCTCTTGCAGTTTTTCCTGTGAGTCATCTTGACTCAGATCTGTTATAGAAATCTCTTATCAGCCTGTTTCACAATTAATGGTTATTTTGATAGTTGCATGATCTGCTTCTGATGTGCATGTTGTTTCAAAATTCCATGCTTTTTTTTTCCAGACTAGAATAGCTTTAGAAACTGGATCTTTATTACTGATTGAGGTAATTTTTATTTTCTATAAAAATAGATGTAGTGACAGCCATAGCAGAATAATGATCCCACTGAGATGAACACCAGTTTATTTCCCCCCCATGAACAAGTGTGGCTAGATTCAATGACAACATAAGCCATTGTGGCCAGTAAGGCCTTAGAACAAGGGGATCTTCCTGGGCATATTAATATCTCTCCAGACAAAGTCAATCTTGACTCATCATTAAGTCCTTTACTCAGAACACCATATTAAGTACTGTGCAGAGAAACTACTGCAACAGTAGCAAGTAATATTCCCAATAGTTTACAAAGGTCAGAGTTATTTAATGCCTTTGCCATATTACAAAGGTCGGTCATGCCAGACCTGGAAATAGACTTCAAGCCTTCTAATTTTGTAATCTTATTATCCCCTGCTCCCCACCTCCACAGTAACTTCTGTTCTCTTCCAACTTAGCATCTCTGCAGCCAAAGCTCCAAGATGGGTAACTTGACGAGAATATGCAATGGATCCTTCAGCCTCCCCTTCTCACCACATGCTCATGTGTCTGCCCTGTATTCACTCTCTAGGACAAGTCCCTTGCCACCCCCAAGCTTCTATGCTGTGCTCTTTACCCAGCACTGCCCATCTCCTGCATTCCCTGTCTTGCACACTACATGTCCTTGCCTTTGCAATAGTTATGTTCTGCATTATATCCATCTTCTTTCTTTTATCCAGCCTCATTTTTTTTCCCAACAGCTACCTCCCTCTCTCTTTCTCAGGCTTGATCTATTCTGAGTTTAAGATGTGATGTTAGCCACAAAGGATAATCTGGTAATTTAACCAGTCTAATATGGACACAGCAGACTGTCTTTAAGTTCACGTTAAATGGATTCAGTTAGAATCTAAGAAGTGCACTTTAAATTATGAATGAGGAGATAAATCACTCTTTCTTTGCAGTTTTTATCAGTTTGTAACATCCCTTCCAAGCTTCATTTTTGTTTTAGTCACTGTCTTTTAGAACCTGTTTCTTTTCCTCCCTTTCTACCCCTATGAGTCTCCTTTACACAACTTTGTCACATCAAACAAGAGGCAAGTCTTGTTTTTCCCCATCAGATTCTGAAGTGTTTTTTTACCCACTGTCAGACAAATCACATGGCTTTTCTTATTTAGCTGCTTCCCCTTTACATGTGTTTATGTCAATAGGTGCTTGCTTCTCATTCCAAGTTTATTGCTCCTGCCTCAAAGACGTACCTTTTTTTTAGAAGAACAAAGAACTTATTTTCCGTCTTAGATATGGATAAGGTGAGGCCAGTATCTGGGAGGCAGAGAGAGAACAAAGACTAGAAAATAAGGCTGGAGTGAAAACGAGAAGGCAAAATGTTACAGATTGGACTGAGCCACAGCTAACATCAAGAACGAGGAGGCCCTATTCTACCTTTTCAGCAGTGCCTTTGGTAGCCAGGAGAGGGTAGGTGGTAGTGAAAACCATATGGCCTAGTGGAGCCAACCCACTGTGGCACTCCCTGCTGTTGACTTGTGCCCAGGGACACCAGACAGGACAAGGTGTGGAGGGGAGAGAGTGCTGGGGATTGCTCCCCTTTTCTCTGCCAGACAACAGGTCCCTGATGAGTGCCAAAACAGTCTCTGTTAGTTGAACCAGAGTGTTCATGTTTGAGTCTGAGGATGGTTGAATTATTGTGGGAACTTTAGCAAAATTGCAGATATTTTTGTGTTTCTCTTCCAACTTTAAGGTCAATTAGTAGATCTTTTATGTCTTAAATAATAATTTAAAAAATAATAATACTCTTGTCTCGTTATGGCACCTAAACATTTCCTCCAGTGGCCTAGAGTTTCTTTCCTCCCTGCTGTTAAAAGAGGGCAGAAGGTACAGGAAAATGACAAACAGGAAGCCTTAAAATGCCAGATCATTTACAAAACAGCATGTAGACACATGTTACCATAACGTATTGTGGATGAAATAGCATGAAAGAGTTATTTGTTTTGCTGTATCCTTTTATACTTAAAGAAACAATGATGTATGATCTTGTTTAACAGGCACAAATAATTTCTTGGCCTGCTCCTCAGATGTGCACAATTCTGTAAAATTTCCTACAGCTTTTCTGTTGACAGTGCAATATAGAAGACACTATTATTTGCCTACAGCAGAGCTCTTGCTGTTTTGTTGCAGGGGATCTGCAGTGTACATCATGTCTGTTACATGTGCATTGAAGAGGGTTTCCAGATTTCCTTCCTGTGCCATAGGACTGCAAACTTACAGCCAAGTCTCATTTTTCCTAAGGTCTCCACCTTTAGATCTTCTCACAACTTAGAATTTCCTTTATCTTACTCTAGCTACAGGTTGTAGGCAGGTTTTATGGAGTACTTAAATGTTGGAAAGCATTTGTTTCAACACAGCTCACTCCTCAAATCTTTGCCCTGCAGATGTATCCCACTATCTAGTGCCTATCACACAGCTTCCCAGGCATTCCACACTGTTGCCGCTCTGTTGTAGTGGTGCAGGCAATATTCACTCAAAGAAGTAGAGAGTCTAAGTAATGCACATGCAGAGACATACATGGGCAACATAGCACAACCACCAGAGTCGACTCAAAGCCACCCTTCCTTTGCTAGCTACCTCCTTATATGCTGCTTCTGCCCATGAGATCACCCAGGGCCCAATTGATTAACTTGCAGCACCTGTTTCTGAAGTAGCTTGCCAGCTGCATTAACTTATCCCTACCATCTTTATTCAAGCTGGCTGGTCCAAGCTACATCTGTGCCTACAATTCCCCCCATTTTCTTTTTTGGACCAGCCAGCCTTTAGCAACACATTTCAAAATTAAAGGTACATGAAGAAAACATAAATATTTTTACCCACGGCCATGAGTTTACAACAAAAGGTCAATAACAGCTCCATCTCTGAACAATACAATACAGAAATCCATAAACTCAAAATAAACGTAATCTGATATGTGTTGCTAGGAGGGACGCACACTGGCAGGAAGGGATGAGTTCTTGGTAGCTCCACTGATATTTCTTTTTCCTGATGTAGTTCTGGACTTTTCTTCAGATCCTTTAGCATGCTGATCTGTGAGCATTATCTGTAAGATGGAAGTATCTCTTCATCCATAGAAAATATACCATTTTTGCTCTCAAGTTCCCATTGGTCATCTTGTTAAGTTCTTCAATTCTTTTAATGCAATACAGATAGCTGCAGGAATTTACAGCAGCATATGTGGTGCCACAGTTGCGAGGGTTTACATTTTAATAGAGCGATGGATTGAGGGTGAATCACGGTTCTTTCCTCAAGATTGTTTTTTCCATTGGTCTTACAGCTATTAAGTCCTTTCTGTTGATGTGGCTTGATCCATTTTGCTGGAATCCATCGGGGACCTTGATCTGTAACGACACAAGCATAGCCTCTTCCCCACGTTAACAGATCTGCAGGTCCTTGCCACTCTCCAGTAGTGGGATTCTTATACCAAACTTTAGGTTTGTCAGTAAAATCCAATCCCGACTCATTTGGGCAAAGTGTGTTAATGCCAATGGTTCATTCCGGTTTGCCACAATTCTGAGATGATTCATTGTATAAAGGGCTTTCATTAGTCTATCTTGAGGGCTCACCCCCTCTTCCCCCATTTTTTGTTTTTCTAGCAGGCCTTTTAAGGTTTGATGTGTACGTTCAATAATGGCTTGACCGGTGGAATTTCCTGGGATTCCAGTAGTATGTTTAACACCCCATAGTTTAGAAACTTACATGTTTTACTGGCTATGTATCCCGAGCCATTATCAGTTTTTATCTCTCTTGGAACACCAAGGACTGCAAAGCAACTCCTCCAATGTCTTATGACGTCTCGAGAACTGTCACTGGTTAAGGCTGTGGCCCAAACCATGGCTGAATAAGTATCAATAGTGACATGTATACGTTTAAATCGCCCAAAAGGAGCATAGACGGTGATATCTGATTGCCATATACCTAAAGGTGCCAGACCCCTGGGATTGACTCCTACTCCTAGGCCCATTTGATTCTGGCATGCAGGGCACGTGGAAACAATACCCTGAGCATCTGATATGGTCAGGTCAAACTGCTTCGCCAGCATTTTCGCACTTTGATGAAAAAAATTGTGCGATCTTCGGGCTTGAGAAAATTTGTCAATTATTGGCCCCGTAGGTATCAATAAAGGAGCTGCCACTATCTTGTCAACAATTTCATTGCCAACTGATAGGCCATCTTTTAAGCCCGAACGGCTTCAAATATGTCCAATATAATAAGCAGTTTGACGTTCATTTATCTGATGCCATAGCCGCAGAAATAAGTTATACAGATTCTGATTAGAGATTTCTTTCAACAACACTCTCTCTAATCGAGTGACCACATCGACCACATAGAGGGACTCAGAGATGGTGTTTAATGGGATGTCTGGCCATTTCTCAAAACTTTTAACTACAGCCATCAGCTCCAGCAGTTGAACTGAACTGCCTGGGGAGTGAACAGTTAGATTTTGCCATTTTCCATTCTCCCACCAAACCACTCCTGCTTTGGCTTGGATCTTATTTGCATTAGTAAAAACAGTCAGGCCTTTAACGGGTACTGCTGACCTCAACGGCCGGTCTTCCATTTGAAATTTAACAGAAAACAATTTATGGGCCAGATAATGATTATTTATAATCCCTGGATATGACAATAAGGCCCATTGTAATTCATCAGACTGTTGCAGTGCCCAGTTCAAGAACTCATCTGTGAGAGGAACGAAAATGACGTCTGCCTCAATCCCTGCTATTTCCAGCAGACGTTTCCTGGCCTTAACTATTATTTTTGCAATTGCCTCAAGCCTCGTGGTAATTTTTTTTTGCCTATTATATGGTAAAAATATCCAGTCCAGGATCCTCAATGGGTCTTTCGCTACTGAATCCCATTACATCAAGACTGCCATTATATGCTGGTTTTGACTTATCACAGCAATGTTAATTGACAAGTCAGGATCATATCAGTGACTGTAGTTATTGGCTATCTTGTTTCCTATTTTTTCTGTTGCTTGCATTTGCTGCCGGGACAGTTTTCGTGCACTATCAGCCTCTACTGAGCCCTTTAACAAAGGCATTAGTGGCGCAAGATCCTCATTTGTGATACCACATATGGTTCATACCCATTGGATATCACCTATTAGCTTTTGAACATCTGTTAAATTAGTAATTTCTGGTTTAATTGACAACTTCTGAGGATAAACGTGCACATCGGTGATAATATTACCTAAATATTTCCAAGATGCGTGCATTTGTACCTTCTCTGGCGTAATCACCAACCCGATGCTCAACTGTCGCTTTACTTCTTGTAGAATGTGATGCTGGTCCAGGTCTTCTCCTGCAATCAGGATATCATCCATATAATGGTAAAATAAGACACAAGAGTATTTTTTGCGCAGAGGTGCTAGCGCCCAGGCAACATAAGTTTGACAAATAGTTGGCTAGTTCTTCATTCCCTGAGGTAAAACAGTCCATTGATATCGTTTTGCTGGCTCTTGTTTGTTAATCGATGGTACTGTAAAAGCAAACTTCTCACTGTCATCCTCATGTAGGGGAATTGTGAAAAAACAGTCCTTTAGGTCAATCACCAACAGGGGCCATTCTTTTGGAATCATTGCAGGAGAGGATAATCCTGGCTGTAAAGCACCCACGTCCTGCATCACTGCATTAACAGCTCTTAGATCGTGTAACAGCCTCCACTTCCCTGATTTTTTAGGGATTAGTAAAAATTGGTGTATTCCATGGACTGGTGGATAGCTTAATATGACCTTTCTCTAATTGTTCATTTACTAATTCATGAATGTGGGCGAGCTTTTCTTTGCTTAGCGGCCATTGATCAATCCAAACTGGTTTATCTGTGAGCCAGGTTAACTTCAGGATTGGTCGCCCATCAATGGCCGCCATTAAAAATTTTCATTTGACAAACGAAAGCCCATTTGGCTTAAGGCGTCTCTACCTAAAAGCCAAACTGAAGTATTCATTACATAGGGCCTAATTTGCACACATCTATTCTCTTTGCCCTGTATGCATACGGAAATCAGGTGTCTGCTAATTTTTGTCATCTGTGTTCCTCCTACTCCAACAACAGGGGTGTCTAAATTCTCTAAAGGCCAGCTTTTTGGCCCATAGGACAATGGAACAATAGTAACATCTGCTCCTGTATCCAGTAATGTGTTGTACCCAACCATGTGTTCACCATTTGGATGTTGGAATACAACCATCTGAGCGGGCTTTTCCTGTGAAAGTGGCACTGCCAGTCTTACCTCAGGTACTCCAGTGGATCCAAAACCACCATCTCGATGCTTACGACTTCCTGCAAAAGGAACTTTAGCTCTGAAAGGAACTAATTGAGCTATTTTAGTTCCTTTAGGTATATGAACTGATGGGTGCCAAAGTTTAACCATTATTCTAATGTTTCCTTCATAATCCGCATCAATTATACCGGGGAGCACAAAAATACCCTGTCAAGAGGCTGATGACCGTCCTAAAAGCAAAGCACTTAAACCATAGCCAAGGGGTCCGTTAGCGTTAGATGAGATAACCGTTACCGCTGTGTTGTGGATGGTTACATCTACTGCTGTTTCCACATCCACTCCTGCGCTTCCTGCAGTGGCTGATCTGAGGCCATCCAAGCAGCTGTTGGTGTTGAAGGGCGTTTTTGTGTCATCGCACTCGCCCTTTTTGCGCTCATTAACCCGTTTTCCTTAGGTGTTGTATGTCTGGCCACTCGAGAGCGGCACTCAGTGACTCTATGGCCAAACTTGCCACATCTGTAACAATTGCCGTTGGACCCAGATGGTCTGGTGGAGCTGTTTGTCCATACCAATGGTCTGGATGGACATTGATTTTTCACATGTCCTATTTTTCCACAGTTAAAGCATTTTGGCCTCCGATTTCCTTTGTGAGGTTGAACTAAAGATTTCAATGCTGTTGCCATAGCTTCAGATAAATGTGCTGACAATCCTACCCTAGAGCAGACTATTATCATGTCGACCAAAGTTGCTGTCCGTGGGAGAGCCCGCAGGATCTTTTTGCAGTCATGGTTAGCATTAGCAACTGCTAAGTGTAACCCTATTTCCGCCTTTACTTCAGTTGACATGTTTGGTATACGATCCAGAGCTGCTCTTTGACGGTCTAAAAAGGTCATAAAAGGCTCATTAGGTTTCTGTACAATAGTTGTATATGAGGGAACTGGCACCCTCATGTCAGGGATGATCTTAAACGCTTGACAAGCCAGCGTCTGTGTTTGCTGCAAAATAGCTTCATGCAGGCGGGCTTGTACCTGAGGGTCAGCAAACAGTCCTTTACCTAACATCATATCTGCTGTGACGACTCACCGTGGATGTCCCTGCTGTAAGTCCATATTTTCTACTACTGCCACATCAACTCTTTTTTCCCATTCAGACTCCCATAATAATACCTGAGTGGGCTTCAGGAAAGTTTCTGCTAGCTTCCAGCAGTCAAATGGAGTCATTAATCCACTGGCGAAAATATGATCCAACAACGTTTGAACGTATGGGTTGCACAAGCCATATTGCATTACAGCTTTCTGGCCTTCCCTTACCAACTTCCAATCCAAAGGTGCCCATTGTCGTTTTCTTTGTGCTACTATTATTGGAAAGGCTTGTGGAATAAATTCTCCTTCGATTATTGCATCACATATGAGGCCTCTCCATTTCTTAGCCAGATCATAGCCATCTGGCCGGGTGTCTCTGAGCACCTGTGGGGATGAAACTTTAATCTTTGGTTTGGTTAATTCATTAATCCATTCCAACAGTTGATTAGCTGTTGCTTTTGACTTTTCCATCAGTTCCTCCAAATGGGTCAAAGTCTGTTTCATATCTTCTCTGTGTCGTATTAATTCTTCCTTTAATAATTGTCTTTGTTGATCTTCAACTTCACTAGATGTTGGGGGTGATGATGGAAGAGGAATACACTCAGGGATTGATGAGCTCAGGGGCAATGACAGATCCACAGTGTCATTTGTAAAGCATACCTTTCGTTCTCTGCCAGGTACTCCTTCAGGCATAGCAGAAGGATGGGATGGGGCAGGATGGTGAAGGGTGGGTGGGAGGGGAGGAGAAGCAATACGTGCATTCGGCTCCTGGAACGGTGCTCTAGGGGGTTCTGGGGGAGGTGGGCTCACATCCATGATCTCCTCTTCTAGAGGTGGAGCCGAGGGTATTATGACATTATCCCCTCCGAAGAGTCTCTTAGTATTTTCTTCTAGAGGTGGAGCCAATGGTACTATAAAGTCACCACTTCCAAAGAACCTTTTAGCATCTACTGGGAAAGCAGATGGTACAGCAGTTTCTGCTCTCATGGCAGCAGCTGCAGCATGCTCAGCTTCTAGCTGGTGTATAATGGATGATACCAATTTACACAAGCCAATAGCATTATTCAACATGTCTCCTAGATTTTCCCAATGTCCCTTTTCATATACTTCTTGGGAGGGAGACAAAGAGACCTACTTCCTGTCCTCATCTTACAAGTCTTAGCAAATCTTCTCTTTCATAATTGAATCCTTTCTCAGCAACGATATGCTGGAGGGTGTCAATAGGATTTTCCTCTTTGCTTATCATTTTTCCCATTATATCGGTTTACTCAGATCACTTGACTTTTCAAGCAGGAATCCAAGTGCTTTTCTGCCGAGGGTTCTTAATCCAACCAATTCAGCAAATCACATCGGGGTCACCAAATATTGTAGTGCTGCAGGCAATATTCACTCGAAGAAGTAGAGAGTCTAAGTAATGCACATGCAGAGACATACACAGGCAACATAGCACAACCACCAGAGTTGACTCAAAGCCACCCTTCCTTTGCTAGCTACCTCCTTATATGCTGCTTCTGCCCATGCGATCACCCAGGGCCCAATTGATTAACTTGCAGCACCTGTTTCTGAAGTAGCTTGCCAGCTGCATTAACTTATTCCTACCATCTTTATTCAAGCTGGCTGGTGCAAGCTACATTTGTGCCTACACCTCTCCTCATCCCAGTTTCCCCACACACCCTGTTTCCCTCGCTAGTCTCCCCTCCTTCCCTCTCCTCTCTCCTTCTCTCTCTCCTTTGGCAGATGAACCTCCCTCTGTCTCCAAATTAGTTAAAATACCTGTGTGAGCTACTTCAGCTGTGCTCGCTACGGGGAGATCCTCTTTCGCAATCTCACTTCTGCCAGTCCTAGACAAGGGAGCGCCATTTTTTAGGGATTCAGTTTTCTTTGGTCATTTAGCTGTCTGATGATGTCTGCTTCTGAACCGGGTCCTGACATCCTGCCCTGCCCTGACAGAGTGAGCTGTGAGGTGTGCGGTGATGTCCCCCAACAGTTATTTACGATGTAAAAACGTGCCCGATGCCCCTGGAAACAGTCTCTCCCCGCTTAACTGAGGCTGGGGTTGCTAAGCGATCCGGGTAGGGGGAGCACGGAGAAGATCTGGCAGCGCCTCTCTTAGGAGTGACCTGTCGCAAAAGAAGAGGGCAGACACAGGCAGGAGCACCTGCTCAGCGGTAGATGCCAGAGAGCGGGTGTTTGACTGACGGGCTAGTTGCTTGCTAGAGACAATAAGTGGGTAGCAGGGAGGGAAGAGCAAACTAGTTCCCATGGCAACCATGCTCAAGTCATGTGAGGTCAAAATGATGACTAAGGCTGCCAGAGAAAATGAATTTTGATGCGATCCCACGGCAGTGGCTGCTTGACTCAGTCTGCCAGCTCCGGCTGCCTGAGCAGCCCTGCACCTCCCTCTTCCCGCCCCTACCCCCCCCGCCCCCAAAACTGACCGCATTGCTCCTCGGGGCTCTCCCAAAGCCTGATCATCTATCTCAATGTATGTCCTGAATTCACCCCTAGCTATTTTTGTTTCTGGGTCACCGAGAGCACATCTGCATAGCCAGCAGAGGCTGGTTGCCGCGTGGGCTGGCACATCCACCCTCCTTTTCATCACGAGCAAGGGCTGCCCACGGCAGGCTGCTCCAGCCCACCCCAGTCACCACTCTGTCACTGTCCTCAAGTACCTAACTTCATAAAAAAACAGCGCACACATGCCTAGTGACGATAAAATCAAGTCGGCGTGTTTCTTTTTTGTTTTGGAGGTTTTTGATTGGTTGGTTGGTTGTGTTTTTTGTCTATTTGGTAGGCGGGCAGCCTTTGCAGACCTTCTGGAAAGCTTTCAGCCAGTAAAGCAGCTGGCATGGAGAAGTCGCCGCAGAATCCTGCTGTGCTGAAACCGGTTTCTGTTGCCATCTGGTGGCTAATGAAGGGCGCCTGAAAACGTAGAATAAATACCGAGATTCATCCCCCCCGAACCATTCTCCGAGCGGGGCTTGTTCTCCTCCATTTATTCCACAAGCCTGTACTCTGGCCACATCACGATTTCCTCACTTTAGAAAGCAGAGGGGAAAAAATAATGTTATTCTATTATTTATTTCTTTATTATTTAATCTAATCTAGATTCCATGTTCTACCTGTCATCGCAAGCCTTCTGCACAGTTTTCAACTCAGTGGTCATTTTCTTGACTATTCCACATGCTGTAATCAAGACTCTCCTAACCTCTGAAGCTTGCAGTTTAGCTCACCTTCAATGAAAAATCTTCACTCTAGCCCTGGCAGTTGCTGAATGAGTCATCTGCAGTGGGTCAGTTAATGAATGTAAAATGACCAACTTTATCTGTTTGTTGCAGAAATCTCCTTATAGGATTGTACCCCTGCTTATTGAGGAACATGCAACCCACCAGCCAGCCTCAGACTCCCTTTCTATCTAGTCCAGGACCCCATCACTGGCTTAAGGGCAGAGGCCTCATAAGAGGCAGAGATCTCACATCAGATGGTTTGCCTTGACACATTACTTTTGTGGGCACTATTGCAGCTTCTGCTGGACCCTGGCTTAAATTGCAGCACAGGAGTTTCTGCAGGTAGTCAAAAATCAACTCTATTGTCATCTCATTATTCCCTGGTAGAAAATCATTCCCTTCTCATTTCAGGAGGGCACCAAACCTAAAACAAATTCAGAAGCAGGGCATCCTGAAACCATGCGATTGTAGTCCTCCTTTGGTTCTTGCTCCCACCTAAGCTTAGTTTCTTGTTGGAGTCCTGCCCTTGTGCCTCCCATTGTGCCAGCCTTGCTCTTGCCCCTTTTCCCAGCTACATCTGCTGCTGAAACCACCCATGACCATCTTACCTAAACTCCAACAAACTTACTTTACTAGTCAGGCACCGAGCCCCAAGGTGTTCACGAAGGCAGGGATGACTCATAACATCTTGTCACTTCCAGTAACTCAGCTGAGGATATCCCAGGAGCAGCCAGCCTCTGCCCCTTGTGAAACTGTCTGTGCAAGTGCCTCACTAGCCCCATCTTACAGCTGAATCTTCTCTTGCAACACAAAACTAATGAAGACTAACAATGAAACATCATTGTGCTGTTCATCTGTCATAAGCTGGTTTTGACTCTGTTTCCTGTGTATGCTGTTGGTGGTGACATGAGGGCTCAAAGAAATCCTCCACTGCAAAAGGTGAGGCATCTCTTTTAAACATTTATGTAGACTCCAGGAGAGAGCAGTCAGGAGAAGCTGCACTCACAATATTAAAAGCAGTGGGGCTGAAGGGGGTGGGGTGTATTGGCAGTACTGTGACTCTCACAGTGGTCCCAGGAAGGAACTCTGCAAGGCAGTGTCTCCACTTCTAACAGGGGCCAACAGGAAAACTCCTGGTGTAGCTGTAAATACCATTCACTGTTGTTAATTTGGTTTTTATTCTCTACATCAGTACTGACATCCACTGCCAAGCCAAGAAGGCTGTTTGAGAGGCTCATAACTGGTAGTGATTCTCTCACTCACCTCTGTACAGCTTCATGCTTAGTCCAGTACATTCACAATGGTTACTTGGCCCACAGAGCAGAGACAGGCACTAAAGAGTTGTTTGCCAACGTGGAAGGTGGGGGGACAACAGGTGGTGGTCCTCAGACCATTTTGAGTTACCTGATTCCACAGATACTACAAACCTAGGCAGTCCAAACACCCCACTGATGTGTCTGACCACTGTTCTGCTCCAAAACAAAATAACTCCCACTACAGTGGTCACACGGGTCTGAAAGACATGGGAGCCTCTAGAAACTTTACAGACACGGAATTTTACTATTAATGGGATTTTATATCTTAGGCCAGGAGCTATTTCAAGACAGAGATTATTTGGTTACATACCACACTAGTAAATGAAACAGTGAAATTTGATGTTTAAAGTTTTGTTAGCAGTCAACTAGCAATCTTCCAAACAGGAGTCAGCACACGGCAAGGAATGGTCCAGAAGAAAGTCTGCATGCAGCCAGCCTGTTATGGAGAGTAAGAGTTTAACAGCATGGCCACTCCATGACTGTTCGCCTTAGAAATAGAGAAGAGTCTTGTTTCATTTATTACCACAGAGTCAACCTTTCTCTCTGAGTGGTCCCTGATCAAAGCAAACTTTGTTATCTTTTCATACTTCTCAATTACTTTAGGCTTTCTGCATGGTACCAAAGTTGCTTAGGGTAAGGGACTAATGCAGTTTAGGTTCAAAGTCATCTTTCACTAGCATGTTCTTTACATGTAATGCTTGATTCACTATGATGACAAATTCATTGATTTTTTAAAGTTGCAATGCCTTTAGAAAATTAGAGGTTGTTCTTGGTTTTCAGGTTCCAAGTTACTGGAAACAGTGGTTAACAGGTCAAGTGCATTGCTCTGCCACAGAGTTGTGCTTTACCACATAACTCCCATTGATTTGATCTCAGACAGAAAGACTCCCTATCAGTGCCAAAGCCAATGCTGCTTTGAGAAAAAAAGAAAAAAAACTACAAAGCTAGAGCCATGGAAGAACACAAGTTTTAAATCCAATAGGAAATAAATGGTAAATAATTCTTCTGGGCCAGAAACGGTCATTTTGAGTAGATGGTTACTCATCTTGCTGATAATAGTTCTTCCAGAGGCTGCAGGCTAACTTAGCTCTGAATATTTTGCATCAGCACCAAATGCATGTCATAACTGCAGCAGAGCCATTTTAAGCAACTCACAGCAGAACTGCTGGTTCATACCAATTCTTAAGAAGAGAAAAAAATGATTCATGTTAAGATTTCAAAGCTCACAAATTGAACCAAGCCTAAGGTGGTTCAGGGACTTTGCCTTTATTACCAAACTAGCAAGTAATCTATCTTGCTGACACAGATTCATAAGCAGAGGGCAGTATTTTCTGGCCAGCAGTTATCAAAAAATCCGTTGAAAACCTTACACAAGCCTTTGTAAATACTTTTTTTTCCCCCTCCCCTTTTATTCACCCTGTGTCTCCTCAAATGTTTGAGACAAAATCTTCAGATTATGCATACAAACACAAGTTATCCCAGTTCCTTGTTCCTTGTATAGAAGGTCATCTGATGATGACTATTTCTGTAAACCAACAACTTCAAAGCACAATTAGCAATATTGTCAAAAAATCTTGCAAGTAAGTAGGACTGTGTCTGGCCAATGGTAACATCACTTGAAGGAGTATGTTGTACTTTTAAACGTGAACCGATCCAAAAGTTTTACTAGTTCTGAGAGGAAACTGAATTAAATTCAAATTGAACTATGTTTCTTTTTCTTGCTTCCACTTTACCACCTCAAGCTGAGTGGAAGAGTGAGACAGCAGATATCTGTCCATGAAAGCAAACGTTAGTCAGTCCCCTTCTCCAACCTTGTATCTTCATTTTAAGTTCATTTATGTTTCAGTGAGACTCACACACCTTTGGGACATCCTTCACTACAATCTCCCTTGGGCATCAGTCACCTACCAGATAATTCAGTATCCTCAGCAAGGATGTTACCCCTCTCAACCTCTGAAAAGCTCACGGGGACATAATGTTATCAAATACCCCTGTTCCAAATGTATTGTCATTGATGACAGTGCTGGATACTCATGAGAGCTACATAAATGTCCAGTTCTTTCTGGAAGCTAGTGAAGTATTTGGCTTAACCACTTCCTTCAGCAAAGAATTCACCAGTGTAATCTTATGACATGGAAAACTGTTTCCCCATTTTTCACTCCTCACTTCCATTCCCTTTGTTCTCCTATTATGATACAGAAAGACAGAAGCTGTCAAGTCTACTTTTCCTACTCTAGTAATTACTTAATAAAATAACCATCCACTTTTATATCTCTCCTTTCCAAAATAGCAGCCTTAGTTTTTCTAATATCTCTCTCAGAGTTTTCACGTGCCTTAATTGCTCATATCACAATTTCCTGAGATCTCTTGAAGGGCAGGCTTCTTTTTCCTCCCTGGAGCTCTCTGACAAGATTGTCCACACTGGCACTGGACACTCATGTCTGTGATTATTATAGAGTTAATTTCAATCCCAGGAGAAATAACATCAGCTTAAGTCTTTTCCCTCACCTTTGGACTGTTGACATTGAATTCCAATTACTGTTGCATTGCCCAGTCACCTTCCCTGTTTAGGACTTCCGGAGTCCCCTCTAATATGCCTACTCTTTCTGCAAAGATTAGTGCTTCACTGTTTGCTTTTCCCTCCTCTTTCCAGATGAACAATAAATAAACACAACACAGGGCACAGGATAAAGCCTTAGGATATTTTGGTTTTAATCTTTTGCCACAATGAAAAGAAATTCCACCCCTTGCTTGCTGCTTATAGGACAGTTCTTGTTCAAAGACAATTCATCTCATCTTACATTTGCCATTTGCCATTTTTTGTTTGCACTGCTTAGGAAAGGCCATTTTTGGAAAGTCCTTACTTAATTCTATATTTCTTTTCCCACTGTTCAGCCTAACTTTGGCCACTCTATACCTATTTGTTATTAAACCAGTAGCATTCTTCCAATTAAAAGCTCCGTTGCCTACCTGTCAGGTGGCCGGCCATCAGAACCCTTCTCGGTCTCTATTTCACTAGCCAAGGTTTTAAGCCAAAACTATGATGATAGAATCTTCATTTTACAGAAAATCCTATAAGCCATTCTTATACTTGTTTCATTTTCAAATAATCTTTATGGAGAATGACTGATCAGAATTATTCACAGTATTCTAGATGAGAATTTTTTAGGCAGAATTTTCTCTTGATATTTTCCTGGATCCAGTTTACCTTTTAGCAGTATATGGTGTATGAGCAGCTAATACTCAAAGACCTTTTTTCCTCCTTCTCTCCCAGTTCCAATTGGTGAGTTCCCAGGAAACAAACACACAATTTTTAATTTTTTTTTTTAATTGATATATCCCTACATTCATGGCATTAAATTTTGCATACTTAAATCTCATCCAAAATTTCATCTTACCCGAATCTCAAAGGTCTTTCAGTATTCCTTTATAACACCCTGATCATTTTGTCCTTGTGCCATCAGTAAATTTCATCCAAATGTTATTTTTATTTGTGCCAAGGCCATGAATTCAAATATTAAACAAGATAAGGCCCCAAAGTGACCTACATTAGTAATGCCTTTTCCCTGTTAAGATTCTACACCAATGCATGCAGCCTGGGGAACAAGCAGGAGGAACTGGAGATGTGGATGTGGCTGTGGATGTGGGGCTACGACCTCATTGCAGTCACAGAGACGTGGTGGGACAGCTGCCATGACTGGAGCACAGCCATGGAGGGCTATGTATTGTTCAGGAAAGACAGACTAACAAGGTGTGGAGGTAGAGTTGCTCTCTATGTGAGGGAGCAATTAATGTGTACCGAACTGTGCCTGGGTGGGGATGAGGAGCGGGTAGAGTGCTTATGAATAAAAATTAATGGGCAGGGCAAGGCAGGTGATAATTGTTGTAGGAGTTTGCTACAGGCCACCTGATCAGGAGGAGGATGTGGATGAGGCCTTCTATGAACAGCTGGGAGCTGCCTCACGATCACATTCCCTGGTCCACATGGGGGACTTCAACCACCCTGATATTTGCTGGGATAGCCACATAGCCAAGCACATGCAGTCCGGGAGGTTCCTACAGATTGTTGAAGACAATTTCCTGTCGAGGAACCAACAAGGAGGGGTGTGCTGCTGGACCTGGTACTGATGAATAAGGAGGGCCTGGTTGGGGATGTGAAGGCTGAAGGCAACCTTGGCTGCAGTGACCATGAGATCGTAGAGTTCAAGATCCTCTGTGGAAGAAGCAGGACACAAAGCAGGACCGTGACCCTCAATTTCAGGTGAGCCAACTTTGGCCTCTTCAAAGATCTACTTGGATGGATCTCATGGGTTATGATTCTAGAAGACAGAAGTGCCAATGAGAGCTGTTCAGTCTTCAAGCACCGCTTCCACAAAGCCTAGGATTAGTGTGTCCCAATACGCAAGAAAGGAGGAAAAGGAGGTAGGAGGCCTCCATGGATGAGCAAGGATCTGCTGGGACAACTCAGGAAGAAAGCAGCCATCTATGAGAGGTGGAAACAAGGCTTCTTGGGAAGAGTATAGGAACATTGCCAGGGCATGCAGGGGTGCAATTAGGAAGGCTAGAGCTCTTCTAGAATTAAATTCAGCCAGGGATGTTGACAGTAATAAGGCATTTTTCAAGTACATCAAGAGCAGAAGGATGGTGAGGGGTAATGTGGGCCCACTGCTAAACACTGAGGGTGCCCTGGTGTCTGAGGATGCAGAGAAGGCCAAAGTACTGAATGCCTTCTTTGCTTTAGTCTTTACAGCCAAGGCTGACCCTAGGGAAGCCCAGTCCGGCAAGGATAACAGGATGGCTAGGACAGCAGAGGCCTTGCCCTGGGTGGATGAGAAAGAGGTTAAAGACTTGTTGGGCAAGCTTAAGACTCATAAGTTAATGGGTCCTGATGTGACACATCCTAGAGTGCTGAGGGAGCTGGCTGATGTGGTTGCTAAGCCTCTCTCCATCATTTTTGAACAATCATGGAGGACAGGCGAGGTGCTTGAAGACTGGAAAAGGCCAATGACACTCCAGTCTTCAAAAAGGGCAGGAAGGACGACCCAGGAAACTACAGGCTGGTCAGCTTCACCTCCATCCCTGGAAAGGTGATGGAACAACTCATCCTGAATGTCATCACTAAACATAGGAAGGAAAAAGTGGTTATCAGGGGGAGTCAACATGGATTCACCAAGGAGAAATCCTGTTTGACCAACCTGATAGCCTTCTATGAGTGCATAACTGGCTCGCTGGATGAGAGGAGAGCAGCAGATGTCATCTACCTTGTCTTCAGCAAGGCTTTTGACACTGTCTCCTATAACATCCTCATCAGAAAGCTCAAGTAGTGTGACTTGGATGAGTGGACAGTGAGGTGGATTGAGAGCTGGCTGCATGACAGAGGCCAGAGGGTGGTGATTCATGGCACAGAATAGAGTTGGAGGCCTGTGGTCAGTGGAGTTCCACAGGGATCGGTTCTGGGGCATGTCTTGTTCAACATCTTCATCAATGACCTGGATGAGGGGCCAGAGTGTACCCTCAGCAAGTTCGCTGATGACACCAAACTGGGAGGACTGGCTGATTCACCAGAAGGCTGTGCTGCCATTCAGTGGGATCTCACTGGCTTGAGTGTTGGGCAGAGAAGAACCTCATGAGGTTCAACAAGGGCAAGTGCAGAGTCCTGCAGCTGGGAAGGAACAACCTCATGCACCAGTACAGGCTGGGGATTGACCTGCTGGAGAGCAGCTCTGCAGAGAGACCTGGGAGTCATGACTGATAATAAACTAAACATAAGCCAGCAATGTGCCCTTGTGGCCAAGAAGGCCAATGGCATCCTGGGATGCACCAGGAAGAGTGTGGCTAACAGGTCAACAGAGGTTCTTCTGCCCCTCTACTCTGCCCTGGTGAGGCTTCATCTGGAGTCCTGTGTCCAGTTCTGGGCTCCTCAGCTCAAGAGGGACAGGGAACTTCTGGAGAGAGTCCAGCGCAGGGCCACCAAGATGATCAGGGGACTGGAACATCTTTCATATGAGGAAAGGCTGCAGGAACTGGGGCTGTTTAGTCTAAAGAAGAGGAGACTGAGGCGGGATCTTATTAACATTTACAAATATCTAAAGGGTGGTTGTCAGGAGGTTGGGGCATCCCTTTTTTCTGTTGTATCTAGTAACAGGACAAGGGGTAAGGGATGAAGCTGAAATACAAAAAGTTCCACTTAAACATAAAATTTTACTGTGAGGGTGAGGGAGCCCTGGCACAGGCTGCCCAGAGGGGTTGTGGAGTCTTCTTCCTTGGAGGTCTTGAAGACCCGCCTGGACATGTTCCTTTGTGGCCTGATCTAGGTGAACCTGCTTCTGCAGGGGGATTGGACTAGATGATCTCTAAAGGTCCCTTCCAACTCCTACCATTCTATGATTCTATGATTCTGTCTTTGTGAAGCAGTCTCAAAGGCCTTTTTAAAATCTAAATATATCAGATTAAATGTTTCTCTTTTATCAACCTCTTTATTCACACATCCAGAAAACTGAGAGGGGGATTTATGAGATATTCTTTGCTTAAAGAATTAATCTTAGTTCTCATAATCTTCCAGGTGTTTTGACATATTTTTAATTACCATTCAACCAGCCTGCCAAAAAAAAAAGTTTAAAGATTCACTATTCTACTTCCTTGCTTCACCCTTGGCACCTTTTTTTAAATTGTGGCTACAGTCTGCATGGCTTTCCCTGATGCTCTAGTACCATGGCAGCTTTCTTTAAGAGACCTCATATTTTCCTTACCCAAGAAGCCAAGATACCTAGCCACTTCTCACTTGAAGATCTCTAGAATTCTTGGAGGTATGCCGTATTATGTTTTAAAATGATTGGTTTGGACCTCCATTTCTCCTTATGAGATCTCAATCTCCAAAAGCTGCTTCCTTGTGAAAAACCAAGTGGATGCAGGACAAGAATATAAAACCCTCCCACATCCTCAAAACGGAAGGTGGCTATGAAAAAGTGAATTTTTTCTTAATTGTTCTCTTTAACCTCCCTTGATCCAATACATCCACTAATTCTTCCACAGGCTTCCTGGTTCTCATACCCTGGAAGATCCTTATTTTATACTGTTCATTCATTTCATTGTTTTGCTCTGTAACTCCCAGCTCCCCTCCTAATTATTACATGCTGCAAATGCAAGCTTCTCCCTGCTGTATATTTTGAAGAATCTCTTACCTGACTCCCAGTTTCTCGGAAATTATAACTGAAGTCATATGGGTATGCTGTTTTCCTTTTGATCCACTGGAATGCTTGTCATCCAAGACTATTATTATTGCTGATATCACAGGTATCTGCAGCACTTCTAAGGATTTTAATCTTTTACTATTAACTCTGATGTCTGCTTCTCAGTCAGAATGCAGCAACACGAGTTGCTCATTAGTTTGAGCTATTGCGATCAAACTTTATAACCTGTCTGCATTTTCACATGATCTGCTTTTGAAGTGGTAGACAGACTGTGCTTCAGTGTCTGTGAAGTGTAGTGGCTCTTTGAAAAGTGACTTGAGGTGGTTCTGCATTTACTGTTTCACAGCAACTTCTGTCTGCATTTACAGGCAGACAGAGCTTTCTTAGCTGCCAGCCCTGGGATGTGACCACAGCTTTCTGTTCCTGGCACCATTGCTAATATGAAGATCCAGACTTTCAGGAACAAAACAGGGTTTTCTTCTAAGGACAGCTGCTAACTGATCTTTTGGTTTGTTTGCTATAACTATCTGAAACTTAGAATACAATTTTGTCAATTCAGTACAGGAAGAAGCAGTATCCAGCTTCTGAGCCATTTTAATTCTGTAGGGCTAATAAGCAGGAAAAACAGTAAAAATTATTTTAGTCCATCAAGTCAGACTATTAGTCAGCAGGCAGCAAAGTATCCTCACTGCTGAGTAAGAAGGTACCTTTCACACAGGTTTTTTAGTGGAGAATCACTTTATAACTTTGCTGCACTTTCCTTTGTAGTCATGGATCCTATAGTAACATAACATGTGTAACAGGACCTCTGAGCTTTTGGGCCCCAGAATCTAATACTCATTATCAGCTTGTCTAACTACTAAAATGTCTCACTTGTGAGTACTTCATAATCTTTAATATAGTAACACTATGTAAACCTTCCAAGTCATGCAAGTGCAATCATCACAGAAATATTTTTTCTCACAGAAAAAATATTTCATATGTCACAATGAAGGAAAATCAATGGGGATTAAAAACATAGGTTGAACACGTTCACTTCATTCACTGACACCCCCTTCTATTCCCGAGAAAGCTCCTTTGTCTCACCCAAGTCTACTAGAACAGAGCACAGCAGGCTTCAGGCCACTTCAGGCTTCAGAAGACCCCAACACTTTGGTCTGCCAGACCATGACAGCCAGGAATCTCATTCACAGGGATTCCCTGCTCTCTAGCCTTATAAGCACTGAAATTGTGCAGGAGCCAGTGTTTAAGTATTAGTTCTCATATAAGCACTTGCTGACTCTGTCAATTCTGACTGTTTCTTCCAAGATTACAGCTTGCATAAAAGCTGCAGAACAAGAGTGCTAAGTAGGATTTTCCCCTACCAATCTGACTGGAAGACATTGCTCCCAGAGGCCCATTCAGAGCACAACTTGGCCACAGCCCATAAGGGCAGGCTGGGGTAGGTCAAGCATGGCACAGTTAAAACACTGGCTTGCAGAGACTCTTGCCTTCCTGCATTGCTTTATGTCAAGAGACAGCAGTCTGAACATGCGATTAAGTATTTTGCAGTAAATATCTGTCATTTTGTATCTCTCTGGCATTTTCTATATACTGGAAGAGGAATAGCTTCAAGAAAAAAAATCCTTTAAAAAGCAACCAGCTCAAATTACCCAAAGTTGGGTAACAGTAGCATTTACCTGATCTCTACCGGCAAATTTTCCTTTCAATTAGGGCATTTGACTTCAGGCAGACACAGAAGGCACGGTCTCCATCTGCTCATGATCCTCAGGGAATGAACCCTGTTCTGCTCTGGTACCTACTTACATCCACTAATGCCAGTCTGAAAGACCAAGGGAAAATCAGGTGATCCAGGTTTAAACCTTTGCTATAAAGCTATGAAAAGAATGAAAGTGCCCTAGAGAGATTTAAAAAACCCAAGAACTCCTACAGGGTTCATGAAAATAAAGAGACCAAACACAGGAGAAAGACTTTATTTTTGTCCTTGCAGGAGGAAAGGTCATTCTACAAACTAAAGATTTAAAAGGCATAGGAAAAATAGATTGAAAAGAGACATTGCAAATGCACCAATTAGAGGAAAAGTTTCAGTTAGAATTTGTGCTTTACCAGACATCAGAGTCCAATTATGAGACCAAAACTGATAAGGAACCAGGCTTTGTTAGTTCTGCAATTTACAGTACTATCTGCTTCAAAGCATATTAAAGTGCACCTGTAGCCTGAAAAAATGGCTATCACAACCATGTGCAATGGCATGGAGCCTGGACGGCATCAGTCTTGGAGGAAACAAAGAGCAAACCATCAGTCTAAGAAATTAAGAAGAAATGAAGACTGGGATTTTCTTCTTTTGAAAAATACTTTCCTGTATCGAAAGCGCAGCCAATATCCCTGTCAAAGACCTCTGAGAGTTTCAGGGAAGGGTTAATGTGCTTGCACGGGGCCGGCCCACAGTACAGGGACAGGATAGTCCATGTAGAAACTGTGCTTTTGTGGATAGTAAAAAACAGAAGAACTTCTGTCTACTCAAAAGATTCCATTATCTTTCCCAGCGACCAAAATCTAGTGAGCAAGGCTGATTTGGTTTTTTTTAAATGTAACCTGGCAGAGTTACACTGGCACACTCCTTTAGCAGACATGGTTGCAAAGGATAAAACAGCTTCCATTGCTCAGAGCCTGAGTGGAGTTTAAGGGGAGAAAAAACGTTATTTAACTCGGTGAATTCAGTCATACCTGCCAGGCAAGAGACTAAATTAAATGTAACAGCTTCTTCTATTCCCATCTACAGCGGCATGAACATAACTATGAGACCAAGAGGGATACCATGTTCCTCCATTAGATTGGAAAGAACTTTTTCCACCGAGAGGTTTGTTAAGACACTGGCATAGGCTGCCCAGGGGGGTGGTGGAGTCACAATCCCTGGAGATATTCAAAGATGCATAGATGAGCTGCTGAGGGACATGGCTTAGTTTTTGGACTCGATGATCTTAAAGGTTTTTTCCAGCAGATTCTATGATTCCATCATCACCACTACCCAACCAAGTGCCCCATGTTATGTTGGAGCTGATTACAAGGCACAGCATGTGTGTGAAGGCCGTGCAGCAAGGCAAAGCCCCACAGACAGCTCCAGTGTGGGAGCTGCTGCGAGAGCTAACATGGAGCCCCTCCCTGCCATTTTGCTGGCACTTCTCCCCAAGCGTGGGGGACGGCAGGACTCGGGGAAGGGGTCACCCCAGCACGGTACCCGCTACCAAGGGACCGCGGGGCAGAAGGCCTCGCCACCCGCCAGTAGCACACACGCCACCCGACGACGCATGCGCCGGCCGAAGGACAGCAACGCCCGCCTCAGGTGCTAACGGCGGCGGCCACCGGAAGGCGCCGGCCCCGGACAGGAAGTGTCCTCCGCGTAGCGTGACGAGCAGCCCTGCCGCCGGGCCCGCGCGGCCCTTTGTGGCTCGTTTGAGTGACACGCTGGGGCTGGCCCACGGGCGTCACCGCTCCCGTCCCGTCCGGCCCACCTCCGCCCGGGGCACGGCCAATCGGACGGCCAAAGCCTTCCCCGTCGCCGTAGCCCTTTGATGGATGGATGCGAGAGCCAACCAGACCGCGGACTGCGCGCCAGCCCTGCCCCTGCCGCCCGCCAATGGCCACTGTGGAACGAAGGCGCTAGCGGGACCGGGGTGGGGGGAGAGGGCCGCGCAAAGCGCCTCAGCTGCCGCAGAGCCACCGCCGGTCGCCGCCGCCCCTCGCCTCTGCCCGGGAGGTGCGGTCTTCGCCTCCGCCGCTGTGGGGGCTTCCCGCCGTCCTCGGGCCGGGGCAGCCCCGGCGGCATGTCCCCACCGCGGCACCGCTCCCCGCCACACGTTCCCCTGCTGGATGCGACACGGGGCGGGGAGGAGCTGTCACGCCGCTGCGTGCGGGGTCTCCTCGCGCTCTTAAGGTGGCGCGCGCGGAGCCGCCGCGCGACTCTACCCAGCCCATGTTCCCGTCCGGCTAGCGGCGGCGCGGGGATACGGCAGTGCCGTGCCGTGCCGTGCCGTGTTGCTGGCGGCGGCGGGGTGCACGGCTTCTGACTGAGGCGCAGGGGGCCGTCCCAGGTGGGACGCAGCCCCGCCGCGGAGAGCCGGGCGGCAGCGGCGGCTGTGTGGTGCGGACGCGGCGTATGGGTGTGCCCAATGGCATCGCTGCACCAGAGCGCTTCCAGGGCGGTAAGAGAGGTGTGAGCCCGCGTTATCGTCAGGATGAGAGGCCCAGGTGAAAGAGGAGGTTGCTCCGGGGGAGATAAGAGCTCATCACAGGGGATTTCTCACTGCGGAGGCGGGAGCTGTCGAGCCAAGACTAGGTGTCTGCTTGCCCAGGTGTCTGAGGCTGGGCCAACAAACACATCTCTCGACACCTGCCCACCTTTGAAGCTCCTAGCAGATGTGGTTGACACTAGTGGTGGCGTGGGGACCATGCAGGGAGCATACCCTTTTGTCTAGTCAAGATCCTAAATGCATATTTTGAAGTGCCCAGTTTTAGCTGCTTAATCATATGAGACACATGGGGTTACCCTGAAAAGGGGGCAAATAGATCATTTTCGTGTAGCACTCTGAGAAATTGAGGGACATAAACAGCTAAATTTATACATACAGATGCTCACACACAAATATAAAAGAAATATTTTTTTTCGAGAGTAAGACGAGGCTTTGGAAAAAAAAAACCCCACAAACCTAGCACAAAACCTTATTTGTGAGAAAAATTTGTTAGGATGCCTATATGTTACATGACATTGGTAAGGCACCTGTTTACTACTAGTTGCAAATGGAAGGAACAGTCCTTCAGCCAGGATGTGGACGCGAATTCCTTTCTGAATATTGTAAGTTTCAATGTCCTAACTGCTAATAAAGCCATCTCCTACAGCTTCCTGGATACTAGAAGCCTCAACTATCCGCTACCCATCCGTCAAAATTTATAGCTTTCCCTAGGCAAATATTAAGGATTCAATCATGTATGTCATCTCAAAAAAACTGTGAGAATGATGACATATATTGAATATAATCTAAAAATAAGTTATGTGGTGACTAGTTTTATTTTTTTCCTCATGTCTCCATCTGCTATCCCGTGTCTTCTAGGTAGCTTGCAAAGGCTTTGGGATGGGTCTTTTTGTTCTCTGAATGCTAAATATGACAGTGGATCACAATCCATTCATTTCTGTGTGTTTCTGCAACAACAATTCTGTGGCTTGCCTCCAAAGGGCTTTTTCTGTGTTCGATAGCATTTTTGCATTTACGTTCTTTGAAGTAGTCGAATAGTTAAATCTCTCTTTTTTTTTCTTAATTTTTTCTCTTTGTGTATTAAAAGCAGGCAATATCTCAGACATTCATTTGAGGGCGAGGATCCTGAAAAACCACATGGAAAAATAAATGGGGAACACACGTTGGATGCCTGGCATGTGTCAAGTCCAACCACAGTTTTTTAACACCTCTGCAGTTGGCAATAGATCAAACAACTTGCAGATACCACCCATCAGTTCCCCCCAGCACAAGGCTTCTGCCTTGTCTCCCAGTAAAGACGCACTTTGTGTGCAGCATGGACACAAACCCTAGCTAGAGGGGAATTGGAGAACTTGGTGTGGGAGACTCAAAGAACACCTAGCCCAAAGAGAAGTCCAAGGAGAGGCAGAAGGCCAAGGGAACTAGAGCTAAGATGTTTACCCAGAACTGGAGTGAGTCCAGGGAGATCAGCAGAACAGGATAGAGCTCTGCTAGGAAGGTGGAAAAGAGTTGTTAGCCCTTGTTAATAATTAGGAACACTAAGAAGGTTATATGAATAATATAGGAAAGGGGACAGGATACTGTCCTTGACAAGAAAGAAAAACGGGTAGTAGCATAGGGAGAAGTGCTATGGCCAGAGCTGATGGCATAGGAGCAGAAGAAAGGTGTGGAGATGAGGACACAGAGCAACCTGGGAGGATGGAGGTTGAGCATTTATAATTGCCATTCCTGAAATGAAGGCATGGGGCTTTGGCATAGCTTTTGTCCTATTAAAGGAATGCATGGAGTCATTGCAGGTGTAACGGTAAACTAAGCCTGCAAAAGCAGCAAGTCTTAGAACACCCCCTCTACTGTCAGAACAATTTCCATATTACAGTTTCTAGAAGGAAGGAAGGAAAAAAAAACCTCAAAAAATGCCATTTTCTTCCAGAATATATCCTATTCTCTACTCCAAGCCTTACAGCAGTGTTACCATTTAGAGGGGTGTAAATGTGAAATTAGTCACAGAAAGATAATCAAATACAGAGAGTCTTCAGGTAACTGAGGTGGAGACCTCAAGGGAGGCTGTTTCATGGTCGTGCATTTCAGATTTCCACATTTGCCTTTGATGCTGGCCTCAGATGTGGGGGGATCTAGCCAGTGTCTGTTCCTTCTCACACACACATTTTGGAATATTTGATCTATTTAGCTTACTTCACTGTATAGTCAACTTTACTGTTGTAAAATAATGAACACTTGCCTTCATCTGTATCCCTTGCAACAGCAACGGGAGACTTGTATTTTCCAGCCAAGCGGGTAAAATCAGGACAACAAATTCCTGGGGTTTTCTATATGGTTTTAGCTGGTTGTAAACACTGGAGAAATAGCCATGAGACTTTTTACAGGGTTGCAGTAGAAACACTTCTGAAGATCTGGGGATGTTGCTGCAATAGGTTATTGAGAAATACAAGTTGCAAGGCAAGACTACCAGTGACAAAAGGTTGAATTTCTTAGGAGTGAAAGACTGTCCTCGGCTACAGCAGGGAATAACCATTGGGTGGCTTGTGTGAACCAGAGTCACCAGCGGCAGTGAGCCTGACCCGTGGCAGGGGCTTCGAGGTCCAGGCCCCATCCCCGTCCCTTCCGGTGGGTAGGCCAGGGAGCCCCCTCGGGCTGGACGAGACGACTGCCGAGTGTGTGGATGGCTGTTGCAGGGGCCCAACAGAGGTCCGCCATGTGAGGGGCGGCAAAAACCTGCTGCTGACAGAGGCCTGAGTGGGACGGCAGCCATCTCCGGGGTGAGCCGAGCCCCTGGGCTGGGGGCAGAAGTACAGGGGAAGGTCGCAGCCCCCGCCAGTGCCGACGGGTAACCGGACTCTTCCTCCTGTAGCTACAATGGTCAAGACCCTCCCTAGGCAGCCGCGATTTCTCCCGACCGGCGCCTCCTTAACGCGGGGAGGCGGGGGCGGCCGCGGCCGGGGGGAGCCGGGGGAGGCGGAGCGGAGGCCGGGGAGGAGCCGCGGCCTGCAGTGGAGCCGCAGCCCGGAGCAGCAGCCGCGGGAGCGGCGGGGCCTGGAGAGACTCAGCGCTGGCCGGCCGGGGCCCCCCGCACCGAAGCCCGGGGAGCGCTCCTGGGACGAAGCCAAGGCCCGGCGGAAGGCGGCGGAGGCGGCCGCTCAGCCTCGCGAGCCGCCGCGGCCTCCCGCGGTAGCCGGGCCCGGGCAAGAGGAGCTGGGGCCTGGGGGGAAACCAGGGACAGCCTCCGGGCAGCCAGGGTGGGGGGGACACCCCCGTAGCCTGTCAGGGTGGGGGAAGAGACCCTGCCCGCCGCCCCTCGCCCCATCCGCAGCCGTGAGGGGACACCCCGTTAGGCAGCCCCTCGCCCGGCGTGGGGGGACGGCCCGGCGGCCCCTCGCCGCCCCCGCCTCGCTGGCAGGCCTGGGCGAACCCGCCTGCCAGCCCCCTTTCCCGCAGCTGGCGGCAGAGACACTTGCCTTCTTCTCTGCTAACGAGCCAAGGGTGGGTGAAGGCCCCGGCACTAAGCCCTGGTAACTATCTAGAAGCAGGTCTGCACTTCGCTGTGGAATAGAGCCTTTTGGAGCTCCCTCTGTACCACTTCAAGGGAGAGGCATCCTCAGACCACAGTTTCTGAGCATTGTGAGAATAACCCTTACCACTTACTCCCCCTGCTACTGGGGAAATTCCTCCCTGAAGCAGGAGACAGCCCTTCCCTAGCTCTTTCCTAGAGGACGTAGTAAGAGGGGAGTCTTCACAGAAGAAACCCCATATGCCCAAGAAAGGCAGTCCCCAAGACAGAAATAACCAGGAGCTCCAGAATTTACCTAGTAGTTTTAATTAGCAGGCAGCAGAGAAGGCAAAACAAGGGAGAGAAAGCAGAGGCAGATTTAGATATTCTTCCCTTTTCCAGTTGCTGATAGCCATTGGAGATAATTTACAATACCAACCTCATCCTCCTTCATCCCAAGGAAGATTCCCCCATCCCCTAATTGCAAGAGGTTGTCTTCAAATATCCTGTGCAAGGAGAGAAGACGCCCCTCCCAGTTACAGGGAAAAGGAAAATTTTGCTGATAATATCCAGAGAAATAGCAATAGTTTTTCTTTCAGAGAAGGAGATTTGCCCACCCTTAAGGACAAGGTGTGCTTGAAGAGGGGAGGGATTTATAGGTAGGGAGATTGGGAAAATTGGTCTCTGAAATAATCTGACAATCAGTGAAAAAGCTGTCTCCCAGGAAAATACCCCTTTATTAGCTGCTAAAAAGGACAGAGAATCTCCATCCTGGGATAAACCCAACAGTTCTAGGGGACTGACAATCTCAGGCAGATTGTTTTAATATTCAAGATCCTGATTTCATCCACAATCCCTTCGCCCTCAAAATATTTATTGAAGAAGCTCTTGGAATAGCTGACAGCAACACTGCAAGGATGGGTCTCAGAGAAGGAGTGTGAAGGACCCCAGAAACCAGCAGTGAAGATAATTCACCTCCCTCCAGAAAATCTTCCAAACAACGTGAGTGACCACATTATATCACCTCTCTATTCCTAGCTGTCCTTCTATTTCACCTTCTGTCCTTGATTTCCACGTCTCTTCTCTCACTGTATCTGCTTTCAATTTAATATTTTCTTTCTGTTTCTAAACCTCTCCCCAGCCTTCTTTTTCTGCATGTCTTTTTCAGTCTCATTTAGTTCCCTTAGAATCAGGTCAATTCTGTATAGCATATTTCTCCCACTGTTTAGCTTATGGGAGATTGTATCCCTATTTAATTTTAAGGCACCTCTCTGCCCTTTCCCTTCTGCTTACTTTCAGTGATGTATTCATCCTAGGCTCAGCCTTTATTATCACCAATCATTTAGGGGTCATTAAGAAAGATAACACTGGCCAAAAAAGCATTGAGGAGACAGGAGCAGTGATTTGTAGTGCTAGTGTCCAAGGATGCACCTGTGGGGTTGGAGTGTCAGTTGGTCTCCATGTGGGTCCTACTACACTCATGACTGGGGGAATAAAATCATTGTGTGACACAGACCTCAGTGTTCTTTAGAGCTGGACATACAGATCCCACTACTAGTGCTCTGACATATGTGTCCTAATGTGCCTAGGGACTGTGGGATTAGTTCTGGAAAGAGTGCCCTTGAGAGTGAGTTCTCTGGTGCTCAGGAGCCTGGGAATGAAAATCGTGACAGTGCTGGTGGAACCTTCTCTGAAAGTCAAAAGAAGCCATTCTGTTGCCACCAGCCCTCATCTGTGTTTTATACCACATTCAGGAGCTAGGAATGTCAGTCCTGATGCCAGTGCCACGGTGAGCCAAGCTGGCTGCTTTTTGTAAATGAGGCAGTTAATTTCCAGTCACAAATGTGTATTCTGACACTAAGGTAGCAATTTCCTGAGAAATCAAGTCTTCATCTCAAATGAAGCCAAAGCAGATTTTCATAACAGAAGAATCATGCCTAAGGCTACCTCACCTGAGATATTCCTGTTTCTGCTCTCCAGTGAGACAACAGTGAAGAAATCCAAGGGTCCTTGGCCAGGACAGGAACCCTTTTGGAATCCATTTGGGAGCACAATGGTTAACAGGGAGTCCCTGAAGAAGGAACTCCTTGGTAATTTGCTAGCAGGATCAGACAAAAGATGCCAGGACACTCCAGTGCTTCCCCATTTTGGCAGAGAATTTTGACAGTCATCCATAGCTTCAGAAGAGGCCTCTTTCTAAGGGAAGGCTGAACCATGAAACGTACATATGATCTGGGGGTACTGCTAGATGCTCTCCTACCTGTTGCCCTGTAGTTATGCAATCAGCCTGTTTTGAGTACAGCTATGTTATCTTGCACAAGGGAAGAGATAACTAAGGCATTTTGGCCTTTGTACATTCAAGAGGGTAACTGACTTTTCCTGTTCTTGAGGTTAATTTACCTCACGCTGCCCCCTTCCTCACAGTAGTGACTTGACATTTTTCAAGTGCTTTTGGCTCTAATGGATGCCAGGGCACTTTACAGCACATATATGCCAGCCTTACAAAATTCTTCTCTCCCACAATTATCTTTCTGTATACGTAACATTTTTTTTTCTTCATAATTAATGATTAAGATTTTATATTTGCTGCCTGAGCTTTAAATATTCATGACAGACCTACAAGGCTGAAAGTCTTGTGCTGTAGAGTAATTGGTATTTATTTGTTAATTGCTGTCAAAGCCTTCAGTGCTGACTAGGACATTCAAAATTAAGACAATCTCTGCTTTGAAGATCTCATAGTCTAAAACACAGCTATACAAAAGCTAGGATATAATAATAAATTTAAGGGAATAATTTTTAGAGAGCATAGCTCTTCAGTGTGATCATGGTATTTACACCAAATGTTTATTACAGACAAAAATGCAGTTTCCTCTGAGGTGGAATACTGCAGCTGTTCTGCACCATTTATTTTGTACAAAAGTAACCATAAAAGAAAAAAGGAGAGTATTAGTTGCCTTCATGAAAGCGCAAGGTACTTTATAGACGCATTGACATGGAAGTCTTTAAGAGTTTACATTAAGAATGTTAAAACTGAGGGGCCAAAATTAGAATTTAAAATCCACATCTGGGTACCTAAGTAAACAGCCTAATTCTTTCTTGTAAACGCCCAGGTACATAGAGTTAACTGACAGAACCAATTAAGTCTTCAACACTTGAGTAAAGAGACAATTATGTGTGTATGGGTTTGAATATTTAAATTTGGACATTCATGCTTCCAAAAGTTGACTTTTTAAGTTGAAGCATCTTGATATCCTGTCCTATAGGCACTCTGCCTCCGTCTGAGAACTGAGTGTGTGGCATTTCTCAGGTCAAACTTTTCTCGAGTGAAATGAGA
Organism: Colius striatus; assembly: GCF_028858725.1. Classification (NCBI taxonomy): domain Eukaryota; kingdom Metazoa; phylum Chordata; class Aves; order Coliiformes; family Coliidae; genus Colius; species Colius striatus. The sequence goes on from NC_084759.1 coordinate 133,175,179, forward strand.
CGGTCTAGAGAGTTATGGGAAAAGGATTATGTTGCTGAAAACTCATGGGGTTATATTAGTGTTCAAGTATGTATTCTGTAAGATCCTGTATTTTACTGTGAGATCTGGTTCTGTTGGTTAGTTTTTAGAATAGAAACGTAGGAATGAAAGACAATAAACAGTTTGAGGAGTGTGGTTATAATTCCCCAGTCTGAAATGGGGTTATAGAATCGTAGTAGTACTTTTTTTCTTTCTTTCTTTTTAACCTGCATTCCCCCCCCTCCCCCCAGAAAAAAAGTAGTTGTTACTACAGAAGTACAGGTAGCTTTGCTCTTTGCTTACTGCCTCCTCTCTTAAACTTCATCTGACTTTCATATGGTGAGAGGTCCCACCACAGCCCTTTACTTCAAATGTCAGAAAGGAGGTGCAGTTAATGGCAACTGTGTTAAAGACAGCTGTCTCTCAAGAGCAGGATTGGGCTGTCTCTTTTTACACATCTGTCAGACAGGAATTACATCTCAGTCATTAGCAACCAAAAGATGATTTGCTTTTGAACTAATTTTTCAATTTGTTTTTCACAGCCTTGGGTAGAATTGTGACCAGTGACTTTCATACAGAACCTTCTATGTTTTGTAGTAGTCCATTTGCAGAATCTTTTGCTGAGCAATGCTGCTGAATTGAAACTTTAAAAAAAAAAAAAAGTTTTGAGTATTTTCAGCCCGGAAGACAACTTTGGAAATATGAGTAGTGATTAATGGACAGCCTAAAATGGTACCCCCAAAATATTTGAACTCTCAAGTTGTGTTAATTCTGAAGCCTATATAAAAATATTTAAGTCTCTGTATTGCTGGCTCTGGCACATCATGTTATTTTAGCAAGAATATCCACTTGAGTGTTCAGCCCCCAAACGTTTATCATCTTGGTAAGAGTCGGTATTGCTACTTGTATCCTGCTGTTTTTCTTTCCTTCTTCCAAGGAATGTATGATGAACTTAAAAATATATAATGTTTTTCTGCCCTGTACTCCTGTTTTCACTTTTAAAGGCAGTCTGTGTATGTTGTATTGCTGAGATAGAGCAAGCAAGCTGCAGTATAATTTCACAATTAATTAATTGCAAATTTTCATTTTAAAATTTGAAATGAAAATGTAAAATACTGGAAATATTTCCAAATTTGGAGACCTTGCAACAGAGTTTAGGGCAAATTTAATTTTAGGACTAATTAGTTTAGGACTAATTTAATTAATCATTGCCAAGTTTTGGACTAGACTGTCATTTTATCCTTCTGTTTTTGAGCTGCCCCATCCTCTGCCCCATCCCATTATGGACCTTGGAGTTAGTGTCTTAAAGGTAGATGCACAGATTTTGCTGGTTCCTTACCTTTGTGAACCTTTTCCCGAATCTTGTCCTGGGCTTCCTAGCATCATGTTGCAGTCAGGTTCCTTTCCTGTACCTTTAAGGCCCAGCATGTTTCCACCCCGCCTACTTCTTTACTCTCATTTCCTCCTACACCCCACTCCTCCTCCCAGTTCTCTCTGTACTGCTGTTTGCATCTCGTTTTCCATGCCATCCCTTTGGCATTCCATCCTGTGGTCCTATAAGCCTAAAATGCTGCTTCTCTCTTCATCAAGGAAGCACCCCTCCTCTCCTCTCTGGGATTCTTCGCTGGCAGGAATCCTTTCTTGCTACATTTCACAGGCCCTGCTCTTACTTCCCCACCTGCATTTCGACCTGTTCTTGGTTCAGCTTTTGTTAGGTTATATGGCTGTGGACACATAGCATTTTTTTATCTGAAGTTATGTCAAGCACTGCTCTTTTTTGCCACTGTATGATAACAGAATTTTGTTCCTCTGAAAATACCTGGTTCTGCTAGGCTGGGAAATGGCACTTTGCAATCCATCTGACTTATTCATTTTGCCACCATTCCTTCTTCTCTGTCCCCTTCCCTTCGTCAGGAACAGATGGATACTAGTTGGTTAGAATGAAAAGCCCTTGCATTATGTTCTCACTTCAGGATGTCGATTTTGAGAATTGGGGTGAAGAATTTGTGCAATGTCCAGTACCTCATTCCTCATCTTTTTAAGCTGATCTTGACTTCACATCAAGTAATCTGAAATGAGGGAATGTGTCTTCTTTTTTGTCTTTTTTATGTGTAAGGGAGACTGAGCACTGAAGGAGAGGGGGAGATGATGAGTGAGAGCTTTTATACCTGGAGGAAAAAAATACTTGCTTTTTTTTTTTTTACAATTAGCAATTCAAATTTTGTTTATGCTCCCTGCTGTATAAAGACTGTGCCTGATTATAGCAGAAATATGTAATTACTGTTAAAAGTTCAAATCTGAATAATTAGGAAGGAATTTGAACTCTTTGTGGTCGCAAATTAAAGGAGCAAAGTTTCTGAATTCTCAGTTATCTCCATAAAACCAAAACAATCTCCCTCTCCATCAGGAACTAAACAAGCTGCTAAAATAGTTACCACTGAAAATTGTCTTTACCTCTACTTGAATAGCGCAGCCAAGCTTTGAATGTAGAGAACCAGTCTGGGATTTGGGAACCCTGTGTGCTCGGCATGGTTCTGCTGCTCCTTTGCTGGCTTACCTTGGGCTGCGCTCTTCTCCATGCATGGCTTCCCCTTTATTCCGGAATAGGTTATTGATCTTTTCTAAGGGTTCCAAAGTATAAGGATGAGAAACACTTTATTAAGGCTGGCTGTTCTTGCTGTTGATTACCTTAATTTCAATGTGATATTGAACTCAAAACCTCTATGTACCTCCTTTTGTGGCATTAAGAGATAATGAAAGCATGATGCTCCAATTTATTTTTGATTCATGGAAAGACCTGTGGCTCCAAAGCTGAAAGATCCTGTACCATTGTGCGCAGTCTAGCATGAACTGTTGTGCTTTTTTTTTTTTTTTAAGTCAACTTAAGTATGGATACTCTGAGTCCCTGAAGCTTCTCCCAGGATCTCTAATGACCTTTTCTTGGCCACATCTCAGGGTCTCTATTCCATCTTCATCCCTGTTGGCTTCCCTGCTGTTTTTGACACTTGATCATATCCAGTCTTGAAATCTTGCCCTCACTTGACTGTTGTGTCAGTATTTTCCTGGTTTCCCTCCTACTGTTCTAGTCATTCATTCAGTAGCTATTGCACTAAGCTATTTACCTTCCTTCCTTCCTTTTTTTTTTTTTTTTGTAAGTTAGACACAAAGACCCACTTCTGGTATCCTCTCTTGGCTTTTTTTACCTCCTTCATGCCAGTGATTTTAAGTTATGCAACTTGGCATACTACCTTAATATCTTTTTTGAAAGATTTGCTGCAAGTTTAAGATCGTTGAGGCCAAGATGGAACTCCATGAAGCTCCTTTGAGATTTCCCTTTTGTTTCCTGCTTTGATCTGTTGCAAGCCTCCACAGCTGGGCCTATAACATGGGTTTTCTTGCATTCTTCTTGCTCTGTACATACAAGATAGGGACTCATCTTTCAGTTGTGTGGCCTGAATCTCCCACTTTGTCTTTCTTAGTCTCTTTGGGTAACTCTTACACTTTTTCCTGGTTATTGGTAGCTGTTCTTGCTGGCCTCTGACAACTGTATTACCGTCTTATCTTGTTAAAAGCACAATTACTGCAGTTATCCTGGCATGTCTTCTCAACATGTTGCCATCTCCTCCTTGACAAGCCTGTTCTTTGGCTATCATCCACCACATAAGGTTCCAGCTACTTGTATTCACTTGAGGCCTCCGCACTGATGTTTTTCTTCTACCTGTCACTATCTCAAATTGTCCTTTGCCAGCAACACAAGCATGACTTTGTGCTTTTCCATTTCTTTTGTGAGCATCTCTTCACGTTCTTCTTACTGACTCATACCTTGACACAAATAGGAAAATTGCCAGCCAATTGAGGCCAGTCATACTGGAAACTACTTATTTGCATATTTGAGAATTATTCAAAAGGTCTAACTGATACTTGGAGATAGTTGTCTTATTACATGTATCTTCCTCTCTCTGTCTTCTTTTGTAAAGAGCGTGATTTCAGAAGTAAATAAATGTCATCATAACCAAAGAGACATCATCTCAAGGATTAGGAAAGTCGGACTTGGAGCAGAATAATACTTAATTGCAGTTGCAAGGTGGCAACAGTGGCAAGTTATGTGTGTGGAAGAGTTTCTATCAGTATAAATAAATGAACAGGACATTTGGTTTGAGGATGATGAACAAGATGGGGCAAAATTGAGTAGGATGCAGTAGGACGCAACTAACGATACTAGCATTTTAAGCCAGAAGAAACTGTTAATGGGTGTGTGTTCCTTGTAAGAGTGGTTCTAAATCCTCTTGTCCTTCAGGCTTGGTATGAATCTTTACAAATTGTGAGCCTGGCTAGGGATTGTCAGATGTCTTGTCTCCTGGAAGACAGTTCAGTCAGTTTAGTTTGGAATACCTATCTTTGCAATGATGTGAAGATCTTATGAGCAAGATATTCTGCATGTTGATCTGCTTCTGATGTAACTTCAGAGACAATCTGGGTATTGTATCAGTGTTTGCATATCCTGTACTAAAGGCTGGCTACTGCATGTAATTCTGATAGGCAGCTAAAATTTAAATCCTTATATATCTGGGTATTCCCACAAGGCTGAGTGAAACACCTTTTCTTAGGTACAGCTTATCTACCACAGACTTCTGATTTCCAAGGGAAAATTTTGTTCCAGATATATGCTTATAAATTTGAATTATTCCAAAACCAACACCCAATACCTTTCTCAGTGTAAGAGTGACTGTTCTACTAATTCTTAAGGCAAATGCAAAAGATTTCTCTTTCCTGCTTTGACACATATTTAGAATTACAGCTCCTACTTCCAACGGTAAAAGATTGAGTAGTGTTACAGAGACTGGAGAGATGCTGTAGAGACATTTCTGCTGTGGTGATGTATTTTCATTGTACTCCTTCAAAGCGCTTGGATTACTTTTTACCTCAGATCTGTTATTGGGAGGGTTGTCATGGGACATTTGGCTTATTATTAGAATAAATCTTTTATAGTAGTCTTATTACAAAGAAAATAAATTTCGGCTCCAATGTGTTTTAGGCACACTGGTATTCTCAGTATTGTTTGCTGTTTCTTTTGACCGGTGTTACGTATTTCCCACTTTCACTTATGCTGCACCATAAGTAAGCAAACTAATCTTAGCTTTAAACTTATGTTTTCAGAGTCTTGAGAGGTCTTTGCAGTGTTTGTGCAGGATGCATTTTTGCTACATGTTTATATAGTAGACAACAAAAGTATTTGATTACTTGGTCTTATTGAAATCTGGCAAGGAACTAGCTATGCTTGATCCTGTCTCCCTTGACATGAGAATATTTTAGACTTTGGCTTTAATGTCATCTGTTGAAAGTTTAAATAAGCAGCTCAGGTTTTGTAAACTATATAATTTTGTCAGTTTTATCCAAAACTAGAACATAACTGCTTTTGGAATTGGATCCTGATGCACTGCCAATATGGGGGTTTTGTTGATCTTTTCAGTCCCCACGTCTTCATGCTTCATTAGTACCAAGAATGCACGTGCAGTCAGTGCCTTTCATTCACTAAATTCAAAATTATGCCTTGCTTGTGTATTTTTCACAAAATTGAGGGAATTGAAAGGCCCTGTGTTAAAACATGTCCATATTATAGTTATGTATTTAGTAACTATTATGGAAACATTTGGGTTTTTTTTTACTTTTCCTTGAAACTTCATGTTGTTGAGATTTCTGTTTGTTGTAGGAAAACCATATCTGTATAACAATTTAATTACAGCAAAACAATTAGTCCAGTGATTTATATTAGGCTATACAGGACCTAAAAGTTTTCAATTTCATCTTCCTCTGACTCTGAGTTTTCAGTACCATCTTGCTGTGTTGTAACTTTTAGCAAATTTCCAGTTCAAGGTGCCATAATTACTGTGCCAGCTGTGTTCTTCTATAGAAAGTAGCAGCAAACATTCAGAGCTATTCTGTTGTGCACAGTAAGTGATTTTGAGTAGAGTCAGATGACTGAGAGGTGGACAGGCGCTGATTGTGACAGTCTGTATTCATATAGGTGATACCAGGCTGTATGCCCTTAGGTGTCAGTAACTTCGTTTGGTTGAATTTTTTTTTTCTTTGTGGTTCATGACTAGCAAGAGCCATGTGCTCTGTATTACCACATTTGCAAGCCTATAGTTCATTGGGAAAATGTTTTTTGGCTTGTTCCACCACTCCCAAAGAAGGGAAACATGGTTCTAGGTTATAATGATTTCTCTTACCACTTTGCCCTAGGGATTGATTCTCTTCCTTTCATATCGCACTGCAGAGAGAAGTGTACTTTCAAACCGCAGTGCTTTTCTTTTGCTATACTAGTGTAATACCTACTGCTTCTTGCACGCTAAGTTTAATTTTTTTATGGACAGAACCCAGCAGCCTCTCTCTTCCTTCTGGGTTTGATTAAACCTTCTGGGTTTGATAAATGTTTCCTGAAGACTTCTCACAGGTAGTTACTAAAACGATGGATAACAATTTCAGACTATGCAGGTAATCCATTTTTTCAAGTTTCTTACATGAAACAAGTATCTCTCAGTCAGATTGTTTAGAGAAGATAAGATCCCTACGTGTTTTGGATCTCCCTCTTAGTTCACACCTCCTTATTTTTGAGGGAAAGCACGTATCTTAAAATGGCAAATTTATCTTCTTGCCAGAGTTAGCAAAATTGATTTTTTCCCTTTCTGTATTGGCATAAGATTACAGGTTTGTTCCATGTGTGATTTACACAAGTATGTAAAAATTGCCTTTTCCCATGAAATTAGAAGCTGTCTGCTTCTCCATGCATGTGCTATTCTTGCACGTCACTTTGCCATGTTTTTGGAGGCAATTTCCTCTAGTTGACGTTGTGCTTACCTTCCTGTTTCAGAAAAATTGCCGTCAAATGGTTCATTTTTTTTACCAGTTTGTTGGGCTTGAGGTTTTTTTGTTAAAATATCGTAGGAGCTGGGTGTGTCTCTGGGTATACTAAATAGATATTGTTAGATACAGGATCTGTGCTTCGGGCATCCCTGTAGAAGTGACCTTATTTTTATAGGTGTTCTGCAGCCATGCTCGTCACTGCTTGGCAGTCTGTGCACTTCTTCCTTCTGAAAGCTTACATTGAGAAGCCTAAGTTAAGTCTCCATTGAATGTTTTGCCAGTAGTGTTTCATTGGATTGGAGTCGCAGCAAGTAAACCAACAGCGAAAGTAAATACAGAAAAGTAAATGTAGGGATTTATTCTGGAATATTCATCTTTGTCCACAGTGTAGTTTCATTCATTGAATGACTCTGCTTCAGTCCTAACTGCTTCTGACTGACCAGCCTTTGAGTTCAGCCTTAGATAATGTTTTGGGCTATAAATGTTTATTAACTGCATTCAATATGACCCTTAGAGTGCTGTTCCCCACATTTCAGACATTTTTCAGTCGCGATATATAAGTAGCAGTGATCTTGGATAAGATCTGACTGGCTTAGAGCAAGCATCTGCAAAATAGAAAGGCAGACAAAGTACAGATTTCTTCAGTCCAGCAGCAGGGATAGTACTGCCTTATAGACATTCCGGCTGGCTTGTGTTCTCAGCCTGAGGTTCGATTTGCTAGTTGCAAATATTCAAAGCAAGGCAGTAGTTTTCCTGGAAAGCTGTAATGGAGTATTACTAGTCTCAAGTGAATTAGTGGTTATTAAAAGGTATTCAATGCTAGGATTTGCTTTAACGATTAATACATTTTTGTTCCGAATCACACAGATTGTGTCTGTTTAATTGTAGTTTTGGACCAGTGTTTAGCTATTACTTCTGTATCTCTCTGACCTGTCTTGACTTGGGGTTGTACTGGAACTAGTTAGTGCTTCAGAAAAAACAACTCTGCAGTCAATTTGCAGCTGTTGATGGTGATTATGACTTGATGACTTGGCTACCTTACCCTTGGTTTTTAAAGTCAACCAAATGCATAAACAGATAACCATTTGCCATGTAAAGGAGGCAATTATGAATGTTTGTCTTCAACTTTCTTTTTTTTTTTTTTGTCTTTAAAGTTAATTCTGGCTTGCTAATGTGGTAGGATTTTTTTATTTTTAAACAACCTTGATTTCACTTCAATGTGTTTGTTAGTTATTAGTTTTGTTGGTTTGGTGGTTTGCTTTTTTTTTTTCCCCCCTCTTTTTTTGGATGAGACCATAAGAGAAGAGTTTGAAAGATTTGCCAGCCAATAAACTGGGAAGGGAAAGTTGGAAGAACTGTCAGCTTCTCTGGTTTGGCTGCAGTCTTGTTTTATTGTGCCATTAAGTGGTGTCAAGCTGATGTACTACTTGGATTGGGTGAATGAGAAATACAGCACAAATTATAGCAAGTATAATTATTCTTTCAAATAATGAAGTATTTAGCCAGTTATACCAAATTATTTTTACACTTTTTGACAGTGTTCTGGAATTGCCACCTTACCTAAGGTTTGATTATGCCTGGCTATTACAGACCCCATATTGACAGGATATAGACTTATAAATCCAGTAACGTGATCAGGTTCAAAGGTGGAAAAATGTTATTCCACTGCTTTGAAATTTCCCATGTGATCGCTATTGGTTCTGAGTCTTTAGTTTCTGTCCTAAATTACTGTCTTAAGCTTACATGTTCATAAAGAGCTGATATATTTTACTGAGAAACAGTTGTTACAGCACTGGGCGATTAGTGTGTATGTATGCACAGACTTATTTTTTATGTAAGATGTTTGGATTTTGTTTTCTTATCAGAGTTTTTTTTCTAAACTAGGGAATAAAAATATTCATATTCTTAGTGTGAGTGTAATGTGACTCAGTTTTAACCTTGCATGTCTCCCTGACAAGTGTATTTTACACATATACAGAAAACCCTGTGTATTTGACAATATGCATGTGGCTTATCAACCTCAAGTTTTGCTGCATAGCTAACCATCCCACATGTTCTACTGACATAACCTGGGCAAATCTGAAGCTCTGTGAAAACCATGGTGTTTTCTTCTGTTCAAATAGAAGAAATAGGGTTTCTTGATCTGTTATATAACCTAATTTTCTTGACTTCTATGCTTGTCTTGAAAAAAATATAAAGAGTGGTGGTTGGGAAATTGTATTTATTTTACATTGAATTTGTATTGTTTGCACAATTGATATTTTGTAATTGTTTAACATATGGTAAGCAGCAGAAATTTGTTCTCTGCACTATGGAAGTTAAAATTGATATGAGCCACACTTAAAAAGCATTCAGCTGATTAATTTAGTTCATGTTTGTTTTCTCCCAAGCCGAATACTACTTTCAATGAGGGCTGTACCTGTATGGTTACCATGCAAATGTAGCTGTGTTTCAGTTACATGGATACCTCAGCCATCTGTCAGTCCCCCACTAGATAAAAATATTGTTTTTCCCTTCTATAATTCAGGAAGAAATAGTGCTGCATCTGGGTTTGTTTTTTTTTTAATTTAAAATGTTTGAGATTAGATCAATTCAGCCAAAATAGAGCTATATTTAATAAACAACTTGAGGAGGGTTGCCTTTTTGCAACTCTGATCATCTAGTTAGCTGTGTAGCAAGTAGTCATTGCTATCATATGCGATAGTGTGGCAGATGACTAGATAGATAAGTCAGTAGCAGTTAGGCTTTTCCTTTCCTTCACAGACAGAAGATGTTTCCATTTGCTACAGATATTATAGTACTGCAATTTTGCTTTTTAGTCTGTGTATTAGTGTGATAATGTTAACTATGAAATTAGGAGTTTTCCGAGCCCAGGGCTTTGGAGCTGCTGCTGTGGTAATTCAGGGATGAATTTTGTTTGAGCCCTAAGAGGTGTGATGAGCACATGCATGAAAATGAAAGGTTTATTGCATACGAAAGTGTTGGAGTGTAGACTGTTAAGTGCTTTTGTGCTGTGAGAGCACTTCAGTGCAGAAGTACAAGGTAAGGTATAATGCATATGGTTCTGGGGGAAGAATGGGAAGCTCCTGTGTCAAAATGCTGGGTGCATCTGTCTCTGGATCTATCATACTGTGTTATTGTCAAATACCTATTTTTAGAATGAGTATCTAATTGGTATTCATGCAGATGGGTGTCTCCCTGTCTCATCTGATCCACTCATATGAGTGATGCACTTGGTGAGAGGTGTCTGCTGATGAATCTCTTCTAAGCAGTGTGTGTTCAAGTCAGTCTGTTCTTTCTCACTTGTGTGCATGTTCGTTACCTGAGTGTGTACATCAGTATGTGTGTGTGTGTTTTTGAGTTTACCTTTTGTATGTACTATCATGCTCAAAGATAGTATCATTTGATCCTTTAAAAAGACTAATTTCAAAAATTAAAAATGCAGAACTTGCAGCCCTTCAAGACTTGATTCTTCTCTTTATGCAAAGAATAAGTGTGGAACAGTGCAGATTGTGGCCATGGAAACTTAGCTACATCAGTCCAGACTTCAAGGGATTGTTCCTGACATAGTGATGCAGCCAGTTATAAGTAAGGATGACGATCTTTCTACTGCCTTTACTATGGAAGACAGCATACAAAAGTTTCTAAGTGTACAAGTTCATACAAGTCTGTGCTATTAAATATTTTCTTCATATAAAATAATTGTTAAGTAGGAAACCTTGGGTAGAAGTGCTAAGTGTGCTGGACAAGTGTGGTTTATGAGGGGAAATATATAATATTTATGAGAAGAAAAGTCCTGAATCTGTTTCCACCCTGTGGCAAACTTGTTGTGTGACCTTGGACAAGTACATTTTTTTGTTTCTCAGAATCAGGGGAAAATATTTGCCTGTTACATTGTGAATTAAACAAGACTTAGTTCAATAAAATTATGTGTATATTTAGGAAAAACGTGTTATGGTAGGCAAAGCTTTAACTATTATGTGCTTAATATAGTCTGTTCCACCTCGACATGGTAGATGTAATTATCTATATATAGTATTATGCGTGATCTTGGTCTTTTAAAATGAGGTATGTAATCCTAGCTGTAAGGAATAAGATTTATTATAATATCATCTAACACAAAAAGAGAGACTAAGCCTCAGAGAGAAATTAGTTGCCCCCCAAATTAAGATAATCACAGTCCCGACTTTTCCAGATGATCTGATGAAATTGTGGTTGTATGTAGCATGAAGGAATGTTCCCTTTTAGCTATGGTTTTCCTCTTACCTGAACCCAGTAAAGCCACTGATTACAGGTAATTTTGATTAAAGGTAAAAAGGTTATACACTTAGACAGTAAAGGAGTGAATGTGATACAGCTGCTGAAAAGGCTCCACTTCCTTTGAATAAATCTTTACCTGGGAACAATCGGGATACTCTGGGTAAGACTGTCCTTGCAATGTTACCATCAGCACTGTCCCAGCCACTGTCCAGCAAGGATGGTCCTCCCAGATACATGGTCATAGGGCACTTTGGATGATTCTGTCTGGCTGTGAATAAGGTGTATGAAGTAGGATGATCATCACACAGGTATTTGTGATAGTGGGGGAATCAGGGGAGGAATACAATTGCATATTTCTGTTCTTGGAGTTCACCTTGCTTGTATCTAAGGAGTTCCTTTGCTGTTCCTTTCTCCTCACAGATACTCCTGCTCCCAGCATCATGGCCTCTGACCTGGAAAGCAGCCTCACTTCCATAGACTGGCTCCCACAGCTTACTTTAAGGGCTACTATTGAAAAATTAGGGGGTTCCTCACAAGCAGGACCTCCAGGTGCTGCCCGAAAGTGTCCCCCAGGCTCACCGACAGATCCCAATGCCACCCTGAGTAAGGATGAGGCTGCAGTGCACCAAGATGGGAAGCCACGATACAGCTATGCCACATTGATCACATATGCCATCAACTCATCACCTGCCAAGAAGATGACGCTTAGTGAGATCTACCGTTGGATCTGTGACAACTTTCCCTACTACAAAAATGCTGGTATTGGTTGGAAGGTGAGGACTTGCATTGCTGAAGCACTCTTTTTGTCTAATTACAAGACCTATTTTCTTAATGCTGTGCAAAATATTCTCACTGAGCAAAATAAAAAGGCAGATTTTAAACTTAAGTTGGCCAGCTGGAGAAAGCGCAGAGACAGAAGTCCCATTTTATCTGAAAATTTTTTTTTATGTGCAAGGAGGGTCCTTAAGGAGCATGGGTTTTTGACCCATCATCAACAAGCAAGAAAAACAAACCAACTACCCCTCTCATAAACCCCACATTGCTACCAATCTATGCATCCCACTGACAGTGTTTTCCTTGCACCTTCTGTAGAGATATGTATAGGTGGTTCAGCCTGCTATTATTCATCCTTTCCACAGCTTCTGTTCTGCTGTGTTCTGGGTATAGGTGGTGAGCTTTGGCATTCAAATGTGTACCATCTTTCTGTTTCTCTACCCACCTCCAGGCATACTGAGAAGGCTGTCAAAGAATCATAAAATCATAGAATGATAGGGGTTGGAAGGGACCTTTAGAGATCATCTAGTCCAACCCCCCTGGCTGAAGCAGGTTCACCTAGATGAAGTCACAAAGGAACATGTCCAGGCAGGTCTTGAAGACCTCCAAGGAAGGAGACTTCACAACTCCTCTGGGCAGCCTGTTCCACTGCTCCCTCACCCGCACAGTGAAATAGTTTTTTCTTATATTTAAGTGGAGATTTTTGTGTTCCAACTTCATCCCATTACCCCTTGTCCTGTTGCTAACTACAATAGAAAAAAGGGATGTCCCAACCTCCTGACACAATTGACCTCCTGTCAATGTTGTTTGTTGTAGCACTTACCTGTATCTCTTACTTTCTCATCAGAATTCTATTCGTCATAACCTCTCTCTGAATAAATGTTTTCGAAAGGTGCCTCGGCCAAGAGATGATCCTGGGAAGGTAAGAAATCTGCATGCTCCTGGGCAAGCAATTTAAAACTGCAGGGAATAAGCTGGGGTTGCCCTTTCTAATTCAAGGGTGGAATTTGAAACCTAAAGTGCAGGCAAAAATGGAAGCAGTAGTAAGATTTACTGCAGTGCTTTGGCTACAGAAGCATTCACTTAAAGGGAACCTGTGAAAGGGCTTTAATGGTTTTAGCAATTATTTTTCTTTTCTGTGGTCTTCGTTTGGCTTTAAATATATCGGAAGAAGACAAAAATGGGGTTGAATGTACATTATTAGTTTTCTTTTTCTTCTCAATCTTTATATGTAAAATGTGGGTCTAGTCCAACCTGTTCTGTTATGAAAGACTGTAGTGGCTGCTGGTGAATGACTGGACTGGGATGTGACATCATGAATTTCGTGGAGGCAAGATCCACGGAAGCGAGAGAAGAACTACTGCCTATTTAGACTGCAAAACATTTGGTGTTGATGGAAAAAAGTGTCACCATCAGTTAGTTCAAATATGTAGAAATCATCTACAAGTAAAACTCAAGAATTTGTTGGCTGAGTAAGGGCTAGTAAAGCTTTGTTAGTATACATAGATTGTAAAGGGGAATTGCTGGCAAAAACAAGACTTGGCATGCAGATGATATTACTGTTGAATAAGTAACCAAAGAATCAAAAGGAGATGGTGAGGACAAGAAGCTATGTATTTAGACAGAAAGTTTCTCTCTTTCCCTCCATCCTAAAGTTACTGGAAAGGCCCCACTTGCTCAGGCCTTTTATTTCAGATTATATTTAAAGGACTAAGTAATGCTCAGCTGGTGTCTATATGTAGAATCAGTATATCTTTGAAGAGGACTGCTCAAAAATACTATTAATTTATATGGCTTATTCTGAGAAATCCTAACTGAATTCAGTGTTTATGTTTGCAACTGTTCATTGGCATATTGGGCTGGGTTTATAAAGAAAAGTCATCCTCTGTTTGTCTCTGATTATTCAGATTTTAATTGGATGTTAAAATGAGCTAAATCACACCATGTAATTGTTCAGAAAACAACAGATATAATTATAAACTATTGTATGTTGAAAGAGACCTCTGGAGGTCAACAGGCAACCCCCCAGCTTCTCTCCCAGACAGGGACAGTTAGATTGGGTTGCTGAGGTCTTTGTTGAGTATCTCCCAAGGATGAAGACACCACAGCTGGTCACTTTTTTTCATTGCTGCACCAGCATCATTGTGAGGAGATTTTTTATTTACATCTGGTTGTAATTTCTCTTGCTGTAACTTGGGTTTGCTGCCTCTTATTCTCATGCTGTGAATTTTTTGAGAAGAGTTTGATTCTGACTTCTTTGTAATCTCCTTACATAGTTGAAGACAATGGTTAGATCCCCTTAGCCTTCTCTCATCTAGGCTAAACAGATCTCTCTGTGTGAACTGCTTGTACATAATGTATTTTAGTTCTTAACCATCATGGTAGCTCATCTTTGGATGTGTTCTAGCATGCCAGTGTCTGCCTTGTACTGAGGAACCTCCCAAAGGGGCGCAGTACTCCACGTGGAGTCTCCCAAGCATGGAAAAGGAGCGATCCTTTTAGCTGTCTGTGCCCACTCTGAACATCAGATTGGTTCTTATCAGTCAGTAGCAAATTGATGTTGTGAGGAAGGTATCAAAGGGGGTGTGCAGGTCCAAAACTGTTGTCCTAGCTTGAATGAAAACATCCTTTGCTCTTCTTGGTGTCCTGACTCTAAGAGTGATGGAAACGTAGAGCATTCTGTCTTCTACCCAGTAGCATCATACCTTGTCGTTCAGTACAACCCACTGCAGGAGCATAACATCTTTCCTACACCCACTTCTCAATTGACTGATGTTCTGGCAGGTGGTCCTTCTGGTCCTTAATGTTTAGTTGGTGCTGCATTCTTTGAGTCAGTAACCACCTGCTTCAGGATCTGATTTGATAATGTATTCACCAGTGGGTCTTCTTTCTAGGGTTCTTATTGGACAATAGATACATGTCCAGATATATCTCGCAAGAGGCGGCATCCTCCAGATGATGACGTGAGTACTGTTCTTTCCAGACAGCACGGATCAGGAGGGGGAAATCCTTCTTTGTTCCAAGGAGTCCTTCCAGCACCAGACCATGGTACCATTTCGAGGGCAGGGTGTACTGATGGGAAGACAAGGGTTAGGACTTGTCTAGCACATGTCCTGATGGTTGGCTGCTGTTGTTGCTATTCAGTGACTAAGGTGCAGTCCTTGTCTTTTATCAGCCACAAACTTCTACGGTAGGGGAGCAGGCATCTCATATGCAGTTTCACTTCTCCATCTGTTTCTGATTTCTGCCGCTTTCATTTTCTCTTTCTTCCCCATCCACAGATACCACAAGACTCACCAGAGCAAGAGGCAAGTAAAAGCCCCCGAGGGGCTGTTCCAGTCAGCACAGAAGCTTCTCTACCACCTGAGGCCACCCCTCAGCTGTCGCTCCAGAGCACCACCCCTATTGCCAACTACAGTCAGGTGAGGAGGGAACAGGATAGAAGCCTTGCAGTGTGGAAAAAGGAGAGGGGGAGGAGTGCGTGAATGGAAAAGCCAAGTGATGAGAAGAGAGAGAACTGTGCAAATGGTGATACCAGCAAAAATAAAAAGAAGGGAAGAAACTCAAATTGCAGAGAGAGGAGGAAGTGAATTTTAACAAAAACCTGGATGAGGATGAGTATAAAGGCATAATGGTATTAGCCAAAGAAAAGGCTGGAGCCACCCCTTCAAGGGTGATGTTGGAGCCATTGTTGCTCCAAGGGTGGTGGTTAATTTTCCTCAAGGAAAATGTCATTTGAAAGAGTTGCTGGGAGATAAGTGGTACAGGTTATCAGTGAACATTCTACCTGTATCTGGTCTCTAGATTTCTATCTGAAGCTACAAAATCTAGTACAAGCTAAAGGCCATATTTTTACCTTCCCTTAGCAGAGTGCAGGGCCTGTGGATGTTGCCTCTTCTGTAGCAGGGGGGCAGGGCCGTGAAGGGGCTGATGTGCCACCACCATTGTACAGTGCCAACCATGACTTCAAATTCTCCTACTCTGAGATCAACTTCCAGGATCTTAGCTGGTCCTTCCGAAACCTCTACAAATCCATGCTGGAGAAATCATCTTCCTCTCAGCACGGTGAGTAACTATATGCATCGTGTGGGGTAGGCAGGTACCTGCCCACACAGTCTCGTCCACTGATTTATCTTTGGTATGTTTGAGATCTTTCCTCGTTTAGGAGCCTGTGCAAACAGACTTTTCTTCTTTGGCATGCTGTAATTAGTTCTGCCAGGAGCAGATAAGAAATCTGCATGTCCTTTATCTATTGCTCCCCCTGGTTCTCTCAGAATAAAGACGATAGTGATTTAAAAATACCTTGTGGTGATAAAAAAGCAAATACTAAAATGGCAGAAGCTCGGAGAAATGAAGAAAAGCATGTCAGAGAGGCATTCACAACCTGCCAGGCTAGAAACGATAAGAGGGAGGGGATTGTTGCGTGTGCAGTCTCTCCAAAAGAAGAGTGGGAAGTCATCATTGCTCGGATCTTTTAAAACTCGGAGTGTAGAAAGCCTTGGAGAATTGAACTTTGCAGAGAGCTCTCACCTCTCTGGGTGGCTCGCTTCGCTGGGGTCGAGGAAATAGCCAGCAGAGGGCAGGGCTGCGCAGGGATTAGGGGGGATGGGTGTCCACACAGAACTTGGCAGAGAAGGCTGCAGACGTTACTCCTGCCTCTACAAGTTCGAATCTGGTGTAAAATGGAAATATTATTAGATGAGCATCTCACCTATGGTGTCAGGCAGTATGCAGTGCAGTCTGATACTTTAGGAGGAGCCTCCTGCACTTGTAGCTTCAATGAAATAAAAGGTGAGAGCGTAGAATGAGCAAGCTACAAAAATGTAGAGAAGAACCTTGACTTGGTGTATGCCTCTGTAAAAGCTTACCATCACTCTGGCTCTTTTTTCCTGCATGTCTTCAGCTGTAAGATAGTCTTATAAACTGGCAGTTTGGGGGGAAATTCTGTGAGCAACTTTTGAGTTAGGAGGTCAGCATTCACCCCTTTGCTCCGTGGCAGCAATAGGATGCTGTAATGGTCGATTTTGGATCTAGTGCAGACCTGAGGTATGCTTGCAGATGGCCAAGGAATGGCAGTCAGAGTAAGAAATGGGTACCTGAGGTCAGTGGCAGAGAGTGCCCTTCACTCTGGCTTTCCCCAGGGTTCCATGACATAAAGGGAGAATAACTGGGGAAGCAGACATGAGAGAGATGCGGAGCTCCTGGTGTGGGGAAGACTGGAGAGCACCTGATCCTCTTCTGTGTAGGGGATGCCCAAAGTACAAGAGGATAGGAATGACACACCCAATGAGTCAGGAGGAATGAAAGCAATAAAGGAGCCCTGGTGCATGCAGTGTGTTCAGTGTAGGAAAGCAGCAGAACACATGACCTCTAATGATCTGCCTGAGAAAAACTGTGATGGTTACCAACCAAGCTGCCTATGAGACTGGAATTGAAGGGAGCTCAGCAAGTCAGATTGATGAAATTGTCTGATTTTTTTTAAATGTTTAAGTTTACTTGATCATTGTTCCTAGGAAAACAACATGTGCATGACATTTTGGGGAGCATTGGTTACTTTGGTATATATAAGAAAAATCCAGGAAGGAATTTAAGCGCCTCACTGTGTACTAGAAGTTTAAATCCTCCTGTGGCTTTGTTGTAAATCCCTTTGTTTTGAGCAGTGATTGGAGCACAGCGAGGGCATAACTGCAGGTCACAGTTGTTGGTAGCCTGTAGAGGGCACTCCAAAAGCTTCATAAATAGCAGTGTCAAACTAGAGATGGATAGTGTAAGCAGAGGTTTTGTCCAGGCAGCTTCTAAAGCTCCCTTCTCTTTCTTTTACTTGGCAGGTTTCTCTTCTCTCCTTGGTGATATGCAGCCCTCCAACCACAACTACTACATGTACCAGCAGCAGCAGCAGCAAGGCCCCTCGTCGGTGGGCACTGCTCCCCCGCTCCACACTCCAACCCCAGAAGGCTGCCCATCCCAAGGGGGAAAGCAGCAGGGTGGTGAAGGTTATGGCCCTCCACCAGTGATGTCCATGCACCCGCCCCCAATGCAGCATGGAGGCTACCACCAGCATCAACAACATCACCCACATTCCCACCCACAGCAGCAGGCACATCAGCACCAGCAGCAGCAGCAGTCACAGGCTTCAATCAACAATGCTGGCTTTGGTGAGTCAGGGGTGATAGAAAGAGCAGCTGGGGAAAAAGGAGCAGGGAGGAGCCCCCAGATTGAAATTCCCCAAGAGAGCTTTCCCAATGTAGCATCTGCATCCTGTGTGGAAAAAGGGTGAAAGTAAGTTATGACTGAAGTCTGATTGTGTCCTTACCAAGAGAAAGGGGGTATATCCACACTGGGACTCTGTTTAGGGACGTAAGGTGAACTTGGGCTAAATGAAAGAGGCAGCATCCCTGGTCTTCCAAGGGAGAAAGGATTTCTAGCTGCTTTAGCATCAGGCTCCTTGGTGATGAGGGCAAATCAACCTGTATGAGCAGGTGGAGGGAAAGGGCAGTCTGTATTGGAATAATCTTGTCCCCATTGCATTGCAGTGTTTCCCCCTGATTGGTGCTCCAACATTGATTCCCTGAAGGAAAGTTTCAAGATGGTAAACCGGCTGAACTGGTCTAGCATTGAGCACTCCCAGTTTTCAGGTCAGTATGGGCCTTGTTACTAGGTCTAGTGACACAGTGACTAGTCTAGAATATGAGTGCTGTGCCCAGGTCTTTTTGTCAGCGTAGCTATGTTGAGTCCATGGGCTTCTCTTCTCTTTGTAAAATGAGGTGTCTTACTTCATAGGTCCTGCTAAAGACCCAGAAGCTCTTGAACACTGCAGCAATTGGTGGCAGGGGGAATTAATAAAAGTACATCAGAAAGCTAACTTTTTATTTTTCCCTCCTGCTCTTCCCTCCCCTACCCAAGTCAGTGAGACAGTATCCTAGATATGGTGTCTCTCCAGGAGTTTGGTGGAGAAGTTGCGTTTGTGGGGAGAAGAAACTTTTTGGAGGGAAGGCCACAGTGTGAGTGCTGGCTCTGACATTGCCCTTTGTCCACTGCAGAGCTGATGGAGAGTCTGCGCCAGGCTGAGCGGAAGAACTGGACGCTGGATCAACACCATATTGCCAACCTCTGTGACTCCCTTAATCACTTCCTTACCCAGACTGGTCAGCTCCCTCATCTAGTTGGCCCACAGCAGCCCCCTCGGATCTCTGATTCTTGTGCCCTGAACAGTGGCAAACAGGAACAATCCATGAACCAAGGTAATTAAGAGGGAGACTAAAATGAGGTGTAAATGAAGGCCAAGTTCTGTGAATATTCTAAACTACTTGCAGCCTTGCCAGGCAACCTAGCACTGAGCAGCTTGGGGATAGGTTGTTACAGCTCTCTGTAGCAGCTGGGTTTCCTCTGCCTCTAAAGAATTAAGATTGTCCTATGTTGTGGCCTAGACAGGTTGATATTATGTGATGCCATTGACAGGCAACCTCTCCAGGCAGAAATGCATTTAAAAGGTAAACTCATGAAAGGAGAAAGGGATGATGCGTTTTATAGGTGACCAACAGAAAGCAAAGGCAAGGTAGAGAGATGGCTGTTCTAGATGGTAGGAGCCATAAAGAAGAAAGATCTTGTATCTGTGTTGGAGAAATACTGACTGGACAACGAGGAGGATGATGCACTGTGAGGATAGTACAGAGGATATCATGGTCTTGGTGGAACTGTGATAGTGTGTGTCACCTAATACTGAACTAAATGGGTTATATTTAGCCAGCTTGTGGCATTTCTGGATGAAAACTTTCTTGTTTTACAATAATAGAGAAACTCCTGCTGGTTCCAAGAATGAGATCCCTGAACAAGCTATAGCTTGCAGTTAGGACTCAACAGCTGAACATCTCCTCAGTATCCCATGGGTCTGAGTGAGTTGCTCTGTGGCTGAGCTGCCACTCAGTCAGGGCCCAGTCAGCTGAGCAGAACATTAACGGCTATTTTTGTTATTATTCATTCCCTTTCACAGTGAACTCCTATGGTCAGCCCCAGCCTCCCCATCTCTTCTCTGGGCCATCTCCTATGTACCAGATTTCCACCCAGGACTCTCCAGGATATAATCGCCCAGGTAAGGGCTGACTCAGGCATATTAGTGAACATGAAAGAACCGTTTCTCAAGCCCTTTGTGCATTTCTCCCAAAGTACTTATGAATCCAGTGGAGCGGTGAGGGTAGAAAGGGAGTCTGGACTGGACCCTTCGTTTAGGGATCTGCCATAGCTCTGGCAAGGTTTAGCATTTCAGTGGCCTGATTTTTTTCACTTCACGTAAAGAGTCTTCTAGCTTAGCTTCACCCTCAGGTGGTTGCTTGAAAGCAACTTCTTGTGAGAAGCATCTCTTGATGAAATCATTTGCACTCTGTCAGCAGTCAGCTGTAAGGAAGCTGCAGTTCAACCTCTGTAGAAGCTGCTATGGAGGATTTCACAGTGGACCACCTGCAGACATTGATAGGTGCTGCCTGATGGAGAAATTAAAGCTAGTGATCTTCTTGCTTGTTAGACTGTTGGAAGGGAGAAGGCCCAAACCCCTTATGCTTTCTTTTGCCCAAGGGCCTGCTGTGAAAAAGCATGCCGTTTTTTAATCTGTTCTCTTTCCCTTCTCTTCATTCTTATTTTTGGCTTAGCTCACCATCTGGTCCCTCGGCCTCCAGGGCCGCCTCCAGGTGCCAATGAAGAAATCCCCGATGATTTTGACTGGGACTTGATCACCTAGCAAGTGACAGACTCGATAGCCCATCCTTCGTGAGGGATGCAGGAAGGGAGGGGGACACGGGGTCAATGGTGCCAGCACCACCCTCCCCAGCCTCCCTGCCTTGCCTGTATATAGATATATATTCTCTATCTCCGCCAGAGAAGCCACCGCAAGATGCTGCCGAAGATAATCCTTCCTTGCGTCCTGTTTTATCTTCTTTTTCTTCTTTTGTTTATTATTATTATTGTTATTATTATTACCAATAATTGAGCACAGCCCTCCCCCTCCTCTGGTGGCCTCGGACGCATCAGATTGGCTCTTTCATGTTGCGTGGTGCCCTGTGGAGGGCGGAAAGATTGGTCCTTGGTGCTGTGAGAAGACTTCGGAAGGCCGAATCCTTGAGTGCATCTTTCTCTGCCTCCGACATTTTGCGTTTAACAATCCCTCTTTCCCTTCAAGGTGGCCGGTGAATCTGCCGTATTGGCTACTGGAGTGAGAGAGACTCGTGGACCCGGGGAACCTGTAGTTACGTTGTTTCATAAATGTTATAAAGGTCGGGGGGCTAAAGGGATGCTGGAAAGGGGGTCTTAGCTCTGTGAACTTTCTCGAGCCAGCAGGAAAAGCAAGAAGAGAAGTAAGAGCTCCCAACTACAAAGAGAGGGTTATCCCTGGGGTAGGGAGAGCTGAGCTGAGCTGAGCTGGGAGGGTAGACCTGAGTTTGGAGAGAAGGAGGATGTGGCAGAGATGGTATTTCAGCAGAGAAGTTGGGTTTCAGAATGCAGGGCCATCTGTGAAGACTGAGAACAATTCTGAGGGAATCCTGACCCATTTTCAGCACTGCCTTTTGCAGTCTCCAGGTGCAGCTTACATACTCATCAGGTAAAAGAAGCAGTCAGGGGTGTCACGTGTGATTCAGCAAATTGTATTCCCCAGAACTTTCCATTTCACCCCCCACCCCTTCAAACCCCCTTTCAAAGTCTCTGGTGAGGCTCTGACTCGCAAATTTGGAAGTTTCCTGCCATCAGCATTTGTTGGGTTGTTACGTTTCCATCTGCCCCTCCTGTTCCTGCAGAGACTGTCCTGGTTGGGGGTGGCAAGTACCCTGCAGCACAGGGAGTCCCAAGTTCTGTCCATGGCTCTGCTTTGTGAACAGGCTCCTGGCAGGGACAGGAAGCTGCTGCTTGTAGTGAGGTTGACTGAGGGCACTTCTGGTCGAAGGGCTGGACCCTCTGGTCAAGTTAACTGGGAGGCCTCCACAAGTGGTTTTTTAAGAGGCACATGAAAGGATGAAGTGGGGTAGTTTTTAAGGCAAACTGCCAAAGAGTGTAGTATAAAAGGGAAGAGGGTGGGTCAGAGCCCTTGCAGTTCAGCTGGGGAGGCAATGGAATCCAGTGTGAATCACAAAGGGTGAGTTTTGTCAGCACATGCAAATCAGGAAGGTGGAAAAGGTGCAGGAGCAGGGGTGTGTTGAGATGCCTCCTCCCAAAGCTGTGTCCTGTGTTCCCCTTTTTGGTTCTATTCTGTATTTTGTAAAGCCTCTCCCCCAGCCCTTATTCCCAGTTTACGAGTGAAGGGAACCAAGATGGAAATAAAATGCAATGGTTGCTCGACAGACCTGGGGCAGGGGAGTGATAATGTCTAGTCTGACTGCAGGAAGGTGGAGAACTAGCATTGCTTCTTAAATTTGCTGTCAGGATAAGCTAATTGGATCTTTGCCAAGGAAGTGGACAGAGTCTCATTGTATGGGGGGGGGATGGGATGGGACATTTTTGTTTGTTTTCTGTTTGTGGTTTTTTTTTCTTTTAAGTGTGTGGTTGGGGAGGGGGGGAATTCGTCATTGAGTGTTTCCAAGAGAAATGAGGAATCCCAGACAACTTCTACATGGAGTCAGCTGTTATCTCTGCTGCCTCCGAGTGGGAATGATACAGCTTGGAAGCACTTGTGATGGGTTTCTGCAGAAAGTGGCACCAGAGACAACCACGAGAGACAACCTCTGGTAGGTGCCAGCTAGTGTTTTGCAGAGGGTGTTACTGAGAGCCAGCCCTGTGGAAGTCTGAAAACAGCACTGAAAGAAAACCAAACCCAAGATGGCTCCTTCTGCCTATCCAAGTGCTCCTCATTTGCATATTTGCCTCATTTGTGTATTAAGTTGCGCCTCGTTTGCATCTGTAAATACATGCCGGTCAGTGTGCAAATTAGCCTCGTTCCTCTGCCCCTGAAGTAAACATGTGCGTTGTGAGCACGCGGAGGGTGCGGGGCCCAGTGGGCCCCTGGGGCCGGCCTGGCGCACCCCCGTGCTTTGTGTCAGTTGTCAGGGAGAGAGGCGCGCGGTCTCACGAGTTTATTTTTGTGCATGCTTTCTTAATAAAAACAAAAAGTGAATGTTTATGGTTTAACTCTCTGGGTGCTGGTGTTCCATTTCTTTCAGCGGCGCCTGATGGCTGGGCTCGGTCTGTGCCTGCCTACCACGGAGGCAGCACTTGCGCGTGGGCAGCGCTGAATTGACAGCCTGCACTTGGTGCATGCAGCTGAGGCACTTGAGGGGGTCAAGAGAAATCCGAGTTGAAAGTTCCCCCAGCTGGCTGCTCATGGGGCACCGAGATCAGAGACTCTCAACTCCTGCTCGCCAGAAAGAGAAAACTACAATGGCTGCTTGTGGCTGTTTGCCGTGTCATTTGCTAGCCTTGCTGATGTAGGGAAGGATGAATGCAAAAAGCAGACTTTAAACCACTTCTGTAGTAAACTTATTTCCACTTTTTAAAGAGCGGGAAACAGTCAAGCTTGGCTATTCCCAAATAGCCTTTGTGAACAAAATTGATACCTTCCTCCACCAGAAATAGATTAGAAGCACATCTTATAAAGACAGGGCTGCGGTGCAGTGGGCTCATTCTCCACCTTCTTGGGGTCAGACAGGAGGTTATCACTTCTCAGTTCCGAGGATTTGTCAACAGGCTGACAGTCCAGCAGCCACCTAATCTGGTGCATCAGTGACCACAGTTGCTCAAATTCTGCTCATGTGCCATCTTAAAATGCAGTAGGTAAATTTGGCTAATCTCGGGCTACATCCAAAAGGGAAGATTTGGCACTCTGGTGGTGGAGGGAGACAGCGAGTGAGTGCATGCTGATGACCACAGCTACCGCCTGTGCACTGGACCACTTACTACTGTACAGTCAGGTATATGCTGGGAAAAAGAGATATCTTGGGCAGCTACTAGGGCATGAAAATCAGTTCAATGTAGCTGACTGGAGTGAGTGCTGTTCTAACCCACTGCTGTAAGAAAATGTAGCAATACCTTCTACGGGAACCTTCAGAAAAAAACCCTCAGCCCTCAAGTATAGTAAAAGGAGAGGAAAGATGGGATGAGAGATTCCAAGGAGTGACAGCAACATTAGTTTCATCTGCATTTTATCAGAGACAGGAGACAGAACACAGACGTATGCCAAGAACACTAACCGTATCCTCATCCAGCAATTCAGAGGTTAAACTATGTGATCCCACCACAAATTCTGCAAGCCTGCATTCTTCCTTAAAGGCTGAAGGACCCTCTGTCTACTGCTTCACCAAGGTCTTCCCTCAGATGATTATTCTCAGTACTTCCAACTCCTCATCTCTCTAGAGCAGGATATAAAGGGGATGAGCTGTTCCCAGCAGAACCATCTCAGGGCCCTGTGTGTGGCTCTGCAGATAAATCAAATGTGTTGGAGCAAAAAAAGTGTTAAGTAGAGAGTGATAGATGTGCAGAGCCAGAGGTTGCTCTTTCTATGCGGTTATGGTAAGTTCTGCGTTACAACGTGCAGCTAGCATCCTTCTCTGTTGAAGTCTTGCTTCTGTCTGGGGAGTAAGGGGTCAAATGCGTTGGGTCCTCGCTAAAGGCACCTTCCAAGATTCCCTGCACTGATTGCCGTGCTTTTGCCCTGAAGTCCTGTCCCACAAAAACATAGAGCAAGGGGTTGATGCAGCTGTTGGTATAGGCCAGTGCTGTAGAGAGGTGATCCCAGAAAATCAGTGACTCCCTCAGTCCGGTTCCAAGAGTAGGTACAAGGGACAGAATCCCAACTATGTGGTATGGAGCCCAGCAGATAAAGAATGTAGCTACCACGAGCACAATTGTTCGCAGCATTCTGCCCTGTGGCTTGCGAAACTGATTGGCACGTGTCCTGAAAACAATGAGGGTATAGCACACTGCCATTGTGAAAAAGGGGAGTACAAAGCCAAAGACAGCCCTAGGGATGGTTATTGCTGCTAAGGAAAGGGGCAGAGAATCATCACTTTCAAAGAAATTTCCCCATGAGTCATTGCCATTGTAGGCTAAAGGTGAATATTCTCCAAGCTCATTTACAGAATCATAATCTAGCGCCTCATCATCTCCAAAATTGTACCCACACTCCCTTTTGCCATCATGAGCACTAGTCTCACGGTAGTAGAAGACAGGACAGCAGAAAATGAAGGCCAGGATCCAAATGCCACTGCATATTAGCGATACAAATTTCACTGTTCGGTGATTTTGACACCAGACGGGTTTCGTCACAAGGAGGCACCGGTCAATGCTGATGGCCACAAGGAGGAAGACGCTGGTAAACATGGTAAAGATGATGATTGACGGAATGACTTTGCAGAGGAACCAACCATAGGGCCAATGTTCATGAAGGGCCAGGTGAACAATGGAGAATGGCAAGGACACGCAGCACATGAAGTCAGCCACAGCAAGGTTTAGGAACCAGACAATGTTCACAGACCTTTTCATTTTCAGACCAGCTACCCAGATCACCAAGCCATTGCCTGGGATACCTGTGAGGAAAACAATGCTGAAGATGGCAATGGAGGCGATGGATTCTGATGCATAATATATAGCAGCCTGTTCATCCAAGCTGCTATTGCCCGGCAGTTGAGGCATTCTGTGGCTGTAAAACAGGAAGCAAATTAGTAGGCAGCTCACACTCTCTTCCCCAGTTTCTTCTCTTTTAGCTGTACTGAAGCACCTCTGAGTCAGGTGACCGCAGAGAGCTGACAGGGTACAAAGGCTTTATATATATAAGTTTGTGCTAAAGGCTTATGAATCTGGCCATGATACGCCTTCAGCATTCTTATGGTGGCTTAGCTGCATGAGCCCTACTAGTCAAACAGCAGGTTGTAAACACTGAGATTCTCTTTCTGTCACATCCTTGGATTTCAGTCTGGCTCTGGTTAGTCCCCCTTCTCAAGTGGAGCTCTCTTCTTACTTCCCTGTGCTGTCACCGCTTTGACTTCCACTTTTATATACACTTCTCAAGAAAGCGAAGTCAGCATTTTAGTTCTTTTTTTCCTTTAAAATGAGTGAAATGGGTTTAGGTTAAGAAAGCCAGACTTGTCATAATGAAATAACCCTGCTCAGTTTTCTGGATGTTATAAATAGCACAGATAAGATGGCAACTCTGTTAGCTAAGGGGTATTTTCAGGGAAGTCTCAGTAAGCACTTCCTCCTCCCTGCTTTTTTTACAAGCTCTATGCTGACTCCTTAGAAAGCTAGTCTTCATATGGGGAAAGGCAAGAAATGAATGGTTAAAAAAGAACAGATAGAGATTTAGTTGTAGAAAGAAAAAATAAAATGCAGAGTAATAGTAGTAATGTTCTTGAGCCAATATAAATAAATAATATAATATAAAGAAAGGTGCCTTATTGCAAGGCAGTGAAGCTGAGCTGCAGAGTACTGAAGCAGTGTTTTAAAACTATGAGAATAGTAGTGGCAAAACTTAAATTGCTCAGTTACTCTTGGGTATTAGTAAATTTTGAAAGTAAAGAAAATCTAGCAAAGTCAAGACAGAACTGAGGAAGAGTGCCTGATCTTCATCCTTTAGGCATTAATAGAATTGTTTATAGAATCTCTGTTAACTAGACCCTTGCCAAATCAATGAAGGAAGTTGCGTTGATGAAAGGTCCCTAAAAGCATTCTCAGAATGCAAGGAAACTGCATAGGTAAGAGCTGAATACAGCCTTCAGAAGCAACTGAGGGGAGACGAACAGGAAAACCCAGACTGATTCTAATGTTCCAGTACCTCAGTGCCAGTCGGGGACTGTTGTGTGCAGGATTAAATACACACACAAATTCCAAGCCATCCCTCTCTTTCTGGCATAAGATATAGCCTGAATGTGGAGCAATGCCTAAGTGTCCGAACTGCTTCACCACAAAGATAAAAGAGTTCTAACAAACACTGGAATTTACCACTTTTTGGTGACAACTGCTAAGAAGCTTTTAGGTGAGGATGACCTCCAAGGAAAGCTATGAAAGTCACTGGAAGGCTGCTGAGGGCTTCACTTAACAGTCTAACAAGTTTGTTCCATGTCCTGTAGTTTTGCTGATACACGCAGAAGCAACTTTTACCAGGACAACTGGAGAATGGCGCTGCAGGAGTGGAACCTTGCTGCCTCCCAAGACAGCTACAGAAGATGGTATGAAGGGGACGGGGAATCAAAGAATGCTGTAGAGTTAGTAATATAAATCCTACTCAAAAGGAAAGCGAGCGATGAATCAATAAGCCCATGGTATGTTTTTCAAGAGGTAAGGGCTGCTATGTGGCTATGGAAATGGAAGGAGGAACTGGAAGGAGGAGAGAGGTTTTCAGGAGTGAAGAATAAGAAATTGTAAGTTGACGAGGAAAACAGAATTCTGCCTCTGATTATACCTACCTCTGCAAGTGAAGCAGATATTCCAGTGTGTCAGGAAGCATGTACCATCAGTCTTGTCTCTGAAGTGACTGAAGTAAAGAAACTCACATGACGTTTTAGGAACTGGTTTTTTTTATCTGTGTTTGTGTATCTATGCTAAGTATGTTCTTTCACCCTGATAGAAAGGCTGAGAATGATACTTATCTGAAGTTTTAGAAGCAATCTGCTGATAAAGTAAACAGTCAAACCAAAAGAAGCTGTCTGAACACCATCAAAATAAAATAGTGCCCTAAATCAAAAGAACACAAAAAGGGCAAGAACAACAACTCAGGAAACTACAGGCTGGTCAGCCTCACCTCCATCCCTGGAAAAGTGATGGAATAACTCATCCTGAACGTTATCATTGAACATATGAAGGAAAAGGTGGTTGTCAGGGGGAGTCAACATGGATTCAACAAGGGAAATCCTGTTTGACCAATCTGATAGCCTTCTACAAGGGCATAACTGTGGCTAGATGAGGGGAGAGCAGCGGATGTCATCTACTTTGACTACAGCACATTCCCCCAGCTAATCCCAATTCTGGGATTCTTATCAACCTACATCAGCTTCTGTACCTTCTTGAGATAGCTCAGTTCACAAAACACAGAACACTGCACACAGTAAACTGTAACTGGGCATGTTGAAGCAAATTTAATCTGATTTTAGTTCTAGGATATTTAAAGTGTTGTTGGTTTTGGTTTGGTTTGGCTTGGTTTGGGTTATTTTTTTAAACAAGGAACTTGACTGATGCAAAGTGGTTAACTGAAAAGTTAATAGCAGAAAAATGTGGCAAGACTATAAAAAGAAGTTTAGGGCAAGGCATTTCAACTCTGCAACAATAGGATTCTCCCCCACCCCTTCCAGTTTGGGAAATCAAAACTGTTAGCAGAAATGACAAAGCCCAGACATGCAAGAGTCAGCATCACTATTTTGGTCCTGACTGAGAAAATGAACCAGGTCGGAGCAGAGATCTGCTCCTGAGTATGTCGCTGTCAAACATACAAACGCTGCCTCCAACACAAAAACCATGAGACCAGAAACAGATGGATAGGCTGTCAGCAGTCTGCCAGGAAAATTCTTCTAGCTGCATCTTACTCTCAGTTGCCATCTTTGCTGGAGGACTCCTCAGAGTGAGACAGAAAGCGCTGACAGAAGGGGCAAGGGGTGTGCAGCCTCTTCACCACCCTGTGTCTGGCTTATGTTCAGCTTTTTGTCCACCAGGACCACAACATCATAATTTTCTGCAAAGCTGCTTTCCAGGTGGTCAGCCCACAGTATGTATCAGTGCATGGGGCTGTTCCTCCCCATGTGCAGGACTTTGCACTTCTTGTATGTCATAGTTTAGGCCCATTCAGGGACAAAAGACCACGATCAGACTTCAGTACCACAGACTTTGGAACTCCCGAAGGACAGGGGGGATTAATCGCTGTTTATGGTCCCAGACAAAACAGACAAGGCTACTTAACTTGGGGAAGAAAACAAAACTTAATTTAATCAGCCTCAAACTAAAACATAACAGAAATATCCAAAGGAAAACAAATACAGAGTAGGGCAAATGATGGAAGTGCAACCAGCCCTTTAAAATCCCCTTCTCTTCAGCCCTCCCCTCTTCCTGGGCTCAGAGCCCTGATCCCAGTGTCTCCCCCCATGAACAGCTCAGGGGGGCAGGGAATGGGGGTTTCAGTCAGTCTATTCTTGATAGCTTCTGCTGTTTGTCTCTCCTCAGGGCAGGTGGGTTCCACACCAGTCCTCCCTGCTCCAATGCAGGGTATCTCACACACACAGCAGCCTGGCAAGGGCCACTCTGATACGTGTTCATCTCGAGGGCTGCAGCTCCTCTCTGCCTCTCGTGTGGGTCTCTGGGACTCACAGGCTCTCTAGCATGGCCTGTGCCATGGCCACCTCCTCACACAGTCTCTCGCACCAATCTATCAGTCACTGAACAGTCACACCCCTATACAGCTCTAAAAATGTGGTCTGTGTATTTGCAAAAGTCTCCCTCCTGCAAGAGTATGCAGGTTGTCTTCAAAACACATTGGAAAGGACTGAGTATTGTATTTCATATATCTACTACTATTTCTGCAGTGCTGCAATGCTTTGTAGATCTCCCGTTCGTCTCTCTGAAGGTGGTGTGACTAGAGAGCTTTCATCTTTCCCAGACCCCTAGTGTTCTTTGCATATATGGCAAACCAACCTTCGTGCAAAACTCTCAGCCACAGCTGGCAGAACTGTTTCTCTGCAGCCAGGCCTTGCTCTGTGCTTTTCACTGCTACAACCATGCACTTAGTTTCACAGGGACTCTCCAGTGACACCAAGTGCTGGCAGGGTTGCCCTTCAGCAGTCTTCCTCAGACTCTCCTCTTTAGACAACCCACTGAGTAACCCCAAAGCATTTTTGTACTACTTTGCTGAGTAAGCTCAGGCAAGCACAGCGCTGCACACCAAGCAAAGAACAAAGCTTGCCAAGACTGCTGCGTAAATAGAACACACACAGTTAAAAAGTAGCTCTTGACAATAACAGGTTGTCAGTGCTTGGTGAGCATTCAGGTCAGATGCTTTGCCAGGGCATTTTCAGCCAAGGAAGAACCATTTGAAACAGTATTTGGAGTGTTTTGTAAAAATGCTCACCTTGGGATTAACCTGTAAACTATTGTCGTGGTTTAGGCCCATCAGGGAACAAAGACCACGATTAGCCTCGAGTGAAGAGGCTGAGAATTGCTCAAGGGCAGGGAGGGCTTAATTGCCGCTTCAGGTTCAGGACAAAACAGACCAGGCTACTCGGTTTGGGGAAGAAAACAGAAAATAATTTAATGCAACATCAACTAAAACATACCCACAAAAACCCAAAACATAACCAAAACGAAACAACACAGAGGAATACGTCAATGAAGAGTCCAACCAGCCTTTTTAAGAACACCTTCCCGCCACACCTCCCCTCTTCCCGGGCTCAGAGCCCTGATCCTGGGGTTTTTACCTTGCCCCCCCCCCTGAACGGTTCGGGGGGGCAGGCAGTGGGGGTTTCAGTTAGTCTGTTCCCGATAGCTTCTGCTGTTTGTCCCTCCTCAGGACGGGTGAACTCCACACCAGTCCTCCCTGCAAGTCCGTGGGGTAACTCACACACATGGCAGCCCTGCACGGGCTGCTCCGACGCGCGCCCATTCCAAAGGCTGCAGCTCCTCTCTGCCTCTCGTGTGGGGCTGCTCTGAGGCACACAGGCTCTCCAGTACAGCCTGGGCCATGGCCGTCTCCCGACACAGTCCCTCGCCCGTCCGGGCTCACTCACATGGAGCTGCTGGTGGCTCTCAGTCCTGCCACGGATCTCCATAGGTTTCAGGGGCACAGCTTGCATTCTCACCACGGCTTGCAGAAGGGTCTCCGGTCTACTGCTCCTCCTTCCTTCCTCCTTCTCTGGCTGAAGAGTCCGCGTGGTCGCCTCCATCTTGTATCACTCTTACACCTCCTGACTCACATTCCAATTTCCGTCCCTTAAATAGTGATCGCAGAGGCGCCAGATTGGCCCAGACGGGCCGGAGGTGGGTCTGAATCCAGGAGCCGGGGGAGAGTCCGCAAACTCTTTACCGGGTCTTCACTGCAACCCGCTCCCCCTGTTACTAAGCCAAAAGCTGCTCCTTGCTAAACCAGGACAACTATCTAATGAGTAGCTTTGTGAGACTAGTTTCTTCTGTGCAGAGAAGGAAAACTCTCAACGTTGGGTCTGTCCATTAAGTACATTCCTGGACAATACCTTATGTTTTTTTCTTAAGTAATAAAAAAAGCAAAAGCCCAAATGATTCTTCTTCGTGGTTTATTATGAGGCTGCCTACAGATTGACACAAACCTTGCATCCTACCCTACTTGTGTAAGCCTGTTTATTCATCATATCTTATACAATTGAACACTGTGGAGTTCCATCCAAGATTTCCGCTTTTCCTTGAGTTTCATTCACTGAAGACTTACATGTGAGAGGAATATGGATCCTCCCTTGCTTTCATGGTCAGATTTTAAATAGGTTCTCCTTCAAGATTTCAACCTCATAGTTTAACCCTTTAAAAAAAGTTTTCAAATAATGAACTCCAAACTTCAGCTGTTATTGGCAGTGCTTTGTATTTTGTTGGTCCAGGGATACTTGCTCAAAAAAGACAGAAGAACATTACCTTCTTTGCTGGTTAAGTGGAATTGAATGGGACATGTATTCGTAATGTCCTGGTGCTGCTTGTGCACCTTTCCTCACGTGCCTTTAAAAAGTTGTTCCTTTCCCACTCTCTCATCTTGAATGTTCTCCTTCTAGAAGAACTCCAGGAGGATTGTGTCACACCAAAGGACAGCATAATAAAGAGGCAAGCAAAAATTAATATTGCTAATTGAGAACTACTAGATTTGCAACCATGATTGTACAGAGTGATGTTATTATCATTCAGAGAAAAACAGCAGAAAAACATGGCAGAAAGTTCTAAGAAAAAACGTGTCAACATACACCACTATTCAAAAGGTAAATCATGAGCCAGCCATATGCCCTCATGGCCAAGAAGGCCAATGGCATCCTGGGATGCATCAAGAAGATTGTGGCCAGCAGGTCAAGGGAGGTTTTGCTACCCCTCTACTCTGCCCTGATGAGGCCTCATCTGAGTCCTGTGTCCAGTTCTGGGCTCCTCAGCTCAAGAGGGACAGGGAACTTCTAGAGAAAGTCCAGTACACCAAGATGATCAGGGGACTGGAACATCTTTCTTATGAGGAAAGGCTGTGGGAACTGGGGCTGTTTAGTCTGGAGAAGAGGAGACTGAGGGGAGATCTCATTAATACTTACAGGTATATAAATTGTGGATGTCAGGAGGTTGGCACATCCCTTTTTTTCTATTGTATCTAGCAACAGGACAAGGGTTAATGGGATGAAGCTGGAAGACAAGAAGTTCCACTTAAATATAAGAAAAAACTATTTTCCTGTGAGGGTGAAGGAGCCCTGGCACAGGCTGCCCAGGGAGGGTGTATTCCTGCTAGTTCTTGCACAGGCTGCATCAAAGGCTTCAAATCTCTTCCCAGGCAGGTATTTGTCTGCCCTAGCGTGCAGCCTGGCAGGGCACCCACACAGCAGGGTGTGCCTCCTCTTCCTGGGGTATCAAGAACTGCCACAAGTCAGACCAAGCATGTCAGCCTGTGCCTCCCTCCCTCCGCAGGGAGGCAGAGCAAGCTGACAGGGGGGAAAGGGAAAAGGAAGCTCTGTTATTTGCATCGTTCCCTCTCTGTTCTGGTACTTGGCTCACACCAGTCACGCATCTCTCCTATGTTTCCACTCATACAGCTGTCAACATAATTTTGAGGGAAAATGATGCCAGTTACAGTTAGATATACTAGTTAAATTACAAGTATCCTACTTAACGATCCCAGATCATTCCTGTCCTTGGCTTAAAAACAGCTTCACTTACCAGATCTGTGGGATCAGCAGCACAGACTCTCCTTTTGTTTCAAAGTTTTTCTGCACTGCGTACTGTCAGAAACACAGTGCTGTGAACAGAAGGATGGCTTGTTGGACTACTATGACTGAGGTTCATCATCATCCTGTTCCACTTATCCCTGGAAGCAGCAAGAAACAAATCTCCAGACACTGCTTTAGCTGTCACTGCAGTAACTAACACTGTTCTACACCAGGAAAAAAAAAAAAAGAAGTTTCCTCAAAGTTAGTGATGCTTCATTCACTTTTTGCTTAAAATAATAAACTGCAATAAACTCTGCTCACTCAGCAATAATCTGTGCTTCTTCAGCCTTCTATTACTTAGCTTAAATTACTTAGCACAATTAGCCCATGCTATGCCTACCCCTGGCTGTTGGTATATAACCTTGTTTCCAACTTTTCTTATGCCTTTTCCTCCAGTTTTCCAGCATTTAGCACTTATGCAGTCTCACAGGCTACTGCATAGCAGTAAATGTCAGCATCAGTCTTCCTTGGGAAGTCACTATTTAAAAAAAAAACTATTTAAATGCTACCAGTCTGACCATCTTTCATAAATAAGCGTGGATCTGTACACTTATTTTGGACGCACTTCTGCAAAGCCACACCTCCTGAGATTAACTTTTCTGTAGCTGGCATCTTCACTGCTTCTAGCTGCAAAACTTGCAACCACTCATGCCGTGCTTTCTCTTCGGTTTGTTGTTTTACCATAGGCCTCCCAATCCCACCACCGCAGGCCACTCAAAAAGCCATCTTTACTTAAAACCCAACCTTCGGCACAAGGCTGCAGGAATAAAAGCCCCACATTGCTGAGCATATGCACGGATCCACAAGGTTCCCCTCCCCGGGCGATGTTGGAGCGGTGGCACACGCCCCATCCCCTTGTTTGGGCACGACCCAGCTGTGGCTTCCCAGCTCTCGGCGTGACACTAGTGCCTTGCGCACCGGGCCACCGCAGCCTGGCGGCAGGCCAGCAGCTGAAGGCCTCGCCAGGCCCAGCCCCCCTCCCCCACCGTGCAGCTCCAGGCCTCCTCAGCACGCCGCCCGGTTCTTCCCGCTCCTGGCACGACTGCGGTCCGGGACGGCAACCACCACTATCATCAGCCCGAACCAAACATGGCCGCGCCAGGCTGCGTGGGGGGAACTGCCAGGCGCTAAGATGGCGCCGGATCCCCGCTGCTGTGTCAGAACCGACTCCAAGATGGCCGCCATCCCGCCCCCGCGCGCTCTGCTGCCAGGGTCCAAGATGACTTCCTCCGCGCTTTCGACGTCCCTCGCTTTGCCGCCCCGGCACCCTTAGGCTGTGTCCGCCTTCATCAAAGATGGCGGTCGGAAGCGGTCCTGGTTACTAGGCTCCCACCCCTCGCTCTCCTTGCCAGAGATCGCTGCCGAGATGGCGGCGGCTGAGCTGGAGTATGAGTCTGTCCTCTGCGTGAAGTCCGATGTTAACGTCTATCGCATTCCGCCGCGGACTTCCAACCGCGGATACAGGTGAGGGGAGCATACAATGCCCGGGATTGCCCTGGCTCGGTTCGGCCCCAGCCCCGGGCTGCCCTGCCCCAGCCCCGGGCTGCCCTGCCCGACCTGCCGGCAGGGCAGCGGACACTGCCCCGCGGACAGGGCGGGCAGGGCAGCCCGGGGCTGGGGCCGGGAAGGAGTGCCCTCGCCTTGAGATGCCGTGGCCCGCGGCCGCAGGCAGGTCAGGTCTGTTCCCTGAGGCCCTCAAAGCTCGAGGTGTCCCTTGCAGGCAGGAGACGAGTGCCTAAAAACCTGGAGCCCTTGCTCCGTGCCGTGGAGGAGCGGAGGCTGCTCCGGTAATAGCTCGCAGCCGAGCGACTTGCCCTTTGCAGAGGGAGAGCTGACCTCCGCTCACAGTTTTCTTGCTTCTCTGGGGTGCGAGTTTGATGCGGTACAACTGGAGCCTTGAATGGGGCCCTGTTTGCTCTCGCAGCATCAGGGAAGGAGGCAGAAGGAGCTCAGCATGATTTTATAGAGAAGGCTGTAGGACTGGCAGTACAGAAATGCCTTCCCTCGCTTTAGATGGGAGACGGTGGAGTGTGACTCTCAAAGCTGTGCTGAAGAAAGGGGTTTGTGCTCTGATGGATATTGCGGGTACAGACTGAACTCAGCAAACTGTGGCTGCTCTGGGTGTTGTGTCTGGCCACGGGGGTTTGTTTCCAGGTATAAAGTCCTGTAGGTTGCAGGTTTCAGCTCTCTTTTGTTCCAGTTATTTTTGATCTTCACAACAGTCTGTAGAGATTGAGTCTAAAGATACTGGAGAGCTAGTCAAGATGGCTGTGTGTATGATGTTTTACCCAGCGTAAGCTCGCTGCCTCTAGCTTCAGAAGTACATGATGTTATTTTACAGAAATAGGGTAGAATAATAGAGCGACTTTTCAGCATCCTGTTGATTAATTTTTGGGATCTTCCTGATGCTCACAAGTCACTTATTAGTTGCTTTTAGGTTTACTGTTCCAAGTGAGTTTTTGAGTTTCAGTCTCCCCTCAAGTTTATAAAGTTAATAAGTTTATAAAGGTAAAGACTGAGTTGACTTTCTCTGGATTATATCTGTTTTCCTTTACCCAGAGGATACAGAGGCCAATCAGAGCTATGTATGCCAAGTGGCAGCAACAGAGAGGAGCCACGAACTCTTCTTGAAGTGGAATGTTGTTTGAGAAGTGGAATAAGGCAGCAGCAAGTGTTGAAGGTTTGGGAGCAGAGACTTTCACAGAGACGATTGGGCAGAAGTAGAGGGGTCAATGTGTGGTCAACAAACAGTTGTTTTGTTATTTTTCTATTTTAGGGCATCTGACTGGAAACTGGACCATCCAGACTGGACAGGGCGGCTTCGTGTCACCTCCAAAGGCAAAACTGCATACATAAAGCTGGAGGATAAGGTTTCGGGTAAGGGAAAGGCCATGGCTTGGCAAGACTGAGATTGTGATTCCTGGTTATAAGCCTGTGCTTCTAAGCCTGCTTAGAGCTGTGTGCAGCAGCCCTGGCCATGCTTTAGCAAGAGGTTACTCTCCTTCACACCTGATTCTTTGTCTGCAGGAGAACTCTTCGCCCAGGCTCCTATAGATCAATACCCCGGCATCGCGGTAGAGACTGTGACAGATTCCAGCCGCTATTTTGTCATTCGGATTCAAGATGGGACTGGTAAGTTGAGGGATTGTGTATGTGACAAGCAAGTAGGGGTGGAGGAGACTTAGCCTGATGGAGCTGGGTATATGCCAGGTGGATTGAAATGGTGTTGGGAGCACTGAATAGGCTGAGTAGTGTGCCTGGAGGGGTAGGAAGGCAAGGTTAACAGAGGAGGGTTCTCCACATCTCACAGAGCCCAGAACACGTTTGTGTTCTGAGAGTGCCACACGGGAAGGAGGATGCATCCTGAAGGCTAGAAATAGTGAACTGCAGTGAGCTGTTGGTATTCAGCTACAGGTGTGTCAGAGAGAGGCAGCACAGCATGGTTAAGGAGAAGCAGAAGGATTTCGGCATGCATGAACACAGGGACCCTTTTGCAGGGCACTTCCAATGACTCCTCCTGTCTCCTTGCTAGGACGAAGTGCTTTTATAGGCATTGGCTTCACGGATCGTGGTGATGCCTTTGACTTCAACGTCTCTTTGCAGGATCACTTCAAGTGAGTTGTGCTTTTCTGGGATTCTGTTTAACTCTGGCCTGTAGAACATGGCGGGTGGTGGTGCATGTTCACTTAGCACAAGTTACTTTGGGATGGTCACGAAGCCCTACTCTGACTCCATCAGGGATGCTTGAGTATGCCACCAACTGCTGTGCAAGTTGAAAGCCCTGCAGAGTGAGATCTGTAAGCCTTAAGCTTAGGTCATGTGATGCTACAGGTGCAATGTTAGACAGTGTCTTGGGTTTGTGATGGTTCCAGCTTTGTTGCTATACACTGGGAGTAAGGAGGTAGCTGTTTTGACAAGACAAAGTAGTTCTTTGATGGGGTGGGGAGAGGAGCCATGTGGGTTTTTTGAGACTCTGTTCCCCTTTGCCACAGGGACTTATATCTCCCTTTCTTCTTTTTAGGTGGGTGAAGCAGGAGACTGAGATATCTAAGGAGTCCCAGGAGGCTGACACACGTCCCAAATTAGACTTAGGGTTTAAGGAAGGGCAGACCATCAAACTGAACATTGGGGTAAGCAGCCCAGCTTATCCTGCTTCTTTCTCTGGATATACCAATGGAGACCCTTCCTCACTTGCCCTTTCTTGTTATACAGAACATGACGACAAAGAAAGGAGGAGCAGCCAAGCCCCGTGTGGCTGGATCAGGGGGCCTAAGCCTGTTACCACCCCCACCAGGAGGCAAAATTGCAGTCCCTCCTATACCTCCCCCTTCTTCCACAGCCATTGCCAACCATGTCACACCACCGCCCGTGCAGAAATCCAGTAATGTGAGCAGTGCAGGTAAATATCAGCATAGAGCAAGCAGTCAGTCAGACACTAGTAGATACATAGAGGGGACTGAGACCCGTTTCAGAGGAACCAGTGTTCAGTGCCAGCAGTGGCCTGTGAGACATCATGTGTCCATAGGACTTTGTTCTCTTTGACCCCAGGATCTCCATGCTTGTTTATAATACCTGCTGCCTCTCCTTGCAAGAACAACATTGTAACTCCTGTCCATGCAAAAGGAGAAGCCTTTGACCAAGTGACTTGGTCAAAATCACCTCTGGGGCAGTTTGTGAAATTTAAATAGTGGGATTTTTCTTAACTTGTGTGTGTTTTAGGGACACTGGCAAAGCTTTTCAGGGTGTCCAGAAAAATACTGCACAGTCACTTGCTTTCTGCAGAAAAGTACAGATAGACTTGTAGTGGTTGTTGAAAGATGCAAGAAAAAAATCTTGAATGGCTTTGAATAGGAAGAGAGGAAGCTGTAGTATGAGCAGCAGAAGGATGTGGGAAGTGTAGTGGATTATTTTAAAAATATGTATGTGGTAATATTTATGTATAAAACACATAAATATATATATATGTAATTTACATACATCAGACTTTTAATATATTAAATTTAACAAGGCCAAATTCAAGGTCCAGCACCTGCAGTGGGACAGTCACCAGTATCAATACACACTAGAGGATGAATGGGTTGAGAGCAGCCTGACAGTTAAGGGCTTAGGGATACTGGTGGATGAAAAATAGGGTACGAGCCAGCAGTCTGTGCTTGCAGCCCAGAAAGCCAACTGTGTCCTGCACTGCAACAAAAGAAGTGTGGCCAGATGATTGAGGGAGATGATTCTTCCCCTCTCCTCCACTCTTTGAGATCCTTCTACCTGCAGTACTGCATCCAGCTTTGGTGTCCTCGGTACAAGAAAGATACGGAGCTGTTAGAGCAGGTCCAGAGGAGGATGTAAGGATGATCTGAGGGCTGGAGAACCCTCTGCTATGCAGAAAGGCTGAGAGAGTTGGAGTTCTTCAGCCTGAAAAGAAGACACCAGAGGGACTTTAGTGTGACCTTTCATGAAAGATGGAGAAAGACTTTTACAAGCATCTTTAGTGAAAAGACAAGGGGCATAGCTTTTAGGCTGAGAGAAGCTAGATCTAGATTAAATATAAGAAATTCTTTGCAATGGGGGTGGTGAGACCCTGTGACAGGTTTCTCCAGAGAGGCTGTGGATACCTCATCCCTGACAGTGTTCAAGGCCAGGCTGGATGAGGTTTTGAGCGACCTGGTCTAGTGGAATGTGTCCCTGTCCGTGGCAAGAGGGTGGAACGAGGTGATCTTTAAATGCCTTCCAACCCAAAATATTCTGTAATTCTATAGCAAAGAGGTTGCTGCAGTCTTCTCGATGCTGTACTAAAAGTGACCATACAGAGGTGTCTGGAGAGCTGATGCCACTCTTGTAAAGGGAGAGATTTTAGTAGTGCTATAAAGAGATCAGTGTGAGAAGAGACCACAAGCTTCTGAATAGGTCTGGGCTCCAGTATGTGGTTTTTAGTGTTAAGGTGAGGCCTGTTTGGCAACAGTTATGATTGCTGAGCTTGGGTTGAGTCTACTAGAGAGGTAAAATGTCACAAACCTGCTAGTTGGTATACTGGGAGGAGACTGAATAGTTCTTGAAGACAATATACCCCTGCAGCATAAGCTGGGGTCTCCGTGCACATTCAGCAACAGGAGCTGTTGTAACAAAATCCTTAAAAAGCCTAACTTCCTTCTGAAGGGAGGGCTGGAGTCCCTTCAATGATTCTATGCCCATGCATCCAGCAGTTTTTCTAAGGTGACAAACTGGGTTCAAATTCCTGTGGGGTTTTCTTCTTGATTAACTTGATTTTTTTAAAAAAAAATAATTTTTTCTTCTGCCTTAGATATTCTATTAGACTTAGATGCTCCTGCATCTGCATCCAAGACACCAGCATCAGCTACCACAGACCTCTGGGGAGACTTCAGCACTGCATCCAGGTAAACTATGGTGAAATCTCCTTGCACACAAGAAGGATAGTGTCCTGACGGGCACTGGAGGAGCCCTAAGTTAAGAAGTCTTATTAGATCTTCTCCTTTGATTCTCCTTTCTTTATTTCAGTGCTG
This sequence comes from Colius striatus, assembly GCF_028858725.1. NCBI lineage: Eukaryota > Metazoa > Chordata > Aves > Coliiformes > Coliidae > Colius > Colius striatus. The sequence goes on from NC_084759.1 coordinate 133,214,471, forward strand.
TTCCCAATCAGGCTCCTCAGCAGTCCAACTGGGTCCAGTTCTGAATGGTCAAAGCAGTGGAATGGGACAACCAAGAGGCTCTAGAGGCACCAAAGGGGATCAGAGGGGACGCAAAAGTCTTCAATCAAAACTAAATCAGGACAATTTTTCTTTTTTAAACCAGATGCTCATTTCAGTCAAAACTTACTATTTTTGATCCCACAATGAAACTACTGAACCTAAAGAGAACATGCTGACTCCTCACGAGATGAGCAAGGAGGAAAGAGGTAGTCTCATCTCTTCCACTCACTTAGCTGTTCCATGGTACATTCCAGCTCTTTTTTTTTCTTTGTCTTTCCATTACAGGGAAAGCAAGAATCCTGAAAATGGTGGGTACAGGAGGAGGCTGGGTAGGTGCCTCTGGGTTCCCTGTCCTTTAAATTTTCTCTGGTTAGACTTGCTTTCTGTGGCTGCTTTCACTTGTAACTGGAGTCTCTGCAGCTTGATCTGCAGTGATGGAAGACAACTGCATTTGGCTGCAGCTTGTAAATGGTAGCTGTAAGGTAATAGGTCTTGTGTCAGCACAAACCCCTCTTTGATTAATTTTATCTGCGGTGAGGCGAGAGCCTTCCCATGCATGCACTACTCTTCCTCTCTTTGGTGCAATTCCTGATAGTGCTGGATGTTCCTGTGCTCTTGTGGAAGGAGTCATGAAAGTCCTTGGATAGACCTGTTGCCATTGCTATTTAGCTCTAGGTGGGTGCCTCATCTTAAGGCTCCTTGTTTGGCTTGCAGGTTTACTGGAGGAACTTGTCATTTGCAGCCCTTTCTCCTCCCTGCCTCATGCAAAAGCCTCATTGTCATTGAGCTGTTTTAATTGGAAATAGCTTAAAAAAACCCATACCAACCCACAGCCCTGTTTTTATAATTTGGTAGTTCCTTGCATTAGATGACAACCTGGTAATCCCATTTGGCATTTCACATTCCTGTGTCACTATCCTGAGCCCTGGCCTTTTGTTGTGACTTGGCACCATGTTACAAATATTTCATACCCACACCAGAGTGAGAACAGTGGTGGGGCAGTGGGTTAGCTGCTGGTGAAGGGACAGTCTCCTTCCCCTTGGCAGCTCACATTTACATTTGGGCAAGAAATGTGTAGTAGGCCTGATCTTGAGAACTCTGGCAGTGAAATTCTCCCACTTGCGTTCCTTCTGGTGGTTTTTTCTCTGACACTGACTTTCCAGGGATAGAAGCCAGTTATTCTAAGTTGGATTCTTTTATTTGTGCTTCTAAAAAAAAATTTAACCTTCTCCAACTCCCCTCTATTTCCTGCGTGGCTTAGGGGGTTAAAAGAGGTAAAAGGCCCTTACTCTCTGTGTTACCTTTGGGAGAGCTTCCTGAGGGCCTTTGATCTGGACACTATTCCCTCTTTAGCAGCCGTGGAGGTGATCTGGGACATAAGTCCGCCAGTTTCTCTGGCCAAGCCCCACGGGCAGGCTGGAAACCTCCCGGTGGTAACTGCCCTGCCCTCCCCTCTGTGCTAGCTGAGAACCCAAAATACCAGCTGGGGAGGTGGTCTCAGTGACTCATCTACAGCTATACCCACCCAGTAGAACACAAGGGTTTTGGTATGTTTCTGGGAAGGCTTCTTTCTGTTTTGAACATTCAGCCAGCAGTAACACTTTTTTAACTGGGATGTGCTCTGCTCGCACACCTGTGCAAGAATATTTTTCCCTTTGGGCAAAGATTTCCTGGTGAGACTTTCAAGAGTAGTTAGCTATATGGACCTTATACTTGCAAAGGTATGTTTTTCTTTTGTCTTACTACACTGAGGCCATTTTGGAGACAAAGTTTCACTTGCACCACTTCCCTCTGGGAAGCAAAATTCTTGAAATAAGGCTCTAAAGCTGCTGCAGTTCCACTTGTGGAAGTGGGGACCAGACTACTGGATGTATTTTAAGTAGTCATTTAATCCTGATCCCCTGGATCTCTTGGTGTTCCCCCTGCCTTCATAGTCACTCCTGTGGTCTCATTGTGCTTAAATTCCTGGCCTCCTCTGAATTTGGGGGGGCTGTAATCTGCTGGCAAAGTCGTGGACTCTGCTGGTGAGCTTTTTGTTGTTCTTTTTTTTCCCCCTCAAATCATGTAAGGTCCTGTCATTTCAACTGTGTATCAGTTCCCCAAACAAAGGAAGTTCATGGCACCCATAACAACTAACTAGGAGCCTCTTCTGTATTGTCTTAGTATTCTGGAGATAATATATTATGTATTTGAAAAACTGAAGAAGCAAAAATTAAAGATATATGTATATAAAGCATAAGATGTACTGGTGCAAATGGTAATTAAACAAGTAATAATGGGGAAAGGATGTCATGAGTCTTCTAAGTTGTCAGATTGTTGTTACTTTGGAAGCCCTGCAAATTGAAGGTCCTTATGTCTCCAGCAAGATACTAGTAGCCTGCATATCCTTCTGCAGATATGTTAAGGCCTGCACACTGGACAAGAGCAGCTTTAGGAGGGAATAGGCTCAGGCTGTCTGGATGAAGAAGTAAGCATGAAGGAAGGACCCAAAAATTATCTACTACTGCTCCAAACAGGGTAAAAAAAACCCAAACAACAACATGGAAATTGTAGATGCATGTGGTGCTCGATAAGAATGTGGATAAAACTAGCAAGTGATAAAACTTCCCTTCTGTTTAGCATTTCAGATGTTAGAGGCTTCTACACCCTGGATATGTTTTTCAGAATTGATTCTTGCCACACTTGTAAATGGGAAGCAGGTACTCTCTGCTGACTGCAGAGATGAGCATGGTGAGCTGAGTAGGCCCTTTGTCAGTGAGCGGCAAGTGCAGGCTGCTCTGAGAAGGAGAGCAAGCCCCAAGCTGAGCCACAGTAAGGCAGGCAAGGGCAGTGGCCTTGCCAACAAAGGAGCAGTCCCACAGTACTTAAGCAGGAAAACCAGAGGAGGTTGGGATGGTTTAGATGAGGGTATATGGGCATGGCTGCACTAGCTCAGGTAGGGATAGGTAGAGGACTTTATCTGATATAAGCTGGCAGGCAAACCTGGCCGAGGTTTCTCAAAACCAGACCCCTGTATAATTTAAGCTGGACTCAAGTCCCCACAGCCAGTCCCCCAGAAGATGGTGAGTATGAGCAGGGCCCTGATGTTCTTTTACCAGGCGTGCTCATGGCCATCTCTTTGTGCACAGCCACGCTGGCTTGGTTTTCCTCTGCCAGGAAGCAAAGCTCTACATATGATTGCGTTGAAAATGCGTAAGTCTTGTGGCTTGGGTAAGATGAGAAGTCTTAACATTTCAAGTAATTTGTTTGACTGACAGCAGTAAATACTGGTGGTGGTGTCAAACATTCTAGCATTTATGGTGTCCAGAAAAAAATATTTCTACATTTCTTCAGATCTAGGAGCAAAACTGTTATCCAGTTTTGATGACTAGGGTAAATTGCAGCAAAAAAGATTGAATAGCCTAAGGGTATTTCTCCAGAGTAGGAGGATTTTCAGGTGAGGTGTGCCTAAGGGGGCATGCTGGGATATACTCTTGTTTATGATAGAGGACTGGGAAACAGTCCATGAGGGAGACCTTGGTCCTCTCAGGAGGTCTTGGTCCCCATATCTTTCAATGAGGTCTGTTAGAATGCAGTAGTTTGATGTTTTGTATAAGTCCTCCCCTCCTTCTTGGTGACCATCAGGATGAATCTTTTAATCCAGCTGCTATTAGCTGTAGCTGTGTGTACTCATCATGAGTTGGGCCTCTGACAGATGTTCCTTGAAGCTGCCCCTGAGTATGGGAAGATCATTTAGCAGCATCTGATGGCTCCTGACTAGAGCCATATTTTGCCATCTGTCACTGCTGGGACCCTGTGGTGAACTTGCATCACTTGTGTTTGGGGCAGGCCAAACAGGTAAGTTGTGATCCTGCAATGCCTGCAAAAAAAGGAAAGCAGGCCATTGCAACTCCTGCGTATTGGAGCAGAGGCGGCTGGCTTGCTTAGCAGACCAACTTTTCAATCCTTGAAACAATCTGAAGAGACATTCCCTGAAGGAGGGGGTCTATGTGTAACTTTTGTTGGGTCTTATGTTTTAGGGATATGAAGAGGTGTGGTGCTCCCCTGCCCTGCTGGCCTGGTCCAAAGGCCTGGCTGGGCTGGTGCCCACATGTGGTGGGGGCCTGCAAGTTCAGTCTCACCTGTGACCACATGCTATGGACTGCTGCTGAATCCCCTTGTGAGACTTCTGGCAATCCCTGGGTTCAGCCACCATCTCCACAGACCATCTGGTCTCCCAGCAGTTGGGAGGGAGCCATGCAGGCAAATGTCATCTGAGACCTGGCTAACACTGGTGAAGTGCTCTCTGGAAATAAAGAAATCGCAGTTGATATCTGTCAGCAAGGGCATGCTGACTTGTGGATTGACTGCCTGCAGTGACCTCCTAGCAGGGATGTTGACAAGGGCTGGACCTGGGTATGTAACAAGCCACAAGGCAGAACTGCAGCAACTGGAGATGTCCTCCAGAGTGTCTGAAGTGGAGGGAAAAAGAAAAGCTGTCTTGACTGTAGCACAAATGAGGAGGAGGAGGTAGGCAGTTGAGAGATGCCAGAACAAGAACATTGGTGGATCTGTTTAAAAAGGAACAGAACAGCTTTGGGTGACAGCAGAGTTTATATCAGCTTTTATTGAATGCTTCCCCCCAGTCCAATAGCAGCTTTGCCTTCATATGCACCAGTGTCATAATATGTCATTCAAATAGTTTTCAGGCCTCTGGTCAAGTTTACAGAAGCACGATTTGAAGACTTTTGTTTTATCCTTCATCTCTCGTGACAGTTTGGCAGTAATGCAAATAGTGCTTCTATTGCAGGGGGTGCAACCAGGAAGGCTAAAGCCTTTTTAGAATTAAACCTGGCCAGGAAAGTTAAGGAAAAGAAGAAGGAGGTTTCAGGTACATCAGGAGCAAAAGGAAGACTAGGGGGAATGTGAGCCTGCTGCTGAACACATACGATGCCCTGGTGACAGAGGACGCAGAGAAGGCTGAACTACTTGCTTTGCTTTGGTCTTTACAGTCAAGGCCAGCCCTTGGGAAGCCCAGTCCAGCAAGGATAGTAGGACAGTCTGGACAACAGAGGACTTACCCTGGGTGGATGAGGAAGAGATTAAAGACTTGTTGGGCAAACTTAAGACTTATAAGTCAATGGGTCCTGATGTAACGCATCCTAGAGTGGTGAGGGAGCTGGCTGATGTGGTTGCTAAGCATCTCTCCATCATTTTTGAACAATCATGGAGGACAGGCGAGGTGCCTGAGAACTGGAGAAAGGCCAATGACACTCCAGTCTTCAAAAAGGGCAGGAAGGACGACCCAGGAAACTACAGGCTGGTCAGTCTCGCCTCCATCCCTGGAAAGCTGATGGAACAACTCATCCTGAGTGTCATCACTAAACATAGGAAGGAAAAGGTGGTTATCAGGGGGAGTCAACATGGATTCACCAAGGAGAAATCTGTTTGACCAACCTGATAGCCTTCTTTGAGCGTATAACTGGCTGGCTGGATGAGGGGAGAGCAGCAGATGTCATCTACCTTGTCTTCAGCAAGGCTTTTGACACTGTCTCCCACAACATCCTCATCAGAAAGCTCAAGTAGTGTGGCTTGGATGAGTGGACAGTGAAATGGATCAAGAGCTGGCTGAATGACTGAGGGTGATGAGCATAGGCATGGAATCAAGTTGAAGGCCTGTGGCCAGTGTAGTTCCACAGGGATCGGTTCTAGGGCCAGTCTTGTTCAACATCTTCATCAACGACCTGGATGAGGGGACAGTGTAGCCTCAGCAAGTTCGCTGATGGCACCAAACTGGGAGGACTGGCTGATTCACCAGAAGACTGTGCTGCCATTCAGCAGGATCTCAAGCAGCTTGAGAGTTGGACAGAGAGGAACCTCATGAGGTTCAACAAGGACAAGTGGAGAGTCCTGCATCTTGGAAGGAACAACCCCCTGCACCAGTACAGGCTGGGGATTGATGCCACGAAGTTTTCGACTCTTGGCCTGAAAAACCAGACTCTAAGTCTGAAAAACCCAGGCTCGAAGCCTGAAACCAGGCTCAAAGCCTGAAACACCCAGGCTCGAAGCCTGAAACACCCAGGCTCGAAGCCTGAAAAACCCAGGCTCGAAGCCTGAACAACCAGCTCCAAGCCTACTTCATGCAGCAATCAACCCAGGGTCCGATTCTCAGCTGGGTGGGAAAAAATCGGTCCTACTCAATGTGAGTGATAGCAGAAATCTTCGCTTTATTGAGAGCAGGCTCTAACTTATACCCAGCAGCTTCAAAGCTAGCTCAGCAACAGCAGCTAATAGATTACATTCTTATGTTCATCCTACTTGCGGTTTCTGCGATAAGCAAGCTCCCTCACATTTTCCCATCTTGTTTTTCCCCCGTAGTTGTTTTCCACCTTGAGCTGTTAGCTCGTTAGCTGAAAACAGCCCGACCTTGAAGGAGCAGAAAGCGGCCTGCTGTCTGCACTGACTACGTGACAGCAACTGTTTTAACCATGGCTCTGACTCTGGTCTTTATTGTGCATTAAATTCATATAACTAGAACTCAGATTGCCTTGCCCCGTCAGGCCTAACATTATACCCTGGGGTCCATGTCCGTTCTCCCTTAACCACTCCTCCACAGATTGACCTGCTGGAGAGCAGCTCTGCAGAGAGACCTGGGAGTCATAACTGATAATAAACTAAACATGAGCCAGCAATGTGCCCTCGTGGCCAAGGCCAATGGCATCCTGGAGTGCATCAAGAAGAGTGTGGCCAGCAGGTCAAGGGAGGTTCTTCTCACCCTCTTCTCTGCCCTGATGACGCTTCATCTGGAGTCCTGTGTCCAGTTCTGGGCTCCTCAGCTCAAGAGGGACAGGAACTTCTGGAGAGAGTCCAGCGCAGAGCCACTAAGATGATCAGGGGACTGGAACATCTTTCTTATGAAGAAAGGCTGTGGGAACTGGGGCTGTTTAGAGAAGAGGAGACTGAGGGGAGATGTCATTAATATTTACAAGCATATAAATTGTGGATGTCAGGAGGTTGGCACATCCCTTTTTTTCTATTGTATCTAGCAACAGGACAAGGGTTAATGGGATGAAGCTGGAAGACAAGAAGTTCCAAACATAATGTTAATGGAACATTGGAACAATGTAATGGAACATTATGTTCCAAACATAAAGAAAAACTATTTTCCTGTGAGGGTGAAGGAGCCCTGGCACAGGTTCCCCAGGGAGGGTGTGGAGTCTCTTTCTTTGGAGGTCTTCAAGACCCGCCTGGATGCATTCCTGTGTGACCTGACCTAGGCAGACCTATTTCAGCCGGGGGGTTGGACTAGATGATCTCTAAAGGTCCCTTCCAACCCTACTATTCTGTGATGCTAAATGTAGGCATGTTCTGATATCATAACATGCTCTGTGTTTTAGTGCCCTCACACACAGACAGCATCGTGTAAGGCCCAGAATTGAGATGACCCTGGGCAGACACATACCTCCTCTTCTGGTCTGTATGTGTGCATACATGTGTGGATATCTCTTGTCTCTAAAGTTCACCCCAGAGAGACTGAACTCCTCCCAGTCTTTTTAGAAATGAGGTCTAAATGTTTGTCCATAAGCACTGATTATCGTGTTAAGGAAACTGTTCAAAGATGTATAGATATGCTACATCGGTATTGCTACACAAACCATTGCTTTGGTCAGCTGTCAGGGTCAAGGGGCTGGATTCTGGTGAGCAGCAATGCCAGTAGGGGTCATAGAACCCTTACAGTTGGAAAAGAGAAGTGGAGAAGAGCATTTTCTGTGGAGAATATGTGCTAAAGGGCTGTACATACGGAAAGATAGACTGCATGGCTGGCCTAGAGTTAGGGGCTGCTGTCACTAATGCTGAAAGCTTTAGTTAATACCATGGGTACATATACAAACCATGCTTGGAAGTTACCCCTGCATACTTTTTGGGCAGAATAACAGAAAAAGTCCTTCAGCAATATATTCCATACAGAAGCAGGGTTACTACTTACTTTGCTTACAGCAAAGTCTTGCTTCAGAAGTAGCCCTGCTTCAAGCAACGTTTGCAGCTCCAAATTGAACTGTTTCCTAGCACAAGGCAGATGGTAGGCCAGCACTGTCTGACGAGAGGTCTGATATAGGAGGTTGGTAGGTGGTGGGGAACCAGTTTCCACCTTTAAGCCAAGTAAGCTTTCAGGGTGATCAGCATCCTGGGTTAAGGTGTCCATTGCCCCCTTCTATTTTGTTAAGAACCACCTGCCTTCATTATCTGACTCCTGTTTTTGTCTTTCAATGCTCCATACTTTTCATGATAAAATAAACAGAAATTACTAAGTCCTCACTCTGCCTTTACTTGATGATTTTGTAAACCTCTGTCTCCTCCAGTCTTTGAGGTGGAAATGTCCTATCTTAATTTGTTGTTCTTTGTGTGGCAGTCATGCTATGCCTTTTTTAAGCCTTGCCTTTCTCTGAGCTTTTTTTCTGGACTTGAGATTATTTGAGTTACGAAAACATAACAATACAGCACCATAGCAATATTTTCTGTTCTTCGTGCCTCTTTTCACTCTTCCTGATGTTTGATTTGCTGTTCTTTCTACCTCTGAACATATTTTTTAAATACAGCTGTTATTATTTGACATTTGGCTTTATGTGTGACAACAGTTATCTCAGGGCCTGTTATTTTGAGTGTAAAGTTAGGGCTCATTTTCCTAAAGTATTTTGCTGCATTCTCCATTTTACTAAAGAGCATTGCTTACATATGCAGGTGTCCTCAGTCTCATTCTTCTGCAATCCTTCACAAATGGCTCTTGAATAACTGCCTGAATAATTTGATATCATTAGCAGATTTTGTTAGATCATTCCTCTGCTATGCTGTTTAAGGAAATGCTGGCATGTGTCCTCTTACAGATCTGGTAGAGTTCTGTAGGTGCTTTCCCTCCACTCAAGGAACTGACCATTAATTCCTACACACCTTTCTGGTCTGTTTACCGTGAAAACATCTGGCTTCTTGCCCTATGTCTTTCTACTTTGCTTAGAAGTGTTTGCTGAGGAACTTCCAAGGTAGCTAGACTACTCTCATGGATATGACTATTGACCCCTTCAAAGGACTTATACGGACAGGATTTCCTTGCAATGGCTACATGACTCTTCCCAAATTACACCATACTTACACATGTCTATTCATTTTATTCTTTTGTTATCATTTCTATTACCTTGCCCACTGCAAATATCAGACCTTTAATTTCCCAAATTTCCCCAGACTTCTCCCCTTCCCCCTCTTTGACATATTCCTTGCCATCCTGCAGTTTGCCAATTAAAAGTCAGAACTGTTTCACCCCTGAGTTTCTTGGGAACCCTTGGGACCGTCTTGCCCTGACCTAGCAATTCAATACCTTGTGCACAATCACTTTTATTTTGGACAGGTCCTTTGGTTTAGTCCCACAAAGAACAGGGTTCTTATGTGGGAATTTCTCCAATGTCTTCCACTGTCACAAATTATTAGTCTAGCTGGGTTTTTATGTCCTTGTTCTCTCTGACCGCTTCTTGTATACTCTGCTCTTCAGTTATCTTCAAAGCTTGTAAAAAAGTTTCTGCTTTCAGTAATTATAAGAAAGGATTTATTGCTAGTTCTGCTGGCTACTTGTTTTTCAGACTCTTTTTTTACCTGGACTTTGTTATGGTTTTATACTTAATGGCCATCGCGATAATTTTCAGTTTTCCATTTCTCCTCATCTGGATGCAATGTCAGCGTGTTGAAGACTGCATACCAATAATCCCTTTGTCTCAACATTTTAGCCACTTCAGCTTCCTTTTGCCTTTTGTTAAATCTTCTAAAGAGGTACCAGGTATTGGCTTTGGGCTGTCAATGCGATGTCCCTCTGTAACCTCCATGCCACTTGTGATGACTGAATTCCCTCAGCTGCCCCTCTCCATTCTGACTGGGTTGTAACAAGTGTCTCACTTCTCTGCAGCTTCCACCACAGCTGTGATAAACTTCAAAAGGGAGTTATTTTGGAATGTATGGGGTCATAGCTTTAGGATTCAAGTCCTTCTCTTTGCTTATGAATTCAGTTTTAACTTGACTGTTTCCACTTGGTTTTCAGAAGAAGTAAGGCAATGGTGCAATGGTGCCATCTCCTCTCCTGTTACATGGATCTGCTTGCTAAATTGAATGAAGCTGTGAGGTGAAAGGCTCGCAGATACTACCTTACTCAAACTTCATTGACAAGTAGGGAAGAAAGAGCCTCTGTTGCTTTCAGTTTGAGTCAGCTTGTGGTACCCACACAACTTGTAGAGCAACCACCCAAAGGCAGCAGCTGGAGCATGAGGGAAAGCAGGACTGTTGTGATGAACCCTCACATGACTCCTAGAAAGGAACTGGGGTTTGCAAGGGATATGGGAGTTGGAAGCATGGGACGTGCCTGACAATGCTGAGGGGGATTTGAGATTTAAGATGTTTGTGGGGAAACACAGGTATTGCGGGAGGACGAGGGTGTGCTGCATCACATGGTGGAGGGGGAAGGAAGGAACAGAGGAAAGGCAGTGGAAACAAAGTGTGAGTTTTGGGAGGTTTTAAGTGAGGTTTTCTATTTCTATTTTCAGCCTCACAATTAACTGCTGGGCTTGATTCTTCCTATCTCCCACCCATTTACATGCCATCACCACATATGAAATTCAAAGCACAAATTTTACCCACAGGAGTATCACCTTTTTATTGCAAAGAGCCCAGCACTGTATCTTATAGAAGCATGATTCACGGTTGAACTATGACAGCAAGCAACAACTCTGATAGCTGAGAAGGAAGAACTGAGCTGCCACCTGATGCTTGACCACAATCTAGTGTCTTCTAGTAGAATCAACAGCTAGATCCTGAGTTTGCATTTGAAGTACCTCAGCTGTGTTTGGAGATGCATTTCATTGGCAAAAAGCTCAGGAAGCTACACTGTGACTTCCTTCTCAGTCTGCTGATTGTATTGCCTGTTTCCTCATTGTGGAAATTTTGAAACTCTGCCAGGAAGTAAGCCTTTTCCCCATGAGACTCTGAGTGTGCTGTGGTTTGGTTGGCTAAGGACAAGGAGAGGAAGTATGCAGAGGGTTGCTCTGTCTGAAATCTCAGCATGGAATCAGAGGACATAACTATGTTTCAGCAGACACTTAGGGAGCCTTAATTCCAGTGAGAGGGCCAAGACTGAAAACAAAGGAAAATACTGGAAGGATGTTGGAAAGGACAGCAGGCAGCATACATCTTCTCAAGGGACCAGGCTTCTGTCCTGCAACTCTTTGTCATCTTAATCTACAGTTCTTCAGTATGAAACCACTGTCTTTGCACACAGTGCAAAAAGAAGTGAAGGCAGCTCAGAGCACACAAGACATGAGGATGCTCGTTAGTGATGAAATCCAGCTACGTGTCCCCTTCAGTTTAGGGACAGTTCTCCAGTATCTGTACTCAGATGTCAACTACATCTCTCCCTTGCCTTTTACTTTCTGCCACATTGTCCCCCTCTGTTGTCTGATGCACGTTCTTTCTCGCACTGACCTATCTCACCTCCAGCTCTGCCCTGTGTACTGTCCATGGCAGCTCCCTGGATGTCCTGCAAGTTTCTCATTCTGATCTGCCTAGCCTAACCCTGTCCTCATCCTTCTCTCTTTCTCCTTGGATGTATCAAACTTCTGATTATTTCTCAGCTTAAGGCTGCAGGTATCCAGTATCACTTCTGCAAGAACAGTTCCTCATCCAAGATTTATTTTAGTGCTAGATGGCAGCTAGGTCTGGCTTCCCAGAATGAGACATAGCATGTAATATTTGATGCAGCTAATGCAGTTTAAGTACAAGAAACAAGTGACAAGGCAGAATGCCTTTTCTATTGGGCTGTGTTGCAGGTTAAACTTGGCTAAGACCCATGATGGCTGCAAATTACCTACAGACAAAGGTGTGAAGATAAGGGAAAGTGAAAATTTTTTACAAGTGTGAAAAAAGCCAAAAATGAGAGACCATAAAAAGGAAATCTATGATCTGAGAATTTGATATGGGGAAGGAGGAGTGAAACTTCCTTTTCAGTTGTTAGGTTCTCATTTTTCTTTCTCTCAGAAGTTTCCGTAGTGCCAGGGCTGATTTCCTGGGCTAAGAAGCTGAAGATCTATTCAGAGCATTTCTGGGCTCCCAGGAATTCTCAGGTTATCACCAGTTCTTCCAGTGTTCAGCACAGCCTTCTTTGACAGACAGCAAGTGATTGAGCAGATGGGAAAGGCTCAGTAAATACTTGGTGTCTCCCTCTGGAACTAGGGACCTAAAAGGCTCATCTTTTTATGTGGCAAAACTAAGGACAGAGACAGTGATCACATTGTGATTAAATGGCATCAGAGATCACCTACGCTGAGGTGAAGTTCAAGAATGCATCACCAGCTGCAGTGGTTGAAGGTAAGGAATGGATGGGGTTTGCACGGGAAGGAGCCTGTTCTGATCAGTATGTATTCCATAGTCATTATGCCACAAGTAGAAACACATAAGAGATGTCCCATGTATGGCTTATTGCTTCCACCCTTAGATACAGGACCCTATGCAACAGCAGATTCCAGAGGGGTGAAAATATCTGTGTGAATAAAAATAAATTATTATTGCTGCTAAGGATATTAACTTGCGTGTTTAGAGCTTTACCTCAGTTTTACAATTCCAAACAGAGCAGGTATCAGCTCCAGGTCATTCCTTGCCTGTTCTGAGGCATGAATCATGGAAATAAAGAACATACATGCTCCTGACTAACCTGAAACGTCACTGGTTTTGATGCATCAAGATTAGCTGTTTCTGGTGACAGCTAGCATTTCCATCATGGTGAAGTGGATGCTGCAGTTCCCCATTATGTTCCCAATTACCTATTCCAAAGGTGTCTGATCCAGGCATTTTTGCTTTAGCTGTTGCTGCCAGGCTTATGCTACAGGTATTTGGATGTACCTGTCGAGGCTGGGCTCTGTGTGGATATCAACATTGTCAGTCACCAGAAGACAGAAAGAAGGCAGTAGCTAATCAAACAACATAGAATCTTTGACAGGAGATGGCAGAGGTTATTGGGATGGATTTCACACCACAGTGCAGTTAGGATTCCTGCGTTTCCAAGCAGGATTTCCCCAGCAGGGCCACAGACACTACACCACACCACACCACACATGCCTGGGAGATGTATTGACATTTACCAGCATATGCTCATCAAGTCAGCTGTGTTGTGATCATGCTGGACACATTGCAAGCGTGCAGACTAACTCTAGGAAGCATTTGGCACGGAGATTAACCCACTGAGTGTGCAGAAGGTCTGCTACGCTTCAGTTGTATTGGTGAAGTGCGTGGATACTGGCGGTGCCCTCTGTATTGCTTAGGTGTGAGCGTGGGATGCATAGGTTGGACTAGGCATGAGTTGAACAAGTAATCTGTGCACATGCAGTGTATTGAAGAGTCATCTGGACCAGTCAGATCTATTGTCTGAAGTAGGTGGCTGGACTCCAGATAATAATCCAGGTCCTTTTTTTCACTACTGGCAAAAGCTTGTCTGGAAAAACATGGTTTGGCCAGGGAAATCTGCATCTGATCTGTCTATGAATATCGTCTCTACAGATAATGGAAGGTGATGCTTTTTGCCGTGCTCTAACAGATTCCCCCAAGCCTTTGGGAAGTGGTCAGAGGGCTTCCCCAAACAGCAGGTTTCTGGAAGTCTTGGCTGACACATGGCTCCTGGCAGACTTGGGAGTTTCATACTGAACAACGAATGAGGTCTCTCTAAAACATATAATGAATATCAATCTCTCTCAAAACTTCTTTACCCCTGTCCTACAGTGAGCGTTGATGTCTCTTTACCCTCCTGTTTGCCCCAGTTTATGTACCTGGCACACCCCAGAACAGCCTCCTGAATGTTTGCATCTCCTCCCCTGTGACCCATTCTCCTCCCTGCTCCCAAACCTCCTCCTGTGCTGCCAGTATCCCTCTAGACAAAAGTCAGATCCTGGCAAGTCTGAATCTGAGCGGGATACTTGGGCTGCTAGACACAGCCCTCTCTTCTCCCCAGGCATCCAGGCTGGCACAACCTCTGAACTCTGGCTTGGAAAGCAGAGATGGAAGGGAGATTTTTCTTTTTTTTCCACTCTTCTAATGATTCTGTGCCATCATAGCTTTGCATGTTTTTTGTCTCTTGTCCTCATTTGTCTTACACCAACCTTCTTCTACACAGAAAGTCCAAAAAGCTAGGAAAGAATTGAAGCAGGCATAAAATTTTCTGGAGAGAAGTCAACATGAAATCTTCATATCAATGTCTCAAGCCTCATGGATAGAGCAAACTGTAGTTGGCAGCTTTGTGCTCACTCTAGAAAGACATGGTGTCACTCTGGATTTTGAGGCTGTGTGAAGGCCTCACCCCTAAACCCCAGCAATTAGCATTGCTAGCTCACCAACTGGTTTGGGGCTCTGAACATTGTCGCTGAACCCGACCTTCTCCAGGAAGCACAGAAGTCCCCTGCACTGTCCCAGTTTGTGCCTCTCCCAAATTGTGTAGCCTCCACATCAGAACCAAAATTGTTTTTTTTTTCTTTTGAGCGGCCCTCCTTTGAGTTCTACATCCTTGCTCTGTGGACTGACTGAAGCATAGCTGACCATTTTGTTGTGTTTGGTATGTTCCTTGACTTTTAGTACCTCCTGAGACTAAGAAGCATGAGCACCATCCCCAGAAATACCCTTCGTGGCTCCCATGGCTGATCTCACTGCTACTCCTCTTACTGTGCATTGCCCTTGTTATTGCTCTCTTTGGTGAGTATGTGTAGGCTGGTTACAGGAGATTGGTCTGAGGGAAGGGCTGGGAGAAGAGCAGACAAATCAGAGCCCAGAGGGGAGCACCTTCCAAACAGGAGGGAGCTTTTACTCAGGAACAGTTTTGTCATGAGAAAGGATGCAAGCATGAATATTTTGTCTCAGAAAATACAAATATTGAAAGTTTGAAAGGCATGTTTAGGGGCAAAATCTTTCCTAACTGCTTAAACATTGGGGATTTAAGGGTGCAGTTGCAACATGACACAAATTTCTCTCTTGCAGGCCAGCCAAACCAGATGTTTTGGTCAACTGGAATGCAGGAGCTAGGACTACCACAGCATTATTCTAGATAATTCTGTAATACCCATTCTCTTTCTTAGAATGATGGAAAGAGTTAAGTGAGAAGGGGCTTTTGGAGGTCTCTAGTCTAATGTCCTACTTGAAGCATGGCCATCTTCAGAATTTCAGACTTGTTTGGGCTTTCTGTAAGGTCTCAGGCATTTTTGCCCAGACTTTGTACACGTCTACATACATCCTCCAAATCTTCCACTATTTACCCTGAGGCCTTTTCAGGGTTCCCAGATTGCACATCCCCATCTTGCACAGACTCTTTGGAACTGTGGAACAAATTTTTACCTTCATACCACGAAAAAAGAACTTGATTACTTTCAGCAGAAGGGAAAAAACACCTGGAGCACAAGTGTCTATACAGGCAGCTGGATCTGCACTTGAGCCTGCTGAGGAGCTTGGACACAGTTTGTGTCCTAATAGAAAAAAAGTGTTTTTTCACAGTCCTGGTATCTCCAGGATTAACTATGCAGTGCACCTTTGTAGTGTTAGTTCCATTACACTAGAATAATTCATTAAAGATTATTCTTGCATACGTAGTTTGTGGAGATTGTGATTATTGTTTTATTCCCATTTTCTGCTAAAGATCATTCATGGCATGTTTTGCACAAATTGTTGATAAGGGTGATGGATTCTGGCAGAGGCACATTGTCAAGATAAATTGCTGGTTTTCCCTTTGCTGTCATTGGTTCCTGAGTCTCAGAAGTTTGTGTTGCTTTGTTCCCGAATGTATAACTTCTCACCATACTCACTTAAATGGTTGGTGAGGTTTAAGGTGGGCTGTTAGCATCTGATTATATCTTGACAGGTGTTTTTTTAGATATCACAGGCATGGAATGTTTAATCTTTAATGTCAAATTTACTTATCCAAGTCAATTGATGTTACATAGGGTTTTGATTTAGCAGAGAGATACGCCAAGGTATAAAAACACAAGTACAAATTGCAATTCTCACAGGGTGGCAACTGCAGTGCACAGCTGAATCACAATACAAATGCGACTCTCATTACCAGTCTCTGCAATATGCTCAGCATCAAGACACTGGGTGTCCCCAGTGACCAAGAAGGAATATGTGGGTTAAAGGCAGCTCAGGCCCATTGCTTTCTTCAGGGATGTTTTTGTTAGCCATTCAGGTTTTTATACTATTTTGGACTAACCCATGTATACCCTCCCCTTATGCTGGTCTGACTAACTTTGGAAGATATTGTCAGCTATGTGTCACCCATGCCCATCTCCTCTGTGCCTTCTTCTGTTGTTGGAATTCACTAACCAGGCACAGAGGCCACTATGATTGCTCTCCTCACTAGTAACGATATTTCCAAGTGAAGCTGTTGATAAAAATAGACATCTGTATTAGCACACCCTGATCAGCTTCCAGTCAAGATCCCCGAGTGTCTGAGTTAGTGCTAAGTCCTTTGGGTTGTGGATGTACCTGTTGACAGCCTGTATTATTCCCCATAAGCTGTCTAGTAAGTCCTAGGAGTTTACCTCCACTCTGGTTTCAGCAGCTCTAGCTGTATATGATTGCCTTCACTTGAACTGTCTTTGCTACTGATGAGACAGGGCCATTTCATGTGTTACTCACTGAAACTATTGCCAATGTCTAGCTTAGGAAGAGACAGACTGTGCCGTTGATGTACTGCTTTTTACTCACTTATCGTAGAGAGATTTAGACAGGCAGGTTGGCTGTAGATATCTACATGGTGATGCCTGTGATTGAGAAGAATCAGTCCCACTGTGGCACGTCTTCCGTGCAATGTCCTCCCAGTGGTCCTTCTGCTCTCTGATGTGGAAGGCTGTCTCTTTCTGTCTGGGAAGGCAGCCATACCATTTATTTGAGCCCATTTCCTCAGAGCTGTGGACCGGGGTTCCACTAACCCCACACCTTCAGCTCCACAGAACCCAAGGGGCCTGGTGACAGCTGCTTGGTACTGCGACAGGCTCTGTTGACAAATCAGGCACTGCTTGGGTGGGCTGTAGGCTTCTCTAGCTTCTTTGGCCAGGTCATCCTGTCTAGGTCTGTCAGAAGGCAGAGGAGTCCTTGTTGACAGCTGTGAGATGATGGAGAAGAAATGCCCTTTGCTGAGAGGATGGGCAGTTACCACTTGTGAAATGGAAAGTGACAGACTGAGCAGAGGCAATGCTGGGACAGTGCTTGTTGGGGAAACAAGAGTGAAGCTCGTAGATGGTGTGTGAGGAGCTGAGAGGAGGGGATAACCCTGCCACCTTTCTTCTCCTTTTCCAGTGGTTCCCTTCTCCCACAGCAGTGACCAGCCCACAGCTCTGCAGCTGAAATTCAGGGAGTGGTGGTGCATTTCGGCAGAGCCGCAAGGCAAAGGTCAGTAGTGATGGCAGGGGTGCAGGAGGTCCTTGAAACAGGTACAACAAGTGCTGGGCTTGGATGTCACAACAAATGGCAATGGGAGCAGGCTGGGCAGGGGCAGAGGCTGGAGGTGGGAGGTGGGGAGAAAAAGGATTTTCTTCTAACAGCTTAGTGGGAGGAGAGGGCCTTGTTCATGATGTCCTGGCAGGACACAGTGACTTTGAACACTGAAAAAACAAAAGGGAAGATTTAACAATGGAGCAATAGTAAAAATGCAGCTCTAGTCAGGGAAAGAGGCAACATCCCTTGTTCCCTGAGGATAAAGGCCTAAAGGAGACTGTCAAGCAGAAGTCAAACCAGATCACCAAAATAACCATCTGTCAGGACCTGAGATCATGTTACAAGAATTCTCGTGGATTTGTGCACACAAAGCTCAGTGGTCATACCTCAAAGCAATGGAAAGGAGTATCTGTACTACCCTTGTTTCTTCAAGCACTTTCCATCAGGAAAAGTGATCTCAGGAGGACATGAGCATCGTCCCTGGAGAACAGGGATCCTTGCAATCACCATCTCTCTTGTAATTAGCATTCATCTCTGTAGTCTCTCCCCGCACAGAGCGAGGTTGGGTATGCTGCCCGAATGGCTGGATACACTTTGAAAAAAGCTGCTATTATATCTCGGGTGATATGATGCCCAGTGCTGAGAGTGAGCGGAACTGCAGCGGGATGGGCTCCTACCTGGTGGTGATCAACAGCGAAGCAGAGCAGGTACGTGCAGGGATGGAGAGGGGCACAGCAGCCAGGACATGGTGCCAGGCCCTTGAGGGGACTCAGAGCCCACTTCATCCTGCTAGGGAGAGGGATGTCCTTCCTGCATTCCTTCAGCATGGCTCCCTCTGCCACCAACCCCAGCCCACAGGGACTCCTGCCACTTCTCTCTGCTCGGTCCTGCACCTCATGGACATTGCATTCTCCCTAATTTCCAGACTTTCCTTTCTAAGAAGTTACAGCAGTATTCAAAAGGAGAGAATTACTACATTGGTCTGAGTGCACAGCAGGTGGGCCAGTGGCACTGGGTGGACCAGACTCCGTATAATGAGACAGCAGCGTGAGTATCCCTGGTGGAGAGTGATTTGTGTGGCTCCTGGTAGTGCAAGAAAGTAGGGGAGGTGTGAGGGTGTCTGTTGGTGTGTGAGGGGGATCTGAGACAACTAATGTGGGAGAGGATTGTGTAAGACAGCAGGTTCACACAGCTCTATCCATGCTGGTTATTGGTTATTATAACTACCTGTGACTTGGCCATCAATGCTGTAGGCACAGAATAGGCTCCATCTTGCCATCAGGAAGAACACTTCAGAGATGACCAGCCTTTCCTGACCTTCATAATGCCTGTGCCCCATATATACATGGGCACAGCCAGTACTGTGGTGCTATGGAAGAGCAGTGATTGATTAGCAGGGCTATCCTTGCCATGTCTTCTTCTGGAGGACAAACTTGCCCTGGTGGTGGACACAGAGCTTTCCTGGGTATGAGGTGCATTGGGTGGGCAGTAGTAAGCAGCTCCTCCAACCATACCTGAGCAAGGCCAGGTTGTGTGGGCTGTGCAAAGGCGCGTGTCCACGTGAGGCTGGTGTTGGTGGGATATCAGAGTGGGAGGAAGGGTATTGCCTCTGTCTACCAATCAGCACCTGTGGTTTCTCTTTCTCCCCTCCAAGCCCTCCATGTTGCTGTGGCTTTTCTGACTGTGCAGGGCACACTGGGGAGCAACATGTTTGTCTCTGTCTCAGGTTCTGGAGGGAGTATGAGCCAAGTGACACGGCTGATGAGCAGTGTGTTGTGATCCATAAGAATTCAGGACTGCGCGACAACTGGAACGATGTCAAATGTGGAAAGCATAATCGAATCTGTGAAGCTGCAGTAGTAACTGTGTGATGGAAACACCCTCCTCATCCTGCATAAAACTGAGGCATGAGCAGTGCTCTGGAAACAGCACAGGACTATGGTGGGAGGGGTGAGGGGCCCTGGAGCCTGCATCTCCACTGTGCCAGGTGGTATGATGCAAGCAGAAGTGATATTACCCTGTGTCCAGCATCCCCAGTACATGTAATAGCTCAGGGAACACATGAAGGCCCGAGGTCATCAAAGCAGGTCCTGGGGTCTCATATCCTCTTCTCTCTGAGTGGCTGAAAAGAGGCTGAGTTTTGCAGGAAGACACAAGAATGTAAGACAGATGTCCAAAGCTGCAATTTCCTTTGTCACCTTGAACAGAGGTGTCTGCTTTTTGTTTAGTCACACAGAGAATGTCCTCTAGTTGCACTGATTTAGCTGAACAACTGTTGAATTCTTAGATAAGAGAAAATGCAATATTAGACCCATGAAAAAACCTCTGTGCTCTGTGTGTATCTCTCTCCCCCTCTCTAAGCTGCAGGTGTTTTATATAATCATAGAATCACATAATGGTTGCGTTGGAAGAGACCTTAAAGATCACCTAGTTCCTGCCACAGGCAGGGACACTTTCCACTACACCACTACTCAGAGCCCCGTCCAGCCTGGCCTTGAACACTACCAGGGATGGGGCCACCACAGCCTTTCTGGGCAACCTGTTGCAGTGCCTCACCTCCCTTACAGTGAATAATTTCTTCCTCATAGCTAATCTAAATCTACCCCCTTTCAATTTGGAGCCATCATTACCCTTATCCAAACACTACATGCCCTTGTAAAAGACTCTCTCCAGCTTGTTTGTCAGCCCTCTTTAAGTACTGGAAGGCTGCTGTAAGGTGTCCCCAGAGCCTTTTCTTCTCCAGGCTGAACAACCAAAACTTCACATAAAAGATGCTCCAGCCCCCTGAACATCTTCATGGCCTTCCTCTGGACTCACTCCTGTGGGAGAAGCAGTCCACATCCTCTTCCCTATAGGCACTATGGGGGGGGTCTCCTCCCAGAGTACATAGGGGTTTTGTTTGGGCAGAACCAGGATCAAATGGTGTTGCTGTGCCAAGATACAGCCTTATAGAACTACTGCAGTAGAAGTTGCATCCACCCAGTGAAAGTAAACTCTTAAGGACAACCTGGCTACACAATTCCATTGCACACAGCCAAAGCTCTAGAGAGGACTGGGCACAAGAAACCACTTCTAGGGATAGTGTATTTGTTCCCATGCTTGAAGATCTTGCCCCAGAAAGTAATAGGACCCTGTGCCAGGAGTCTGACCATGCTTGAACAAGTATGAGGAGCTGTCCCCAGTGGTGACATGACTGGGACCTTCAGTGCCACCCAAAGGAAGAAGTCCTCTTCCTACCTCAGAGCTGATCCCAGAGTCACCTGATGCAGTAGGTTCCCTTGGAAACCAACACCTCAGTGGGCCCTGTAAGAGCACATCTGCCCAGGCCAGACCATGCTGCAGGAGAAGTAGGGCTGCTGCTGCATATGATATCCCTTACTGAAGTGCACTTCCTGTTGAAATATGTGTGGCAGGTGCACCCACCCTGATAAGACCAGAACTTCTTGTGGTCTGGGGGTAGAGTGTCACCTGGCACATACACACCTTGGTCAAGTGCTAACTGCCACTCGTTATAACCAAGTTCTGTTCTTTTCAGTAGTTCAGAGTCAGGAGTCTCTGTCAATTCTGCACGGCCAGGTGCCACTCTCTTCTTCCAGCACACTGATCTGACATATATATCTGTGAAATAACTAAAGGTCACCCATGCACCTCTTCATAACTGAACCATGTAGAAAAGAGATGCGGATCTTTACTTAAAGAATTGTGGAAAGACACACAGGAAAACAGTGTGCTGGTGGTGTTCGTGCTGCAAGAAAGAGAAATAAGTTCCTGCCATTTTTAAAATATAAGATATTTGCAGTGGTCCCAGAGCCTTCTGCTGAGGAGGTAACCTCTTCCATCACTGGTCCCAGCTGCCTGGCACCAGGACTACTACAGAATTTCTGTGCAGGCCAGTGCAGAGTTTGGCTACCATCACTTCGAGACTCTTTATCCTAGAGTGGGACAGAGCTGTTAGTCACCTGAATGTTGTGAGGACAGCTGTTGATTTGCTGGGAACATTAACTTGGTTTGTGATACTGGAAATAATTTGCTGTCTCTCTGCTTCAGACCCTGTACACACCCCAAAATGAATTCATGTGAGAGTGCTCTCACGGATCTCCGTCTTGGTCAAACAGTCTGGACAGCAACAACTGATAAAATAGGAACGTGCATGTAAACAGCTGTGTGAATGAATGCCTGAAACTACCTGGGCATTTGCCCCAAACCCACTATTGTTAAAGCAGGACACAACCACCAGCCTAACAGTAACTAGGGAATTTATAAACGGCTTTTGAGATGGAGAAGAGTGAATCTGAAAAAAAAGTTTAGAAGCAGCAAGAACATTTTTAACAGAGAGAAGAGACAGAATTGGGAAGTTGCAGCTGACATCCAGTTTGACAGTTGCCCTGCAACTTCGGAACCTGTCTGTAACAGAACATTCTCCCTGTTGGACACAGTGAGTAGCCTGCATGCCTAACAATATGGGGTGCAACGTGTATAGACCTACAACTTCTGTGTGCATATGCGACCTTTCCCACTGCCCTGTGGGTTAGCAGTCTGTAGGAAGTGGCAGAAATACATGCAGACCCTACATATTCAGCAGGAAGTACATGATGATAGGGGATGCCCTACTTGCAAAAAAAGGGATGTGTTCTTCAGCCTGCACTTCCTGTGCTGGGGTGGGAGACAGGAAGTTGCACAAGCAATTACACAAATGTGTGTATATGTGGGGGTTATAGCCATTGGGGATTAGTTAATTAAGGATGTTTAGAAATGTGTAGGTGCCTATTAATATTTTGTGTTAAGCATTGTGCTTTATATACTGGATTGCTGATCCTGAATATACAGGTCATGGTTTGTCAGTTAATTATAAGATCATGAATAAATAGGTAAACCACTTAGATCCACCCTCATTAGATTTAAACCACAGGAACTGAGGCATTTTTTCCTTCTGACAGTTTTGTACACTCTATGTTCTCCATACTGAGGAGTCAAAGTCAGCTTCCTGCCCATATGCACAAAGCGAGTACATTTTAGAACAGCAACAATTAAAGTGCACTCTTACTTGGAGGCATCTGAGTGCAATTCAGTTCTCCTTCATGACAGCTGATAACATTGTAAAATGTCACTTGAGAATCTCTCACCATGCTGTGAATCCAAGTAGCTAGTGCCTTCTAGTAGCTCATACCTTCTACAACAATACCAGCAAGGACACGTAAGGACAACCTTTCCAATGCAGCAGAGCAATTGGGTGGTTCCAGCGCATCTGGAGCCTGTTGTGCATGAACTCAGAGGATATTTTCTACATACAGTTTAGGCCTGTCCTCATTTGTAACCATTCTTGTGCCCTGCTGTTTTGTGCTATTGCATTAGCTATCCCATCCCTTCCTCAGTCCATCCATACTTGCCTCTTCACAAGGAGAAATTGGCTGATGGAACATGGAAGAGCAAAGGCTGGGTACTCATCCCAGTCCAGTCAGAGTACAATGAGATCCCGTAGGGATTCTTGAATCTTAGGGACATTTTATCCTGCAGGGATTTGAATAAAGTCACTGAGCAGTGCTAGAATCACCATGTATGTCTTTTGGTAGTCACAACAAAAACACCCTTCAGAATCTGTAATGCACAAGGATTCTGGCATTGTCTAGTGATTCCTTCTGACCTTAAGCTCCATGACAGGTCCATCCTTTTTTTTCCTCAGCAATTAATTAAAAACAGTCTTGGCAAGTTCTTTGTTGTGCTCTGGGTTACTTGGGCTCATATTGGAACTTGACCAGACTCAGTCACGGATAAGCTTTCCTGCCAGTTTTTTACTCCATTTTGCAGAGGTTGTGATGAGTGGGTTTAGTCCTTGAGTAAAAAATGCCAACAGTGTAGGCATCTTCACACACATACTCACCAGGAAAGGACAAACACCAAAGAGGTAAGGCCAGTTGCATACTCTGTGAAGCTGCTTGAATATGTGCCAAAGGGAGTGATTTGAGCTAGAATGATGCTACTCTTCATCTGTTTTCATTTCCCTCTGTGAGTTTCTGTGTTGCAACAAGTATCTTGTGAAATGTTCTGCTAGAGAAATTATGAAAATTCCCGCATCTCCATGTGCTGTCGGAAACACCCAGGGTATGGCTTTATCTGCACACAAGATTAGAGACTGTGAATGCCTCTCACCAATGTGGGAGTTGCCCTAGTGCAGACCCCTGTGCAGGAGGAAGGCTGTATTCATGGCCACATTGGTAACGTGGGCTTTTGGAGAGGAGTGATACTGTGGCAGAGATGATGAATCACCAAGAGAGAGTCAGTCATGGAACTGCAGGTAACCACAAAGCCTTCCTTTCTGTCCTCCTGTAGAAGAAGGAGGAGGTGGGGGAAAATACAGGTCTGGGACAAATAACGGGTATGGTACAGTGGCTGGTCTCAGACCAGGAGAAGAGGCTTAAGACAAGAGCAAAGCAGCAGATGAGGGAACTGGGTAGTGTCTGGGCTGGGAGAAGGACCTCTTTCCCAAGAGTCAGGGGGAATGAAAGTCAAGGCAGACTATGGTCTGCCAATCCCTTCAGTGTTTTTTTTTTTTTTTTCTATAAATTATGGGACTGAAGACTACTATCATTATTGAGATAAAGCTGTTTGCATCAACCTAAGCATAAGTCACTGCTCCCATCTCTGAAACTCTTGGGAGAGCCTTCCCTTGGTTCTCTGTCATGGAAACACCAAAGTGCCTGTTTTGTCCTGTGGAAACAATCATTCCTTTGAGTGTATGCTACTACATAAAAGGGCTTGGGGGATAGAGCCAAAATAAAGGTAGCTGAGAGAAAGAAGCTCTAAAGAGACGTGAAGAGGAGGGAGGTATGGAAAGAGCATTCAGTGAACAACAGGGCTAATGGAGGGCAACAAGGGAGATGTGTTGACAAGAAAGGACGTGTGACAGAACAAAGAAAGGAGTGCAGTTTGGGAAAAGTATGGGTAAGATTTGTAATAAAAAGTGAAATGTAAGAGCAGCTTCAGGTCAGTCCCTGTCGTGCTCTACTGTGTAGGTTTGACCAATTGCTAGAAAGAAGCAGCAGGACCTGGTTACAGCAGGATCTTGTTACAGCACTAGTGAGGCTCCTCATTTCTTGGAACAAGGGTACCAGTAGGTTCTTGGGACCAGTAGATTCTGGGCTGGGTGATTCCCCATTCTTGCCTTGTGTTTTTCAGGACCAGCAGAAGAGAGAAGTTGCTCCTGGCTGAAACCCTGGGTCTTCTTTATTTCTGTCCTTGTGATCAAAACTGTCTTCGTCACTGTTTGCCTCGGTGGGTTCCAGGGTCTTTTAACTCCTCTGGGTTGAAAGGAGCAGTTGACTGCCTTTTGCAGGCAGGAAAAAAGTCCTAGTCTTTCTGCCAGCAAACAAATGCCCTTCACCAAAACAGCCTATTCTGCTGCCCCTCTCCTGCCTTTGTCAGGGAGTGAGGTCCTTTCCACAGTTAAGATTTGATCCCTGGCAGGGTCTTCCCAATGCTCCTCTCCCATTTGCCAGTCCTGGAGGAAACCTCTCAGTTTCTTCCCTTCCACTAAGAGCTGAGAAGTGTCGTGTCAGAGGGCATCTGAGTAGATTGTCCAAAGGCTGGCTGTTGAATGTTGGTTCTCATGACGTGATGTTTCTCCCAGAGCTCCCTGTAACAATGCTGCAGCCAAGAAGCCAGTGTGATGTCCTTGTAAATACTGGTACCAGGATGCCGATATTTTATTAGAGTGGGGGTGAGTCCATCAAAATGCTCCAGCTGCATCCCACCCACACTGACTGGACCAAGCAAAAGGGAAATCCTTTGTATGTACTGTCCTGGAGTGTTATATTGCTCTGTGATGACTCTTCGTGTTTCTTCTTAACTCCCTTGGGTGAGGCTTCAACATTCAAAAGTTCTACCCCTTCTTGATAAAGATAAAAGTGGTGCTCCAAAGCTGCAATGCCCAGGAAAATTAAGAGGGAATGTATATTTCACCTTTATTATCTACTGACTTCTTTGACCCTTTCCTGACCTTATCCTCAAAAGATGTCTAAGCTGGTTTTGTCAACTGAGAAAATGAGATTATAAATGAGAAGAGGTGAGAGGAGCTCATGCAATTAATGCCAGCTGAAAGGACGGAGTGACCAGCCGTGGGAGAAACAGCCACTATTTCTCATCTCCTTGTTCAACACAGATTTCAGAGCTTGTTAATTTAACAGAGTCTCTGTGGGGAATGTAAAACAGAAAGTGGAGGATAGGACAGGTTGCTTATGAATGAGGAAAGAATGACAGTGGCAGTTTCCTTCTTTTTATTCTTCTACCAGTTGTTTTCCTTCATGGAAGCTATGGCCAGTACAAGATTCTGATCCAGAATGCTACAGAGTGGCACTGTGTCCTCAACATATCTGCAGGCAAAGGTGAGTGATGCTGAGAACTTTATAAGCATCAGAAAACAGAAAATAATCCAACAACAACTAAAGCATAACCATAAAACCCCAAAATATAACCAACAGAAAACCACACAGAGTGGTACAATGATGAAGAGTCCGACCAGCCCTTTAAGACCATCCACTCTCCACTCCTCCCCTCTTCCCAGGCTCAGAGCTCTGATCCCGATGTCTTTATCTCCTCCCCTCCTGAACGGCTCATGGGGGCAGGGAATGGCAGTTTCAGTCAGTCTATTCCTGATAGCTTCTGCCTTTGTCTCTCCTCAGGGCAAGTGGGCTCCACACCAGTCCTCCCTGCACCTCACACACCCGGCAGCTCTGCATGGGCAGTTCCAATGTCTGTTCATCCCAAAGGCTGCAGCTCATCTCTGCCTCTTGTGTGAGTCTGCTCTGTGGCATGCAGGCTCTCCAGCACGGCCTGCACCATGGCCGCCTCCCCACACAGTCTCTCACCCATCCGGGTGCACTCACCCAGAGCTGCTGGTGGCTCTCAGTCCTGCCATGGCCCTGCATGGGTTGCAGGGGTACAGCCTGCGTTCTCAGCATGGCTTGCAGAGGAGTCTCTGGTTGGGTGCTCCTCCTTCCTTCCTCCTTCTCTGACTGCGGTCTGTGTGGTTGCCTCCATCTTGTATCCCTCTTACACCTCCTCCCAAGCACTTCAAATTCCCGGCCTTAAATAGTAATGGCAAGAAGCACCAGATTGGCCCAGCTGGGCCAGAGATGGTTCTGAACCTAAGAGCCAGGGGAAAGTCCAAGAACTCTTTACCAGGTCTTCACTGCAACCCCCTCCCTCTCTTAAAAAGTGGCTCCTTGCTAAACCATGGCAACCATGACATTTTTAATGTTTTCTTAATCCATCCACTTTCTGGCTGTAAAGTAGATCTCTAGGGAAACTTGACTAGTGTAAGGAACTGCCTTTGGTGGCAGCAAGGCTGTCAGAGCAGTTTACTGTACACGTCTCTCAGCCTTCATGAGTTGAGAGCTAAACACTTCTCTAATGGAAATGTTCCCAGAGGAATGGGAGCCAACTACCAAACAGAGGTTGCATGGACATGGCAGAAGAGATAGAGACTAAGACCCGGAACCCTACGGAGATGAAGAACAGCACATCTTGTTAAAAATCAGAATGTCTTTTACCCCCAGAGGAGGTCTGGGCATGCTGCCCGAAGGGATGGAGACGCTTTCAAGAAAAGTGCTATTATCTGTCCACTGATAAGATGCCCTGGGCTGAGAGTGAGCAGAACTGCAGCGGGATGGGCTCCCACCTGGTGGTGATCAACAGTGATGACGAGCAGGTACATGCAGGGCTGGAGAGGGGCACAGCAGCCAGGACATGGTGCCAGGCCCTTAAGGGGACTCGGAGCCCCCTTTGTCCTATGAGGGAGAGGGATGTCCTTCCTGCATTCCTTCAGCATGGCTCCCTCTGCCACCAGCCCCAGCCCATGGGGACTCCTGCTGCCTCCCTCTGCTTGGTCCTGCACCTCATAAACTGTGTTCTTTCCAGGAGTTCCTCTTCAACTGGGCAAAAGAAGTACCTACTAAGGCCTATGAAACAAAATACTACATAGGTTTAACTGCTTATGTAAATGGGCAATGGCAGTGGGTGGATCAGACACCATACAAGAAGGCAGCCATGTGAGTATCACAGGGGAGTGAAGAAGGTCCCATAATTCACACCTCTCAGTCCAAGTGATCAATACACTGTGTAAGGCAGGTACATGTCAGAGGAGGATTTCTGTCTCCACTGTCCTGTAGGTCAGTGAAAAACTTGACTGGTTTTCTAGTCTAAACTATGACTCCTGATATCTGTTACAGTAAACCTCCCCTTTCTCTTCCACAACTGTTTGAGATGACTTCAGCCCCACTGTCACATGTGCCAATGCATTCCCAATAGAAGATCTTTCCTTTACAGGTTCTGGAAGCCAGGGGAACCCAATT
The DNA here is from genome assembly GCF_028858725.1 of Colius striatus. Classification (NCBI taxonomy): domain Eukaryota; kingdom Metazoa; phylum Chordata; class Aves; order Coliiformes; family Coliidae; genus Colius; species Colius striatus. Next base: position 133,242,346 of record NC_084759.1, read on the forward strand.
TACTCTTTGCAGAAAAATGTGCTGCAATTCACGTCAAGGGAAACAGAGATTCCAATACTTACAGTAACTGGAATAATGTTCTTTGCTTCACAAATTGCTATCGGATTTGTGAACTGACAGTCAAATTTGTCTGAAGAAGGAAATACCAGTTTGGATGAAGGATCTGAAAAAGTATCCTTGAGAAAGGGCAGCTCATGAAACAACTAATTGAAAGCTGGCCAGAGCTCAAACAAATGGTTTATTTTTGTGATGTAGGATGAGAAAGCCTGCCACAGAATCATGTCTCTGAAAGACCTGAGTTCCCAGCCTGTGCCCTTGCATCTCTTTCCAAGCTAGACATCAGTCCTGAATGAAATTGCTCAGGCTGATGTCAAGTACTCTCTGTGCTTCTTTTCATTTTTCTCCTTCACAAGATGGATTCCCTGATCCTCCAGTACTCTTCTTGTCTCCTTGTCCAGTTGGTATCTCAATGATGCAGTAAATACTCTCTCTCCATCATGAAAGGAGTCCCAGCCCTCTGCCATCCCAGCCTTCCTGCATGGAGGTTTTTAACATTTCAGTGTGTTTCACATCTGCAGGTAAAAGTGTTACTGTGAGTGTGCTGGACTGTCCAGGAGAAGGAACAACCTGGTGTTCATCTGCAGAGCATGTGAGAAAAGCTCTGAACACTTTTGGAGAATCATGTGTGAGAGAAGCAACAGAGCAGACTGTGTAGTTGTCAATACCAGTAACAGTTTGCCAAGCATGTAGCAGAAAGGAGATGGATTTTGGGGATCCTGCTGAGACATGTGGCAGGATTAAGCATGATAATGAAGGGGAGAGAAAGCAGGCAAATAGCACATGAAGGGCAAAGCCAGAGTCTCCCCAGGAGGGATTTCTAGTGTGAGAAAATGGTAGAAGACCCCAGTTAGTGCAAATCAGACACACAGAAGTCTTAAGCAAGTGCTCTGCTTCCCTCAGATTCATCAAACATCTGTCTATATATGCCTACCCTTTCATCAATGATATTCATACTCTGTAAGAACTGGGAGTTTCAGTTTGGGACTAAACTTACATTGCAAAAAATAAATTCTGAGTGATTTTTTTTTAATTCATCAAAAATCTGCGTATAAATTTGTGTCATTTCCATCTGAAGCAATGTACTTGACAGGTTTCTGGCTTAGCCATTGTACCAAAAGCTTGGCTGTTGCAAGGTCTTGGCTTTCTATTTTCTAAAGTGGCTCCAATATGACAGCAAACAAAAACATTGCAATGGACTTCTCTATTTCCCTCAACTCTGCAGCAGGGTTTTGTGGAAGAAAAAGGGGCACACAGAGAGTGACCAACATTTTACAAGAGGCTTTAGAGGCAGCTGCAGTTCTGGTTTCTGGGATGTGATGTGGGACAGGGCAAAACTCACACCAGAAGACTGGTTTGCAAGCAAATATAACTTGCTAGGAACAGTATCTATGCCCCAAATTTTCTGAGCAAGAGTTTTTGACATTTTTCTGAGCAAAGCTAATGCCCTGGACTAGTTCTCCCCAACAGCAGCACTCAGTGTTTAGGCATGGATGGACTCTGTACTCCTTAAGTGTCTATGCAGCTATAGAATAATGCAAAAGCCTTCCTCTTGATGTATTCAATACAGATTTATCTGAAAGAGATAACCTTCTCCAACAAATGAGAAACAGGTATTATGTCTCAAGTCTGTCTTGGTTCAGGAGGCAGCAGGTGTCATAGCAAGAGGCAAAGGTAAAGATATACAGCCTGATATAGCACTTTTCCCCTGCACGTTGAATCAGGAGGCTGAGTGGAAAAGACAAAATGTTTACTGGATAAGCATACTGCATTTGCAGTCCTCGTTTTCAGGTGGACATCCCAGCTACATCCCAACTGTCTGTCAGGACAAGACCACTCACCACTCCCTGGCACATTAGCTTTTCCTTTGGAAAGGAACTCAGGTCTGAGGGTAGGGAAGGAGCCACAGTGACATTCACTTCTGAGGACACATACACTGAAGACGTGGTCTGACTGTAGCAAAAAAAAAAAAAAAACCTGTCATGGTTCAAACTTAAGCTAGCTTCTGGTTTTCCTCAAGAAACCCTGTGACATCCAGTCATTGAAATGCTGTCTTCACCATGAAAAACATCGGAACACCCCTATTGGAGGGACAGCCTGGGAATACATCTCATTTCTCTGCATATTGCTATCCTTGTGGGAGAGGTGCTGGTGTGTCATGCTGGTTTTGTCCCTCATGCTCAGAGGTAGCTCAGGAAGAATGGGAGGTTGGTTTCCTTTCTGCTACTGCCAAGCACTATGTCCATTGATGACATCATCCTTCTCCCTTGTCTTGACACCAAAACCTCTGAGAATTCACAGTAGTCAGTACTGACAGTTGGGCAGTGGATGTGTAAAGCAGTCAGTGTTCACAATTCTGGTCAGAAATGTTTACATCTCTAAAAATCTCTGCATGCTGCTCTCTTCACGTTTAGTTCTGAAAGCTGATTCTTCTTACTTGTCTCTAATAAACAACGGTCTTTGCCAAGCCAAGTGAAGAAATAAAGTGAAATGTATGCATTTTTCAAGACAGCCACTGTCTTTTTTTAAAGGATTTTTCTGTAAAAATACCCTCCAAAGGTCTCTGATCACTTTTAAAGCAAAGCAGAGATTTCCCTCCTATTCTTGCTTTTTCTTTTATCTCACCTTAAATTCTTCCATGTTCCCTAACAACATTTGCTCTCCTTTTCTTTATGTTTCTTTGCACTTCTGCTGTCTCTCATACTGTTTTCTCCTATATTCCTTGGGTTTTTTTTTCTTTTTAATTTGGTTTCCTTTTACTTTTTTTTTTCAACACCACAGACGAGGAACGTACAATGTTGTTTGGGGAAATAAAAGAGAGAAATAGCATTTAAAGAAGCTCTGACACTGGAAGTACATCTGTTCTGTCTTTTAAAAGTTTATAAGAAAAGAGGAAAGAGAAGAGTACTTAATATGTGAAGTTTGCTATTCCTAGATACACTCATAATGAGATGTGACACTTAACCTAAACCTTTAATCTGCAGTGATTTCTTTTGATGGTACATGGGACATAACCTTTTTTCCTTTTCTCCAATCCACTACTGTGGGTAGGTCCTCACAGAACCAGTTACTAGATATACCCTTAGTAGGTCAGAAGGCAGTTCTTGCCCCAAAGAGCTTACAGTCTAAATGTGACAGAAAAAGTAAAGATGAAAAATAACAGACAATTGAAGTGAAACTGCTGTTTCTGACCTGTAAGTTGGACACAGGTATAAAGAAACCTCTCCTGTGGAAGGGCTTGTGTTAGGTAGGATAAGATTCTTACTGCACTGGAGTTGCTTCACCAGGAATCACTATTTGTACCATGCTGCAGTATGACATTGAAAGTAACCATCACTATTCCTGAGCCACTGACATCTTCTCAGCAAGTCACAGATCAGGGAATAGGATCTCCACACAATGGGAAGCAGAGCCCAGCAGGGTGTCTGTCTGAACTGAAACTCGCTTTGCATGAGTTTGTTTTCGTGGACATCCTTGCTGTGTCCCTTTTTTTGGTGGCTTGAATTGAATAGTGAGTTAATTTGGTACCTCCATTGGCTGCAAAATCCTCCTTGTACAGCTTACTTGTGTGAGGCTGGCCATGTTTGCTGTACAACTCTGTTACAAGAGTAAGTCTGGAACACAGAACCTTTAGAGACTGGGAAAGAGGAAGAAAAATACTGGAGTACTGCATTTATCATAGACATTTCCATGAGCAAAAACCCATTTAGGAGATATATTGATTCACTGCATCATCTGATCAGCTGGGGAAAGAAACAGCCAGCTGCTGGGAAAGGTTCTCCTTGACTGGCCAGCCCTAGGGCTTAAAGAAAGGAGTCAGATTCCTCTTCACTACACACGAAAAGGTCTCTGCCATAGATTCATTTCTGAGTCATTATCAACTATAATCTCAAACATATTTTAGTATTCAGAAAAGATTTCAATGAAGGCTTCCCGTCCAAATGCCTCCTGCAGCTATGAATCATAATAGAAACAATACAAAATACATGGATGGATGTTTAGAATTACAGAATCTTTACAAAATATTTACTCAATTCAGTTACTGAACATTTTATAAGGTATTTTTCTTTAATAAGTGTAGCTACCCAACATGTTCTAAATGCCTACTGAAGAATCAGAGTAGCTCTTTGACACCATCAGACTATTCAACAATATTAATGCAAACCCAAAACTCAAGTATCTATATAAGTGCTTTTCAACATGAAGGGCACTTCTGTGCTTAGCAGCTTGATTTTTGGTTTGTTTGTTTGTTTCTGTTTTTTTTACAGTTGTTACATTGTTCGAAACATGAGTGATATCAACAAATATCAACAGAGCTCTGCATACTTGTAAGTATGTATAATAATTACCAATGATCAGAAATCATTTCTGGCAATGCCCAAAGGCTGTGGTTTACCACTGCATCCCAAAAATGGTACATTCCACAGATCAATGACCTTTACACCATGCTAAGATCACAAATGACTTAAAACAAGTACATTTTTGAGGACTGCTTCAAACACTTTTCCCTGCAGCCCTGGATCTCCTGCTGAAGCGAGCTCCTCAGAGACAGACAAGGACTGACTGACTGACTAGCAGTTGTGCAGGTCTGCCCTGCTTGCCTCACTCAGGTATTGTAGGATGGCCTCCAGCTAGGCTACTGCAGCTGCCTCCTGGCTCCCTGTTCCTTGGAAAGTAGCTGGTCTCTGCTGTGCCCTTACAATGTCTATGGTACCAAAGACAAAATGTGAACTGGTATTTTTTTATTCTGTTTGTGAAGGCAGGTTCTTGTCAGTGTTTTTAGTAAAGCAGCTGTATACTACTGAAGAATATTCTACAGTTCACCTCAGCTTGAAATAGACTTCCTGGTGACAGCTACAGTTAGTAGTTCACTGCATTTGTGATCATTTCGTTTTGCTTTCTTATGCTGTTTGTAAAATCTTTTTTTTCAGACAAGGCAAGGATCTAACATACTCCTTAATATCTCCTGTGAGCTTCTCAATATTGCTGACTACCATATCCATTTTTAAAAATCATATTCCAGCAGCTTTTCATAGAAATTTACTGTCTTTAGTTCTTTTTCTTTCAGTGACAATTCAGTAGGCTCAATGGATCCTTCACTGGTTTCTTACAGCTCCAGAACAGTGCAGGGAGGGTACAGAGCCATTCACATATCTGGAATGGCACTACTCTCTATTTATTTCAGCAAGTGTGATAGAAACTGGAAGAGTTTTACATACTGGGTTCTGCCAGTGTGGCCTCTGGTGAACATAGCTCTCCATCACATTATGAGTATGTGCAGAGAGGGCTGCACATGAAGAGGAGCCACATAAATCAGTAATCCAGAAGTCCTTGTTTATAAGTGCAGCTTCACCCAGAGAACAGCAAGTGTTTCTTGAGGTATGTCCTCAGTTGCTGCAAACTCATTCAAAAAATCTGATTCACAGCACTTGTGAGTTGTCTGCATTCTCTACAGGTCAAGGGAAGGGAGAGCTAGTGGCTTAAAGTTACTTCTATCTGTAGACATTTGGAAGTCAGTTCTTCCCGTGCATCAGTAAAAATTACTGCAGAACAGCTACTTGTATCAGCAAAAAATACTGATTGGCCTGGGTCATACAGATGCCATGATTTGCTTACTAGGCTTACAGAGACAATACCGTACAAAACAAAGCAGCTTCTACTATCTACTCTCTGGCATGCACTGCCAGATGAACTGCTTGCTCATCCTTTATACCTCTACAAAACTGTTCATGACAATTACTTTACCTTTGCATCCCGAGTCTGAATTTTCAAAAAGAGTTGTCAGTAATGGTGATAACAAATGAGAAAAGTATAATACTCCCATGTTCCTTGTTAAGCTTGAGGGGCTAGCAGTTACAAAAATTAGCAACTGATATGGAGTCTAAATGCAGTCGTTGCAGAGTCACTGACAGAGTACAACTTCATTGTTAAATTCAGACCCATATGTGGCCATATGCAATGATAGGTTACTTTGATAAAATCCTTCTTATGTGAATGTATGCATGGAGAAGCATATACAGCACAGAAGCCTAGCACCTATACGTCATGGAATCATGAAATGGTTTGGGTTGGAAGGGACCTTCAACAGTCTTCTACTCTAACTCCTTGGCAACAAGCAAGGACATCTACAGCTAGATCAGGTTGTTCAAAGCCCTGTCCAAGGTGACCTGGAATGTTTCTAGGAATGGGGTATCTATCACCTCTCTGGGCAACCTCTTCCACTGTTTCAACACTCTCATGTTAAAAAAAAATATAAAATCTTTCTTATATCTAGACTAAATCTACCCTCCTTTACTTTAAAACCACTATCACTACAAGCCCTACTAAAAATTCTTTCCTCATGTTTCTTATAAGTCCCCTTTAAGTATTGAAAGGGAGACAATTATTAATTTTAGTTATATTTCACTAGTGATTATAATTAACTGGTTATTAATAACTGAAGTGCAAGTTGTTTACACTCATGACAGCCTTTCTTGAATTAGTCTGACTTGACTGACAGCAGCTACACTAGCTGAGTTGTGCTGCTAGAGTGGTGGCCTCGGCAGCTGATAAACTTACCAATTCAAATGGTAGAAAGTAGAGCTGAAAGCACACGCCAATCCTACTTAGAAAAGTGCAATACTTGAACAAAGAGTAATTGCAAATAATGGTGAGATTTGGTCTTTAGTAATCATAGAATTATAGAATCATAGAATGGTGGGGGTTGGAAGTGACCTCGAGAGATCATCTAGTACAACATCCCCTGCCAAAGGAGATCCACCTAGATCAAATCGCACACGAACATGTCCAGACAGGTTTTGAAAGACCTCCAAGGAAGGAGACTCCACAACCTCCCTGGGCAAGATTGTGCCAGGGCTCCCTCACCCTCACAGGAAAATAGTTTTTCCTTATGTTTAAATGGAACTTCTTGTCTTCCAGCTTCATCCCATTACCACTCATCCTGTTGCAAGATACAACAGAAAAAAAGGGATATCCCAACCTCCTGACATCCACCATTTATATACTGGTAAATATTAAGGAGATCCCCCCTCAGTCTCCTACAGACTAAACAGCCCCAGTTCCTGCAGCCTTTCCTCATAAGGAAGATGCTCCAGTCCCCTGATCATCTTGGTGGCCCTGCGCTGGACTCTCTCCAGCACATCCCTGTCCCTCTTGTGCTGAGGAGCCCAGAACTGGACACAGGACTCCAGATGAGGCCTCACCAAGGCAGAGTAGAAGGGGAGTAGAACCTCCCTTGAACTGCTGGCTACACTCTTCTTGATGCACCCCAGGATGTCATTGGCCTTCATGGCCACGAGGGCACATTGCTGGCTCATGGTTAGTTTATTGTCAATCAGCCCTCCCAGGTCTCTCTCTGCAGAGCTGCTCTCCAGCAGGTCAATCCCCAGCCTGAACTGGCACTTGTCCTTGTTGAACCTCATGAGGTTCCTCTCTGCCCAACTCTCAAGCTGCTTGAGATCCGGCTGAATGGCAGCACAGCCTTCTGGTGAATCAGCCAGTCCTCCCAGTTTAGTGTCATCAGGGAACTTGCTGAGGGTACACATCACAGACAAAGACAAAATGTTCTAGTTATTATACTTGCCATGAGATATCTGGACATCTGCTACCATCCTCCACAGCCTTGGAACAGTTGCTGGGATGACTGCCAGTCTGGCTATTGAATTCATCATTTTATTCCAGAAGAGCAGACTCTCTGGGTTGTGCATGCCATTGTATAGCTGCTGTCAGACTGTGTTGCACTCACTGAAAGCTGTACAGACATAAAGAAACATACTTGTTACACAGAATAAAGATTTATCATTAGTCTCATTAGTGCCTTGACAGGGTAATTACAATACAATATTCATACAAAAATATCAATCCAGTTAAAATCATACTAACATACATAACACAAATTACTTAAGTATCCCAATAATGATACAGTTAAAACTGATATACATGAGCTCTCCAGTATCTAACAATTTCCTCACTGTTGAGTCCTGATGTTCAGAAATGGTTTGCAGTGTGCCATCAATATCTGTTCTTTTGGTGTCAGTTCTTTGCTGGCAGGAATTCAGTAAAGGAAGAGAGAGGGGGTTTCTTCTTCCTCGATCTTAGGTCCTCTTGAAGTTATTTTTATATTTCTTAAACAATTTGTCTCTTACTGGCCCATGGATTATGTACACAATGACTACTTAGTAATGTTAGACCTCAACCATATCGGAAAAATATGTAGTCAATGTTAAGCTCTAGGAAACAGCTCTCCAGACTCTTTCCTGGCACATATAAATTTCTGAAGTTACACCTAAAAGAGACCTGTGGCCACTCAAGACAGTTACTGGTGAGTCTTGAGCTGTTAAATTAGTACAAGGTCTGTGGCTGACCTCTAGCAATAACAACAATGCATTTACTCTGCATCAGAAAAGATCAAACCACTTCCAGAACATTATGTATGGAGTACTGAAGAATTAGACAGACTCACTGTTTTACAAGGCTGTATGTTTAGGGACATGTTGTCTTGGCATAAGCAGTGTGGTCTTGTTGCCTCCCCACCTAACTGCCTCACCATTAGGATTGGTAACTGTCCATTCATGACCAGCATATCTCCTCTGGGGCTACACAGGTGTAGCAGGTTTCACATAACTCCATCTATCCAGACAGTGAAACTAACAAGCAGGGTAAAGCTGTGCTAACAGAATTTTTTAAAATCTGATCCTGCACTGGATGCCATCTTTAGTAAGGACTTTGTCAGAGTCTCCCACAGCATCCTCCTGGAGAAACTGGCTGCCCATGGTTTGGATGGCTGGGCCCAGATAGTGGTGGTGAATGAAGTTAAATCCAGTTGGTGGCCAGTCAGCAGTGGTGTTCCCCAGGACTTGGTGTTGGAGCCCGTTTTGTTTAGCATCTTTATCAATGATCTGGATGAGGGGATTGAGTGCACCCTCAGTAAGTTTGCTGATGACACCAAGCCGGGCAGTTGTGTAGATATGCTTGAAGGTAGGAAGGCTCTTCAGAGGGACTGAAGTGATAGGCCAAAGCCAATTGTATGAGGTTCAACAAGGTCAAGTGCACCTGGGCCACAACAGCTCCCAGAAGTGCTACAGGTCTAGGACAGAGTGGCTGGAAAGCTATCCAGCAGAAAAGGACCTGGGGTTGTAATTGACAGCCAGCTGAATATGAGCCAGTAGTGTGCCCAGGTGGCCAAGAAAGCCAATGGCATCCTGGCTTGTATCAGAAATAGTGTAGCCAGCAGGACCAAGAAAGTGACTGTCTCCATGTATTTGGCACTGGTGAGGCTGCACCTCAAGTACTGTGTTTAGTTCTGTGCCTCTCACTACCAGGAAAGACAATGAGGTGCTGCAGTATATCCAGACATGGGCAGCAAAGCTGGTGATGGCTGAGTGGCTGAGGGAACTGGGCAAATTTAGCTATTTTCAGCTGAACCAAAAGGCCTTAATGGCACCAAAGGACAATTTCACCTGGAGCTTTCACCCAGTCTCCTGCCCAGAGTCTCAGGGGCTCTATTTTGGCTCAGCCTGAGCCTCCACATGTTGCTGACGTGTCTGTCTCTAGAACTGTCTCTGGCCCTGCCTCTTGGTTGGCTCTCCGAAACTTCTTGTGGATATCCTTTCTGCAGGACGGGCCTTGCATGCATACACTACAGCTTGTCTCCAGTCCTGCCTCTGACCACTCTGCTTTTTGCTCCTGATTGGACTGCCTGATGGACCCTGGCTGATTGCCTGCCTTGCCTGAGATAGTTGAAGGACTCTGCCACCAGCATCCTGCTCTGCTTGCAGTATTCAGAGCCCATGAACCAGGCTGTGCCTGGTCCACGAGGGCACTGCCTGTGCTGCTGTCACCCTCAGCTCCAAGCTTGCTTGCTGTTCCCTCCCTCACACCACAAAGCCAACACCTTACATTACCATGGAGCCCTCCTCAGCACACAACTCTGGGGCACACAACAAAGGGCAGGTGGTTCATTCAAGGGACAAGTCTAGGCCCTACTCTCAGAAAACAGTGATTTTCATCTTGATCTAGCTGTGGCTAAATAATTTATCTTTTAAATATCTTTTATTCACTTAAGTAGACCTTTAAGTAGAAAGGTATAATTTGTTTCTGTGTGTCCCTTGCAGTACCCTGATGGTCTAAAAAGAATAATTATAGAAAAATGTCTATCAAATCCTAGTCTGAACCTCTTTGATGAGGTACATGTCTTTGCTTTCTAGACTAGTCAGTTAGCTGGCTTCAGTGAACACTGACATACCTGTTACTGTTTATTTTTAAGGTCAAAGTTTTGGTTTTTTTTTTTTTTTTTTACTTTCTATGCACATCTGAGGCTCCACATGAACTGCCAAACCAAAGATAATACGAATCATGTCAAACCAGATCTGTTAATTCCTCACTGAGATCATGCAGTCAAGGTTTTTTCCTTTCCACTGTTTGCTATACTGTTGAGCCTACAAAGCAGGAACAGGCAAAACCAGGCCACTGAAGGCAGCACAGCTTTACACCTGTCCTTATTTCATCTGGGATAAGGTTAATTTTCTTCTTAATAGCTGGTACAGGACTGTATTTTGGATTTAGTGTAAGAATCATGTCGATAACACAGGAAAGTTTCAGTTGTTGCTAAGTGGCAATTATCCTAAGTGAAGGATTTTTCCATTTCCCATGCTCTGCCAGCAAGGAGATGCACAAGAAGCTGGGAGGGAGTGTGGCCAGGAGAGCTGGCCCAGAATGGCCAAGGCAATACTCTGTACCACCAAATGTCATGCACAGTATATTAACTGCTGGGAATCGGTGTGAAGAGGTTGATCGCTGCTTGGGAATAGTCTGGGCATCAGTCAGTGCATGATGAGCAATTGCATGGTGCAGCACTTGTCTTTCCTTGGGTTTTGTTTCTGGTTTTGTTATATTCCTTATCATTACTACTCCTATTATTGTTATTTTTTTATTTTATTTAATCTGTACTTATCTCTTATCTTGGGGTTTTTTTCTGATTCTCCTCCCCGTCCCACTGGGAGGGAGAAGGAGTGAGCGAGCAGCTGTGAGGTGCCTAGTTGCTGGCTGTGGTTAAACCATGACACATTCACATGCATTTTAGTGCATGCTGGATGAGAAAGGTCCCACCTCAGTGGCATAAATGGACTTGGAATAAGCAGTGTCTTTGGCACTGCAGTTAGACAAGCTATCCAGAATAGGAGGATTAGAGAAAAAGGACAAAGTAGAGACCACAAACATCAGGGAAGTTGTGGAGTCTCCTTCTCTAGAGGTCTTCAAAACCCACCTAGACGCATTCCTGTGTGACCTGATCTAGGTGAACCTTCTTCTGCAGGGGAGTTGGACTAGATGATCTCTAAAGATCCCTTCTAACCCCTACCATTCTATGATTCTATGATCAGAGATAGCTTGCTATGGAGACTCTTACCTCCCTCTCCACCCCAGTGCTGCCTGTCAGAGAAGTGCACTCCTGGTCACATGCACCAACTAAGCCTGACAGGGTGCAACACGGTACCCACACACCACGTGGCCATCTCTGGAGTTGGATTTCCAGACATAGCCATGTGTGTCAGTTGGGAGAAATCAGTAGGAGGATGCTTTAGTTGAAATTTGCCCTGACATGCCAAATCATCTGTTACAGTTTAAGCCACTTGTCACCAAGTCTTTTATAATATATAGATGGCATTGGCCTACGCTACAGGAGTCAAGCATTTCCTTACAGACTACAGAAGTTTGGTAGGTGCCTGACTTACCCATGTCCCCTTCCACAGCCCAATGAGAGCCATGTCCTTCCCCTCTGAAGCTGCCACTATTTGATACATCCTTGAACATCTCATTCTAGGACATCTCAAAGCATAGCTAAAAATATACATCTCCATCACAGAGGTTTTCCCTCTGTTCTACAATATAAACAGAAATGAATTTTTTCTTCTGTACATCTGTTCCTCCACCGAGCAATTTAGTCTGTGGAGCTCATGACGTTGTTACTTTTTTCTGAGGTACTGTAGAAATTTCAGAGATCTGTTTCAGAAACAGATTTGTTGGGTGTACAGAAAAATGCTTCTTTACAAGATATCTTAAGATTAATCCATTGGATACACTTATGTTTTTGTGAGATTACTTCCTCTGTTTCACAGCCACATAAGAATGTTTATTTCAGTCTATGCACCATTCAAATACAATATTTAATCCCACACTGGTCATAGGATTTCTTTCACACTGGTCTAATCCTTGGAGTTAGGACCTGGATCACAGTTTAGATGTTGTACATCCCACACATATCTTTCACATTGTGCAGAAGCAGCAGTAGTGTTTGTTTGATTCTATATCTGGCATTGTATTTTCCCACTTAATAAATGGCAGTAGGCCATGCATCCCAGCTCTGTAGGTTTCAGGTACATTTTTCAACCTATTACCATGAGCTGGACCACGTTCAATTTTCCCTGGGTTTATTCATGGCAAATTTGGTGAGCCTAACCAATACCAAATGCTGTGCACCTGCAAGTCCTGTTGATGATATCCAACATAACTGTTATACATCTTGGTCATCCTGTTTATCTTTGGGCCTTCCATTGCCTACGAATCACCTCAATCACAGGTCACAGAATCTTAAGGGTTGGAAGGGACCTCTAATCTAGTCTAACCCCACCTTCCAGAGCAGGACCTCCTAGAGTAGGTCACATAAGAACTCATCCAGGTAGGCTTTGAATGACTTCAGAGATGGAGACTCAATTACACACTTGGGCAGCCTGTTCCAGTGATCTGTAACCCTCACAGTTATGTTACTCCTTATGTTTCTTTGGAATCTTTTATGCTCCAGCTTGTACCCATTGCCCCTTGTCCTGTTATTGGACATCACTGAGAAGAGCATGGCTCCATCCTCCTGACACCTGCCCTATGCATATTTACAAACCTTAATGAGGTCACCCCTCAGTCTCCTCTTCTCCAAGCTAAAGAGCCCCAGCTCCCTCAGCCTTTCATCATAAAGGACATCAATGCTCCACTCCCCTGCAGGTGGCCCTGCACTGAACTGTCTCCAGCAGCTCCCTGTCCTTCTTGAATTGAGGGGCCCAGAACTGGACACAATATTCCAGATGCGGTCTCACGAGGGCAGAATAGAGAGGTAGGCAATTTCAGCCTAAAAACAATGCTCTGATCTGGTATGATGATTACAGGGTAAGTAAGGCAGCTCCCTCAGAATAGCTCAAACATCTGCAGTCCCCTGCAGCCATTCTGTGATGAACTCTTGTCAGTGATGAACTCTTGTTAGCATGCATGTTTCTGTCTCACCCTGCACAAGCTTTAGCCAAGCAAATACTTGCAACTGTTAACCCGTACAGAGCTCTGTGCTATGGCAACTACTCATAAGCAGCCTCCAACTCATGACAGTTTAATGGTGGCTCTGGTTTACATGTAGCTGGAATTCTACCAGTAGATCTAGACTACACCACAGAAACAGTGCTTTTGCCACAGCCTGAATATTCAGTGTCATGCTTTGCCTCTGAAACACTGTAATGAGGAACCTTTTCTTCAGTGCATCAGCAATCAGAAAAGTTTCTTCTCCATTATATGACCTGAAATCATAGTCATAATAAAGTTCTCACTTTGAAGATCCTACATTTGCATGGTTAAATCTGGATTATCATGGTGAAGAACAAGGAATAATTCATTAAAATAATCCAGATCTATACATTTTCCTGCTGGGTTTTAAATGTCAAGTATGTCTGACCTGAAAACATCCACATATCTTGAATTAAGTCATGGTATATTTTATGGAAAGAAGCAACCAATATCTTAATAATGGAGGATCATAGTTTATACTTCAATGGCTACTTCCAATCTGATAAAGTATGTTTACACACATAACAAAATCCCTGGCTGACACACACATTATGCTTCATGATTAAGTCACTTCTTTTCACTTCTCTCTGCTATCAACTTATGTTGTGGCTTAACCCCAGGTAAGTACCACGTAGCTACTCATTTATTCCCTCACCACAATCCAGTGGGATAGGGAGAAGAACCAAAAACAAGTAAAACTCATGTATTGATATAAAAATGGTTTAATAATGTAAATTATAATGGAACTAATGACAACAATAACAAGAGAGAGAAAGAAAACCCAAGAAAGATAAATGATAAACAGTGCAATTGCTCACGACCCACTGAGCAAGTCTCAGACAGTTCCCAAGCAGTGGGAACCGGCCCCTCCTGGCCAACTCTTCCCAGTTTATATACTGGGTACGATATCCTATGGTACGAAATAGCCCTTTGGCTAGTTTGAGACGGCTATCCCAGCTGTGCTCACTCCCAGCTTCTCATGTCTCTCCAGCCTTTCTGCTGCCAGGGCATGAGAAGCTAAAAAATCCTTGACTTAGTATAAACACTTCTTAGCAACAGCTAAAAACATGAGTGCATTATCAAGATTATTCTCATACTAAACCCAAATCACAGCACTGTACCAACTACTAGGAACAAAAATAACCTCATCCTGGACAAAACCAGGACATCTTACTAAATCAATTTCATGTTTCATACTAAGGCAGACTGTCTTGGTTTAGGCCCATCAGGGAACAAAGACCACGATTAGCCTCAAGTACCGAAGAGGCTGAGAATTGCTCAAGGGCAGGGAGAGCTTAATTGCCGCTTCAGGTTCAGGACAAAACAGACCAGGCCACTCGGTTTGGGGAAGAAAACAGAAAATAATTTAATGCAACATCAACTAAAACATATCCCCAAAACCCAAAACATAACCAAAATGAAATAACACAGAGTAATGCATCAATGAAGAGTCCAACCAGTCTTTTTAAGAACACCTTCTTGCCACACCTCCCCTCTTCCCGGGCTCAGAGCCCTGATCCCGGTGTTTTTACCTCGTCCCCCCTTGAACGGTTTGGGGGGGGGGGGGGGTGTCAGTTAGTCTGTTCCCGATAGCTTCTGCTGTTTGTCCTTCCTCAGGACGGGTGAACTCCACGCCAGTCCTCCCTGCAAGTCCGTGGGGTACCTCACACGCACGGCAGACCTGCACGGGCTGCTCCGACGCGCACTTATTCCAAAGGCTGCAGCTCCTCTTTGCCTCTCGTGTGGGGTTGCTCTGAGGCACACAGGCTCTCCAACACGGCCTGGGCCATGGCCGTCTCCCCACACAGTCCCTCGCCTGTCCGGGCTCACTCACACGGAGCTGCTGGTAACTCTCGGTCCTGCCATGGATCTCCATAGGTTGTAGGGGCACAGCTTGCTTTCTCGTCACGGCTTGCAAAGGGGCCTCTGGTCTACTGCTTCTCCTTCCTTCCTCCTTCTCTGGCTGAAGGGTCCGCGTGGTGACCTCCATCTTGTATCACTCATACACCTCCCGCCTCGCATTTCAAATTCCCGTCCCCTAAATAGTGATCGCAGAGGCGCCAGATTGGCCCAGCCGGGCCAGAGGTGGGTGTGAACCCAGGAGCCGGGGGAGAGTCCGCAAACTCTTTACCAGGTCTTCACTGCAAAAGGAAAGGAACCACTTGTTCAGTAGGTCTTCCTGAGGCACATGCATAGCAATTACTATGATTCAGGCTTTACACTGTATATTTAAACCCATTCAATCTAGGCATTTGCATCTCCATATCTTGCTTCAGTCTCAAATGTTTACGTTAATTTACTTCAGTTATAGTTACAATCTGTGGGTCATTTGGTGGGTCTCATGGTTTTATTTTAGGTAATTTAGTAGGAGTTGCTATCCTTTGGCTCAGTCCGCTCTTTGATTTCTACACTACAATCCTGAATCCCTTCCATTTATATCTGCTCCAAGTTCATAGGTTCTATCTGACAAGCATTAAACTGTATAGTTTGTGGAGCCTCCCTGTTAGTTACATTTATCCATAGTTTAACCAAATACTACTGTCCCCATGATGCTGTCCCCTGGATTTCCAACAAACAATAGCCCATAATTACAATGATCTCCCTCATTTTCAACAATTAATGACATTTCTATTACTACCACCTCATCAGTTAGTAACATTAATGAGTGTCCTTGTTTCCATTGGATTCTTATTGTTCTTTAGTTTAAGACACAAGGGGTTTGTAGTCTGACATACGTGCCACTGCCCATCCTCGAGTGGAGAGTCCCATTAGTCCTCCGAGTCTGATGTAATAAATCCAGTCTTTTTTTT
This sequence comes from Colius striatus, assembly GCF_028858725.1. Lineage (NCBI taxonomy): Eukaryota > Metazoa > Chordata > Aves > Coliiformes > Coliidae > Colius > Colius striatus. Next base: position 133,258,530 of record NC_084759.1, read on the forward strand.
TTTTAAGCCGTTCTTACTGCTGTCTCAGTGGTCAGTAACACCTGGAACAGGCCTTGCCATTCGGGTTGCAGTTTGGTTCCTTTTCAGGACTTGCTCAGGATCTGCCCTTCAGGCTGGATGGTGTGGGCTGCAAACTCGAGAGATGTTGTTTGGGCCAAAAGCCTTTTTTCCTGAGGAAAGACAAAATAAAACCCCGGTATCTAATTCTTTTAATAAATATTTTTGGTTTAAAGAGCCTTAGGCCAGGTTCTCTCATCATTCACAAATCTGTTTGGCAACTGTGTACATTCCTACACATACATATTTTCTTAAAGCTAAATCACACTTTGCTTGCATACCCCAGTGACTTCCTTGATGTAAAATAGCCATTATTTCCCTCATAGCTTGTTCATTTAACATCTCTTTTCCTGTGAACACAGGAGTTGCCTTTGGTGCAGGTACCTAGGAGGTGAGATTATACATACTCACAATCTCATGGCTTAATGTTGCCTCTTTGGCTGCTTCATTGGCCAATCTATTTCCCCTGGCCCTAAAAGAATTCCATTTTTGATGCCCATTCACACAGACCACAGCAATCTCATTGGAAGTGATAAATTCTTTAATACTTGTTTAATTACTTCTCCATGTACTAATACTTTTCCCTTGCTATTGAGTAATCCTCTTCTCATGCCTTTCCAAAAGTTTATACCACTTCAGAGGCATACCTTGAATCAATATAAAATGTTCATCTTTTCCTTCTCACAGTTGTAAGGTTCTGTTTAAAGCATATAATTCACATGTCTGGGCTGACCAGGTATTTGGTGATCGCCCTGCTTCTTTTGGCTCTTGACTCATTCCTTCAATAATTGCATAGCCATTATGCCTTTTGCCTTGAATTACTCTCAAGGCCTGTATGTAAAGGTATTTCTTTCAATTCAGGTCACACTGATACTCTATTATATCCTAAACAATTGTGCTCAAAGTTTTCACATGTCATGACTCCCTTCCATAGGGAAGTGGATAGATTAAGGCATGGGCTGGTAATCAAGATTAAAGTTGAGAATATTGTCTTTTATATCATTATTCTAGAATGGGTTAGCCCTTTCAGCTTTTCGAGTTTTCACTTATTGGGAGGTATTTATTACTAACATCACGCCAAACTTTAGTTTTCTGCTTTCCTCTACTAAGAGGGCAGTGGCAGCTTTTGCCTGTACACAGTCTGGTCATCCCCTCAATATGGGATCCAGAAGTTTAGATATATGTTCTATTGGTTGTCATTCACCCCCCCCATTCTTAACACTCCCTTATCTACTGTGACAAACAAAACAAGCAGTTTACCTAAGGATGACAGTGCTAACACAGGAGTGGTGATTACACTTTGATTCCTAGATTGGCTTTTCTTCTCCTTCTGTCCAAGTTAAAACATTTGTCTCTTCATTTAGCAATTTTGAATCTAACCCATTTGTTTTCTGTGCATAAAAGTTTTACCCACAGAGGGCCACAGTCAATCACAAACATTTTCTTAATTTCTTTTTGTTTATTTATTGGCAAGAAGGGCAATTCCACAACTCCCTTTATTCTCTCTGGTTTCATTCTGTGTTTCCCTTCACAAATAAAATGTCCAAAATATCTAACTTCCTTTTTGACAGATTGCAATTTGGATTTTGGTACTTCTTGCTCTCCTAAAAAGTTTAATAATCAACAAAACAAACAAACAAACAAAAAATCTGTGGCTTCTTTTACCACACTGTTTTCTTTGCCCAAAATTAAAAAGTCAACAATATACTGAAGTAAAATAACATCAGAAGAAGGACTATAATATTTATTTGTTCTTATATTCTTTCTTAATCTTAATAACATCAGTTTAAACATAAGGAAAGAAAATCTCTCTCCTTTAATTCCCGAGAGTTTTATTTGTTGATAACTTTGCCCCATAGAGTATACAGTTTAACGAGATTCTGGCAGTTCCCGTGCCAGCCAAGAGGATCACCTCTTCTTCCTGGGATCCCACCTTTAGATTTATCAAGGGCTCCCAATTGGACTTCTAATTACAAAACCCCAGACCTCTCCATTCAATATCTTCAAAAGACAGTAATGACATCACCTTTTCTTTTTCCTTTGACTTGGGGCATTCTCTCTCAAAGTGCTCCGCTTCCCCACACTTAAAACATCCCGCTGGGGAGGAAAAATCTACATTGCCTGCCCAGGCTGTCCTTTACCGTCCCCCAACATTTCTTCCCCTGACTCCTTTCGTACCTCTTTCTTTGTTCCATTCAATACACTCCTGTCTTCCTTCACATTCCAATCACACATATCAAATTTCCAACCATTATCCAACAAACTCTATCCATTTGCCATAATCCCAGCCTAAACTCATTCTGAGGCTAAATTAAAATTTCATCCCACATTCCTGTGAATTATCTTTTCTTTCTCTTCAAACAAAGTAAGTTTCACATACATTTTAACATCAACTTTAGATTATACCCTGAACATCCAAAAAAAAATAACACACACTGACTTCCTCACACACACATAGTGTATCAAGGGGTCAAAAACCTTCCACAAAAACTCACTCACTGATTGCAAAACATTTTACACAAACACACTCCTCGTACATACAGTGCAGAGACCAGCTCTGCAGGCGCCTTTAGTTAAGAGCACATACACAATTCCTGCAGCTTAATTTTTTTCTTTTTCCTCTAATATTTATAGCATACAACCTGAACTGCAGCTTTTTTTGGTTACAGTCTGATAAGTGTTTAACTTATCAGAAAACAATTTGTTTTGAGATTGCAATATTACAATTTGACTTTAGAAATCTCATTGTCATTCTATATGAGTGTTTTAATAACACCTTCTCCTTTTGTTGGAGCTGGTTTCACTATGTTGTTAACAAACTCAATTCCTGTCTTCCTCAGCCCACAAGATCCTTTTCTATTTCAATAGACAATTTTAATTTTTCTTTTTTTCCTCATTCAGGAACGTTACGTTGAACTGATGCGTTTAGTTTATAAAACAATCCTCTCTGTGACACTACATTTGTTTTGTCAAATGACAGGGACAATGAGAAAGACACAGACATCAACAAAAAGACCAGGCCCACTTTACTCTCTACGTCAAAATGTCACAGAAAAGAAGACAATGCATTCAGCCAGCACAAAAAGTCCACTACGCTCTGAGCAACAACAACAACAAAAAAACAAAACAAAATGACAAAAGAAAACAACACACGTAATCATTTATATATTATGCAAGTTTTCAGGTGAGCTCACTCGATGTCAATAATTGGATGCTTGGAGGCAACAAAATCTAAGGTCCACAAACACTCATGCTGCCAAAATATGTTTCCTCATCTCTTTAGACCACATAAAACAACAGCACTGTATCCTGAGTACCCGACATGTCTTCTCAGCTTTCAACATCCTCCCAACGGACTATCTGGAGGAATGTTCCCGGGACCCTTTTCCTCATCCCTTTTACTTTCCTCAGGTCTGGCACTTCTATTTCCCATTCTGACTTCCCGAGACTTTTACTGTCACTCTGTGCTTTTGCTTCGTCCTTCTCCGGCTGTTTTCCTCACGGAACAACAGAACCGCGGATCCGGACTCTGCACTCACTTCGTACCTGTGGTATGTCTCAAGCACACACACGCACACAGAAAGTCTCTCAGAATGCCCCATCCAGGTAATACTTAATAGTCAATTTTCTTACCATGGATACCCGACCACCAAAGTAATACTTAATAGTCAATTTTCTTACCTTGGTCCGTGCACAGAGTTTCCTGGTCGATATGATTGTGCCTACTATTCCTATCCTTCCCCCTAGTGGTTCACTGGGTCTGCCTTTAAAACTTGGTCTCAGGATCCGGTCGGTCTCCTCTGGAACCCCTGTTGAAGATTCACAGGACCATTGAAATCAACGGGACGCGTCTTCCCATCCTTCAGCGACAGAGGTCCCCCAGGAAGACGACTTCATATCCCGGACGAGCCCCCAACTGTGAGAAACAAAACAAGCTTTCTCGCAAAAGACTCAGGTCAGACTCTGCAGTGAAGCACTTTTATTAAGCGTTCTTGCAAGAGCGGGTGTCCTAGCTAGTAGGCACACCCGATGGATACAACATTTGGCTTTTTATTCCCTATCCCGGCCACAAGGTCCCTCCCTTGTTTCTGCATTGATTATGTACTCCAAGATTTACAACTTCTCGAGGCGCCTAAAATCCTCCTCAGAGGATGTCTAGCTTTTGTATCTTATCGTGGATTCCCCCACAATCTTAAGATTTAAACTCTAATTACAAACAAACAGATAACAGTCTCATGGTTAGTCCACTGATTTATATTACACAGAGGCAGACAGCCGTCAAAATTCCTTAATTTCTTTCGGATTCTGCAAAAGCAACATCAATATTTCTCACAGTACCAACTACTAGAAACAAAAATAACCTCATCCTGGCCAAAACCAGGACACTAAATCAATTTCATGTTTCATACTCAGGCAGACAAATTTGAAGTAAAATAATGACTGAATTGTTTATAACTGAACAATATGAAACTGGGAAAGTTGAATATATTTATATGTAAAAAATTCAATGCATAATTATATTCCTACTTGGTTATCTTTATACACCTGGATACATACAAAAATGTATAAGAATGCTAAAACAATCACGTAAGTAAAACAAAAGTAAGACTGCCAGATTTAAGGATGCCATTCCACTTTAATACTGATTGCCCACCTCTGTTATATACTGAGTTTTTTCTTGGGAAGAAAAAAAAGCATCTTAGATGATATAAATTAAAAGCTGTGATCATGTATAAAGTCTCATAATTCCTACATTTAGTGTTTCTGATGGAAAAAATGGGGATCTAAAGTAACACATGCAATGGAAATAGCTTATTACAAAAATAAACTTGTAATGCTTGCTGTATATTTTACTTGCAGTATTTTACTCCCATTCTCATGTAACAGCCCCCTTTTTATCCTAAATATATTTATGAAAACCCACAAAACACAGAAGGCACGCAGCCTCAGACAGCAGTGACTTTGATAATTTGACTGATAAAAAGAGACTATGTTTGACAAAATTCAGGAGGATATACACAATACGTTAAAAAAGTTAGAATCAAATCACAGTGGACAGTGAGAAGAGTGAATGATCACAGCAAAATTCCATGTAACTGCATTAGAAAAAAATGCAAAAGTCAAGATGAAAAAATGGAATTGCATTTTATGACTAGCTGATTGAATTATTTCAGCTTCAGTTCTGACCCAAAGACTACTTAATGCACTCTGTATAGCAGACCTCCACTGATTTCAGAAGATTTAGAATCAGGCACTGTTGTTGCTGTTTAGTTCAAACATGTGAATGAACCGAATAAATTATGTTAAAAATAATGGTTACACCTTCAACAGGGTCTCTTTGGGCTTAACTGAAGGCTGCTCACTCAAAGTAGAGTTGTAACTTGAAAACAGAAGTAGCACAATAACTTTATTAAAAGGTAATCCTGTATGTCTCTTACTGGCTCCTCTCTTCACTATCCTGAACTTTTATCCCAGAGTAGGTGTCACCAAAGGTGAGAACTTCTCTAAAGAAGAGCCACTGTGTGATGCAATGTTCACACCAAACAGAATTGTTTCATAAAATATTGTGCAAAAACAACTGTATTTGCTTAAAGAAAAGAGCCATTTTGTATTTCAGAAGAGTCTTATTTAGTGAAATACTGTGACCCATTCAAACTTCAGTTCAGTCACATAGCTTGTGCCCACCACAGTTCCATCTCAGTCTAAAATCTGCAGCTGGCTTCTTTTCTTTCCCACGTAGCCTTAGGATATCAAGTATTAAACCACAGTAATTTTTTTTTATCCCACAGAACTCCCTCAACCATTAGTACCCCACTGTTCTGCCACAAAATCCAACTTCTGCTCAGCTCTGGCAGTAAGTAACTCATATTGAGTGTTTTCAAGTGTCATTCAGCCTCTCTAGCCATTATTCCCTATTCTCAGGTGCATTCAGCTTTCCTATTGTTGGAAGATTGAGTGGGAAGAACCTTCAGTTCCACAAGACAGATGCACATAGCACTGACCACCTGAGGAAAGTAGTCCAAAAACCATGTATGCCATTGTCGTACCACAAAGTTCACTTTCTTTCATGCCAAGGTGATGATCCATCTAACCTACCTTAAAGAGAAACGGAGACCTCCAAAGGGCAAATCCTCTGCACTATCTTAGGGAATGAATTGCCCTCTGCAGATGCCTGCTTCTCTGCATTGGTCCTAAAGGAAGCTTTGGGTGAGCAGCTTGGATTGAGATGCCTAACTTTCAGAGGTCAAACCAGTGCAGATGAATCTCATTTTAGCTAGGCTAAAGTTGCTGCCTGAGAATCAAAGGCTAAAATAATCAATACAAATAGTACAAATGTCTTTATTTTCTATACTACCAACAAAAAGAAATGCCATGTTTGAAAACAATTTACTGCGAGCTGGAAAGCTTTACAAAAGAAGTTGACAGTGTTGACATTTATTTCACACTTGCTCTTAAAGTATTGTGCTTCTATGTGTTCCTCCTAGTGTCTTGGCATATGTGGCACTTCATACAATTAGAAAAATCACCCTTAGCCTGGTAATAAAAGTATCAGATTTTTCTTGGGCTTCCAGTTCTTTACTAGCAGAGGGAGAATATAGCAATAGACTTGCCACTAAACGCAAGCCAACTGTAAAAGCGAAGCCATTAAGTCTATATGTAATTTCAAAACCCCACCAGTGAACCCACTCATAACTAGTTTATCAGAGCATGAAGATCTTTTGTTTCTGGTTTTATTTTTGCTAAGGTCAATGTGGCCTCCTCATTTATGTTGCCTTTTTTCCACTACAACTCCTGTTCAGACGATCTCAGGTGTGACCCAGGATTTTTCTAGGCTTCATGCTGAATTGCTCTGTGACTGCAGTCTGAGCTGCACTTTCACAGAATTTTTTAAGCATTTTGTGTGTTATTTTGCAGTCTGCCTCTGTGCTAACATTTTCTTCCTGTTGCTACAGCTGTATTTTGCCTTGCTCCTTTGATGGGCTACTCCAGCGGGCACCACAACTAGTGGGTAAGCAATTGCAGTATTCAGTCTAAATATTTTAGGCTGCATTTAGACCTGGTGTAAATTGTAGCATCTCCATTGGAATCCCTATGGTTGGACAAATGAGTCCAGAATCTAACGCGTCACCTTTTTCTTTTGTCTTTTTTTCTCTTAACTATTTACAGATCCATTTTTTTGTGCCATTCATTAAAAAAACCCTAACAGATCCTACCATATTTAGGGAACAGACCTGATAATATTTTTAGTATTTTTTTAATGGACATGAACTCAACTTTTTTCATAAACTCATTAGGGGTGAAATGTACTTCTGTAGATAGGGTCAGGTTTAAATCTTTATCACAGAATCACAGAATACTAGGGGTTGGAAGGGCCCTCTAGAGATGGTCTAGTCCAACCCCTCTCTTAAAACAGGTTAATCTCAATTAGGTTGCACAGGAATGTGTTCAGGAGGGTTTTGATAACTTCCAGAGTTAAATTTTCTTCTGAATCGTCAAGCCAGGGCCAAAACAGTATTGAAACACTGTCTAAGCTCCTGTGTCTATTTTACTGGAAAAACAAATCACACTTTACTGGGCATAGAGACATGAAAGTAGAACCACATACATAATCTGCACCTCCACAACAACTATTCCATTTATTACTGATACACACAAGAAATGTGTTGGGACTGGTATGTTATTAGGCTAAGCATTAGCATACTTGCCAGTCCGTGTAACATCCAAGCAACTATCAATGAGGTGGGAGAAATGTTAACTTCTGTTGTTCCTTGGAAAAAAATAGTCTGCTGTCTTGAACCAGTCTTCTCTGCTTCCTCATGCTGTCATATCAGCACGTATTTTTTTACCTTTGATGAGTCCACAAGTTAAATGATTACTATAATTACTGACTACAGTCAAGTAATCTCTTTAGTTTCCACTCTCCCATCTTGTATGGCATGTATCTTGCTGTCAGAGTAAGAGTGTCAGTGTAAGAGTGACAGCTACATCTTACAACTAACTTATTCACATAAACCTGGACATTGGGTCACACAGTCATACAATGTAGGGAGAAATGCACAGCATTCCAGTATCAGATATGTATCATATAAGCTGTATATAAGCATTATAAGGTCACTTTCATGATAGTAGGTGTGGATGTGAAAGTTCTGCATATTTAGAGCAATTAAAAATTAGGGATTTTAGAGTAACCAAAACCACAGCGAAAATCTCATATTGCTGAGATGGTAAGTGAAGAATATAATATTATGGAGGCTACCAGTTCCTTTAATGTTACATAGTCTACTGGTATTGTCCTTGAGACCACTCCAGTGACTGCTCCACTCTGAAAACTTCTATTTCATCAGATGAAGATTTTGCAGGAACTAAATCTACTTGGAATTACATTCCTCCTGAGGTGAAGAACCCCAAACAAAGCTCATTCATTATTTAACTCTTCAGAAGATGGCTTAGATAGCTGCTGATCACATAATTTTCTGTTGAATTTCTGTTGGGGTCAGCCTCCATTGAGAGCAAGAAGCTAAAGAATTCAGCATAAAGCTAAGAACTCAGCAACCTATCATGCAGTCCACAAGGATAAAAACATAGGCCATAGCTAGTATGACAATCAAGGCTTAACATTTTTCCTTCATTGTCTATAGGATCCCACTGGGTCCTGTTCCTAGCTGGGTAAAGACGACAGCTCCACAGACAGCTCTTTCTTGACAGGCCATCCCTGGGCTCTAAAAAATGGAGCCAAGTTCTTATTCACCTGCTAAGAAAACTTCTTTGCTCATAAGTTCATCCCAGAAGAGCTGTCTTTTGGAATGGTGAACATTTTCTGTTAGTCAGAAAAGAGCAATGAAATTCTCATTTCATTGGCATTATTTCTGTGTCATAAGCAATAGAAAGCTCCACAGGTTTTTGCAGTGCCTTTTAGAATGAATGAATTACAGCACTAGAGTACAAGCGAAATACACCTTCCCATGACACTGGTCTCCCAAAACAGAGATAATAGATGCACTGGGAGCAGCCTGCACTGTCAGCAAGATATCATACAAGCTGCTGCGTTGGGCATAGGAAAGCTTCTTGTGCAGTGAAAAAGCATCAGAGAAGACATTGACAGAAAATCCAGAATGAAGGAGCAAGAGAAGTAATCAGGAGACAGGAAGGAGAGATTATGAGCAAAAGTGGTTCAAACTGCTGTTGAATGAGTAATGGGTTTAAAGAGAGATGGAAAACCTACATCGCTGCTCAAGGTGAGGTTAATATGAAAAGTTGACTTGGAACAGTATCATGATAGGACGTAGAATGTCTACTCAATTTGCGTAGTTCTTTACCAAGGCATGACCTACATCTCACTTTCTGATACTAAACAGATTGATATTAAATTGCATTCCACAAATCCTCCATCATGCTGGAACAACTAAGCATGAGGTAGCACTTCTACATCACACAGAACAAACAGGCAGGTTATCTACCTTTGTTAATCCCCCATTGATATGGAAACTCCTGATGCTGAAACTATCAGACAAGGAGGTTGAGTGGAGGGTGAGAGACTAAGGGGCCTGGTCTTGTGCCAGGTCAAAAGCAGTAAGACACCTTATACTGGAGGAGGCTCCACAGTATGTTAGGTTATGTCTAAAGTGTAGAATGCAGGAGCACCTCCGGGACTGCTCACGTATCCATGACAAGACACTTCCCAACTCACTCCTTGTCACATCATGTCCACACTGAAAACTGTGTTTCCTCCTGTCACCAGTTTTCTATGGGAAGAAAAAACAGGTACTTGTGGGGGTCAGCTGTGGCATGTGGCACATCCTGGACAACTGGGTGAACCATCACTCTGGAGCATCCTGCAAGTGCTTCTTTTTCCTAGTCTAGACACAACCTTGGAGGTCTCTCTCTAAAGCAAGGAGTGAGAAGGTGGAGATAGAACAGTACAGACAGGAGTTTTGTTGCTCTATTTAGATCTGTAACTCTCTTGAGCCAATTTATTGATTTTCTAATTGTTTATAAAACAACTCTTCTTTTGCAAGAACTGTATTACAGATTTTAGTGATGATTCTGTAGAGGTAAAAAGGTACCCAGGCTGAACTCTGAGAGATGGCATGCTCCATCGGGTAATGGCAAGACCACACAACACCATGTTGCCAGGCAAGTGTAAGAACCAGACAGCAGTTGGACCTAAACAAGGCCTAAAGAAGGCTGAAGACTTCCTGAATTGAAGGAATGTGAAGAATATCTAGATGGCAGCCAAATGTGAGGGTCAAAGGAAAGTGGAGACTATTCCACAGAAAAAAAAAAAAAAAGAATCTATGTCTGTCTATAGACAGAATTGTAATTATTCTATTATGTCTCAGCAGCCCTATCAATAGCCAGACAGGAGATAGGAGATCCCAGCCTATAGGGTGTGGTGAGGCAGTGGCAAAACTAGTAAAGTAGTAGTAGGAAAATTTTCCCTTTTGAAACTTCCACTCCATATAACTATGTTGGTATTTGCTGCACCAGAGAAAAGAGACTGACTCTTCAGCTTGATGATTCGGGCACTTCTCTGGGATGTGGAAAAATCAGGATCGATACACCTCCAAGAAATTTTTTTTTGTTCATATAAGATGCAAAGGCTTCCAGACAAGGCAGTTGAGGGAGACTCACCTCACAAGAGGCAGTATCTTAAGCTGCCACAATGGACAGTTCACAAGTCAGGTTGAGTGCTCTCTCCATTAAACTGCTACTTGCTATGAGGATTAAGAGAAAGAAGGAAAGGAAAAATCTCTCTTGCATGCTTCACAAAAGAGTGCACTTGGCCAGGATTCATTATTTAGTCTTGACCACAATGAGAGATCCAGTTACATATACAGGAAGTCCTGGGACTTCTGGAGGACAGACTTTGGCCTGTTTAGGAGACTGGCTGACAGAGTCCCATGGGAGGCAGTCATAAATGGCAAAAGAATTGTGGAAGGATGGTGCAGGAGCAGGCTTGTCCCCATGTGCCAAAAGATGAGTTGGCAGGGAAGAAGACCCACCTGGCTGATCAGAGTGCTTTGGCTGGAACTCAGAGGGGGAAAAAAAAAAGTTTATGACCTCTGGAAGAAGGGGCAAGCCACTCAGGAGGACTACAAGGAGATTGTGAGGTCATGCTGGGAGAAAATTCCATGAGCCAAAGCCCAACTAGAACTTACTAAGGAGACTCTCTATCCTTTATTGGATGTGAAGGGGAACATAGTGATAAAGAATGAAGAAAAGTTTGAGGTACTTAATGCCACCTTTGCCTCAGTCTTTAACAGTAGGATAAACTGTTCTCAGAGTACCTAGTCCACTGAGCTGGAAAACAGGGATGAGGAGCAGAGTGAAACCCTCATAAACCAAGGGGTTAGTGACCTGCTCTACCACTTAGATACACACAAGTCCTTGGGGCCGATAGGATCCACCCAAGGGTACTAAGTGAGCTGGCAGAAGTGCTCACCAAGCCACTTTCCATCATTTATCAGCAATCCTGGCCCACCAGGGAGGTCCCAGTGGACTGGAGGTTGACAAATGTGACAAGAAGGGCTAGAAGGAGGATCTGAGAACTATGGGGGTCAGTCTGACCTCAGTGCCCGGGAAGGTTATGGAGTAGATCATCGGCACACATGGGACACATGTACGGCACACATGGGACAACCAGGTGATCAGACCTAGTCCACATGAGTTTATCAAAGGTAGCTCTTGCCTGACTAACCCAATTTTCTTCTATGACAAGGTGATCCACTTCATGGTTGAGAGGAATTTTGTGGATGTGGTCTACTGCTGTGAAGTTTTCGGCTCTTGGCCTAAAAATCAGACTCGAAGTCTGCAAACCAGGCTCAAAGCCTGAAACCAGGCTCGAAGCCTGAAAAATAAACCAGACTCGAAGTCTGCAAACCAGGCTCAAAGCCTGAAACCAGGCTTGAAGTCTGAAAACCAGGCTCGAAGCCTGAAACCAGGCTCGAAGCCTGAAAAACCAGCTCTAAGCCTACTTCGTGCGGCTATCAACCCAGGGTCTGATTCTCAGCTGGGTGGGAAGAAATCAGTCCTACTCAATGTGAGTGACAGCAGAAATCTTCACTTTATTAAAAGCAGGCTCTAACTTATATACCCAGCAGCTTCAAAGCTAGCTCAGCAACAGCAGCTAATAGATTACATTCTCATGTTAATCCTACTTGCGGTTTCTGCGATAAGCAAGCTCCCTCACATCTTCCCATCTTGTTTTTCTCCGAAGTTGTTTTCCACCTTGAGCTGTTAGCTCGTTAGCTGAAAACAGCCCGACCTTGAGGGAGCAGAAAGCGGCCTGCTGTCTGCGTGACAGCAACTGCTTTAACCGTGGCTCTGACTCTGGTCTTGATTGTGCATTAAATTCATATAACTAGAACTCAGACTGCCTTGCCCCATCAGGCCTAACATTATAACCTGGGATCCATGTCCATTCTCCCTTAACCATTCCTCCACAATCTACCTGGACTCTAGTAGAGCCTTTGACACTGTTTCCCATAGCCTTTTCTTGGAGAAACTGGCTGTACACAGCTTGCATGGATCTACTCCACATTAGGTGGAAAACTGTCTGGATGGCCAGGCCCAGAGAGTAGTGGTGAATGGAGTTAAATCCAGTTGTCAGTCAGTCAGCAGTGGTGTTCCCCAGGGCTCAGTGTTGGGGCCTGTTCTGTTTAACATCTTTATCAATGATTTGGATGAGGGGATTGAGTGCACCCTCAGTAAGTTTGCTGATGACACCAAGCTGGGCAGGTGTGTAGATCTGCTTGAAGGTAGGAAGGCTCTTCAGAGGGACTTGGACAGGCTGAAGTGATGGGCCAAGGCCAAATGTATGAGGTTCAACAGGGTCAAGTGCTGCGTCCTTCACCTGGGCCACAACAACTCCCAGCAGTGCTATAGGTCTAGAGCAGAGTGGCTGGAAAGCTGCCTGGCAGAAAAGGACCTGGGGGTTATTAATTGACAGTCAGCTGAATGTGAGCCAGCAGTGTGCCGAGGTGGCCAAGAAGACCAATGGCATCCTGGCTTGTATCAGAAATACTGTGGCCAGCAGGGACAAGGAAGCAATTGTCTCTCCGTGTTTGGCACTGGTGAGGCTGCATCTCGGGTACTGTGTTCAGATCTGGGCCCCTTACTAGCAGAGGGACTTTGAGCATGTCCAGACAGGCAACAAAGCTGATTAAGAGTCCAGAGAAGAAGTCCTGTGAGGAGTGACTGAGGGGACAAGTCTTGTTTAGCCTGGAGAATAGAAGACTGAGGGGAGACCTTATTGCTCTCTACAACCACTTGAAAAGGGATTATGAGAGGTGGGTGTTGGTCTCTTCTCCCAAGTGACAAGCAACCACACAAGAGGAAATGGGCTCAAGTTGTACCAGGTGAGGTTTATATGGGATACTTGGAAAAACTGATTCACTGAATGGGTTAACAAGCATTGGAACAGGCTGCCCAGGGAAGCAGCTGAATCACCATCCCTGGAGTTATTTAAAAGATATGTAGATATGGAGATTAGGGACATAGTTTAGTGGTGGATGTGGCAGTACTAACTTAATGGTTGGACTTGATGATCTTTAAAGGTCTTTTCAGATCAAAAGGACTGCATGATTCAAGGATAAGTTGAACCTGTCACCTTGCCACTTGATGAACTACACTGGCTCCACTCAGTGCATTCATTGATATGAACACTCCACTCTGCTATGTTTAGTGAAGAGGAGCCTAGCCATGTAACACATTAGGATACCACTAGAAGTCCTGCTCTTCTAGACACTTTACAATGCCAAGGAGTTTTATTGCCAACTAGTCCCAAGTTCCACAGGAAATCTGCAGAAGATTAAACATCTGTGTCCAAGTTTGATAATCTATTTCCCATGTTGTATAACAAGAAGTAGTCCTGTTTGTCTCCTAGGAGGAAGATTAATATATTGCACTAAACTCTCTCCCCAAATGGTTAAGCCCAAGTCTGGCAAAGGAAGACAGAACACATCAGCATCAGATGCTCTGTATACCTCTCTCGTACTTTCTAGTCCCAAGCATGATTACTATAGTCACCATGTTGCAGATTCTTCTGATACTGACTGCACTAAGAATAAACCCGCTTTTCCCAGTTACCTGCAGGTATGTCTCCAGAGCAGTCCACATCTTCCAGTTCTTTAGCTAAGCACCTTTCTTCAGATACTCTTTTATTCTTTCCTCACAACACTGTGACTTTTATGCGTCTGATGCCTGGGAATCCCCAACACCTTCTCATGAACATAGACAGACCAGAGGTTGCAGGTGGCCTCCATGGTATGAGGGGGAAACTCCCACACTTGCTGCTGTTGATTGTGTCCCAGCTCATAGGTAGGATCCCAAAGACCAGTAGTTTGCATGTGCTTCATGTCTAACATTTCCTTCACTGAATCTAGGTGGCCCATGATGGTGTAGCCAGCACTCATCTAGCCTGCAGGAAAAGATAGGTATCAATACACATTGTTAGTGCTCACCCCAGTGTCTTTTAGACATAAATTACTGTAATTTTTTTTCATTTCTCTAGTGCCTTTCCTCCATCTCACAATCCATGTGTTGCCATGAATAACAAATTTTTCCCTTTGTGAGATAATGAAATACTACAAGTTTCACCCTAAAAAATGTTCAAATAAGCAGTGTAAAAGTAGTACCGAACTATCAGTTAAACAGAGTTTTTCCTGCTTTCCCTTTTTATACATGAACATACACTCAGTGGGACCAAGGCTGAGATTTTAAGATGAGGGAAAAAGCCTTGCCATTGTCCAGAATACACCTGAGCTCTCACAAACTGAGCACAATTGCTACCAATCCAATCATGCAACAATGGGTAGTTCAGCACTCTGATAGACCTTGAGTCTTCCTATGTAGAGTGTGGATACTGCAGCCATTTACACTCACTACATAGGGAGCTTATTTAGCTGTCTTTGACTGAATACTATATTTGTAGACTACTCAAGTTGGAGAATATGAATGGCAACCTCCTTTTTGCAGGAGCTATTTAAGATGTGATTTTATATGATTTAGGATCAGCTCAGGCAGTGTGGCTTACTTGGCGGCAGAGTGGACGGTGAGGTGGATTGAGAGCTGGCTGATTAACAGAGCCCAGAGAGTGGTGATCAATGGCACAGAATTGAGTTGGAGGCCTGTGGCCAGTGGAGTTCCACAGGGATCGGTTCTAGGGCCAGTCTTGTTCAACATCTTCATCAATGACCTGGATGAGGGGACAGAGTGTACCCTCAGCAAGTTCACTGATGACACTAAACTGGGAGAACTGGCTGATTCACCAGAAGGCTGTGCTGCTGTTCAGCAGGAACAGCTTGAGAGTTGGACAGAGAGGGAATTTCATGAGGTTCAACAAGGACAAGTGCAGAGTCCTGCACCTGGGGAGGAACAACCGCATGCACCAGTACAGGCTGGGGATTGACCTGCTGGAGAGCAGCTCTGCAGAGAGTGATCTGGGAGTGCTGGTTGATAATAAACTAACCATGAGCCAGCAATGTGCCCTCGTGGCCAAGAAAGCCAATGGCATCCTGGGGTGCATCAAGAAGAGTGTGGCCAGCATGTTGAGGAAGGTTCTGCTCCCCCTCTACTGTGCCCTGGTGAGGCCTCATCTGGAGTCCTGTGTCCAGTTCTGGGCTTCCCAACTCAAGAGGGACAGGGATGTGCTGGAGAGAGTCCAGCGCAGGGCCACCAAGATGATCAGGGGACTGGAGCATCTTCCCTGTGAGGAAAGGCTGCAGGAACCCAGGTTGCTTAGTCTAGAGAAGAAAAGACTGTGGGGGGGGATTTCATTAATATTTACAAATATCTAAGTGGTGGGTGTCAGGAGGTTGGGGCATCCTTTGTTTCTGTTGTAGCTAGCAATAGGATGAGGGGTAATGGGATGAAGCTGGAACACAAGAAGTTCTATTTAAACACAAGAAAATAAAAATTTACTGTGAGGGTGACAGAGCACTGGCACAGGCTGCCCAGGAAGGCTGTGGAGTCTCATTCCTTGGAGGTCTTCAAAACCTGCCTGTGCTACCTGACCTAGGCAGACCTGCTTTGGCAGGGGGTTGGACTACATGATCTCTCAAGGTCCCTTCCAACCTCTACCATTCTGTGATTCTATCATCTCGAGTTCCCTCTGTTTTAATAAGAGTGATGTAAACATTTAGCAGCCACTGGCATCCAAAATGTTCAGGTCTAGAAACCATTTCATCCACCCAAAACAGAAGGGAAAAATATAGTTGCAGACTTTTTAAACTGGCATTTCATTAGGATAGCGAAACTTAACACCTCCAAGATGTGCAACAAATTCTTTCCATTGGCTTAGCAAAAGTTTAGGACATCAGAGTTCATGCCAAGCCCTTTTCTCATTGTGGGATGATGAATGTATCCAGTCTATTTTGAAAAACAATTTAACAAAATTTGCATTGCAAAGTTCCACATTTATCATATAATTTAGATCAAATGTACTCAGCTCAACAACTGGAAAAGCTGGGATTGGGGAGCACCAGCTACAAAACTACACACTCATGAGCTTTGACAGAGATGCCAGTTCTGCTCCATTGCTATCATCTCAGGTACATATGTTTTGAGGCTAAACTTTGCCCAGGTGGGCACAGATAAGTTTAACAATGGTAACTAAATGCATGATAACTGTTCTTTGGCTGTGGCAGGGAAAAAACAGTAATCAGGCCAGCTGTACTGACTCTGCAGTGCATTCAGGAGCAAGAATGAGAAACTTTATGTGAGTCAAAGTCAGTGTAGTCAGCAGCACTGCCTTGAAACACACCCAGGCAAAAGATTAACTGAATGAGATACCACCAGTTTTGAGGGCAGGGATGCATCTGAAAGAGTCAATACTTTTTTTTAAGCCCTGCCTTACCATGTTTCTATCCTGATGTAGTAGCTCACAATTATGCAAAGGTTACAGTTATTTAACACCTTACATATGTTGCCAGTCCAGTTTTAGCACAATAGCCTTGAAGGAACAGACATTGCTGCTAGGGGCCACTTTGTCTCTCTTGGCACCTGAGAAGGCCATGTGGCAATGTACCTACCACATGACATCTGTTACAATCCTCTCTGGCCTTGGGAATTTTGTTGGCATGGTTGCCAACTTGCTTATTGCCACCATGATCTTATTCCACAGGGTCAGCAGCGGCTGTGAGTTCTCCATGTGGCAGATGCTGTCAGATAGCACCATCAGGATGAGATTCTCAACAGCCAGTTCTGCCCAGGGAGCAGGCTAGTGCCAGATACAGGCCTTCAACTGGCTTTCACAGGTCTCTCCTGCATCAACAAGACAGAAAATTGGTTAAGCACAGCTCTGACTTTTGTGCACACTCCCAGACGCCAAGCTGGAGAAAGGGACCACAATCATCACATTCTCTTGGAAAACACTATGTGATAGTTGCATTACTGGTGGTGGTGGCTGTTAACTAGTTGATCCTCATCCTGTGCTTCAGAAATCCCCTCAGGCTCTTTAGCAAAAGTTTAGGATATCAGGGTTCATGCCAAGCCTTTTTCTCATTGTGGGATGATGAATTTATCCAGTCTATTTTGAAAAACAATTGAACAAAATTTGCATTGCAAAGTTCCACATTTATCATATAATTTAACTCTAGATCAAATGTACTCAGCTCACAATTAGAACTACCCAGCTTGAAGAACTGAGCTCTGACTGTCCCTTCTACTGTGATGGTCAGTTTCCCCAGGACACTCCTTGGTGGTACTAGGATGCAAATGAGACCACCCCAGTGGCAGGAAATAGTCTGTCTCTGGCAGGTAATATCACAGCTACATATTACCACTGGGGCTCTCTCAGCTCTGTGGCATGAGAGAGGTCATCCATGTGACACCTAATCTGTACCTGGCAAATAGAAGGGCAGGAACAGCTGATCAAAGGGCTCCAACTGTGACCTGGTAGACCCAAGGAAACACCCTGAGCTGCCTGCTGCAGCACTGGCCCTGCAGAGTTGCATGCAGAAGCAGACTTGTGACTCCAGTCTAGTTCAAGTTTTCAGCCTGTGGTGACTAGAAGCAGTAAATACAGTGAAAAAAGGCTGTTTAAGTTCATGCTATGCCTGTCTCAGACAGTCTTAAGAGCTGTACTCCCACTATTACTGGCTCAACTACATCCTTCACTAGCAGTTCAGTTCACTAGCAGTGACTTTTTTCACAGCACTGTATTTGCATGGATCATTCCTTCACCCTTCACCAACATCAAAGTCACATCCTGTAACACAGGAGTTGGAGAGATGTGATTGTTATTGGCTTCTTTTATCATGCCTATTACTCAGTCCTCATACAGTAAAACTGATAGCATGTGGCTACAGGATCAGACAGAAACAACTTTGTGTTTCAGCTGCAGGAAGCAAACTGCAAAAAGTATCCAAGCAGTTAAGCATTTATCTGCTTCATACTTCGCAGAGAACTTAATCCCAAGTAACTAGATTCTATCTGATCTGGATACATCTACATAAGCAATAGTGACGGCACTGTGAAAGTACTTTAAGACAGATCTGGAGAGACATAATGAAGTTTGGTGCATAGAAGGGACCAAGTACTTATTTTGGATCTCAAAATCACCTTGATCAGTTCTCCTTGCATGACAACAAAACAAATACAGCTGCCTTCAGGTGGCAGCCACACTCAATTATCCTGCCAACAAATAGAAGAAGAAGAATGAAACAGAAGACAATGAGAAACCAGGTAAAAAATTAGGCAATGCATTAGAAGTGCCACAGAGTGGCAGCATTAGGGAAAGACTTGAAAAGGCAGCAAAACTAGTAAGGATAAAACCCTTCTTGGTGCTGTTTGAGTGCTCACCTGACCAATACATAGGTATAAACAGAAGCCAAAATAGAGACAACTTACCTTTAGGCCAGCATTGACCACCAGGCAAGGGAATGTAATAACTGCTGTATGCCCTTCAGAGAAGTAGAGTCCTGTACTCCTCCAGGCTGTCTTACCTAAAAAGTAAGTGAAAATAGTCCTAAACAGTTGAGCACTTTTTTAGCTCAGTATTATGGACTCTGTAGATTTCAAGCTGCAACAGAAGAATCTTCCATCCTTTTCTTTTCCCTTGCTCCTACAGTCACAGAACTGTCTCACAATTTACCCAACTCATCAGAAATACAGTTTTATAGCAAAATGGTTGCAGCATGAACAAGATCATCACACCATTACCAAACAAGACCAATCAAATTTGAACTTCTTGAAACGCAAAGCTTAAATGTGTTTACTAGTACCTTCTAAAAATACGGAGAAAAAAAATAAAAAGAAAACCAAAATCCCAAACCCCAATGCCTCCTCCACTCATCCTCTTACCCTAAAGGCCTCATAAGAGGTGCATGCTGTGGTGGTACTAAACATGGTTAAAGTTATAATTCCCTAACCACTTTCTAAATAATATACCAACAGTGACATCACATTTTTCCTTACTGACTAGTCAACCACAATGACTGAAGTTATAAGAAAGCCTAAAAGTACTGTTCTGTACTAGGTGTAACTGTGAGTACCCTACCACACCACTACAATTCAGCAAGTTCCTGGACAAATCTTCCCATGGAAAAGCAAGTCTCCTCTGTAAACACTTGAGATACACAGTGCAAAATTCATCGAGCCCTACTCTACAGATCAGACACAATCCATTCCTTAGTTCTAACATAAAGTTTACTCAGCTGTATTTTAACACAAACAGCAAAAGTCCTACAAAGAGCTGAACTGTCATAAAGCACCCAACTTACAAACTTTCTTGCCCTTCAAGAAAGCAGGTCCAGTCTAGCAAAACCCAATCCAGGAAAAACACAAATTTGACCACATCACTATGTTCATAGAGTGGTTTGAGTTGGACAGGACCTTAAAGATCACTTAGTTCCAACCCCCCTGCCAGAGGCTAGGACACCTTTCACTAGATTAAGTTGCTGGAAGCCCCATCCAGCGTGGGGGCTGAACACTGCCAGGTACGGGACATCTACAACCCCTCTGGGCAACCTGTTCCAGTGACTCACTGCCCTCACAGTGAAGAACTTCTACCTTACATCTAATCTAAATTCACTGTCTTTCAGTTTGGAGCCATTACCCCTTGTCTTTTCACTACATGGCCTTGTAAAAAACTCTTTCTTGTAGTCCCTTTTAGGTACTGAAAGGCTCCTGTAAAGTGTCCCCAGGGCCTTCTCTTGTCCCGGCTGAACAACCAAAATTTCTCAGCCAGTCTTCGCAGGAAAGAAGCTCCAGCCCTGATCATCTTCCTGGCCCTCCTCTGGACTCACTCCATGTCCAACTTATGTAGGGAGTCCAAGCTGTACTCAGTACTACAAGTGGGGAGTAGTTCTTTCATCAATTCATGTCAGTTTTGCTGAATTTGCAACAAAAGCAGTTTTGAAATGGTGCTCAGGGTTTGCTAACATTTCCTTCTTGTTTATATGAAATCACACAAATTCTGAGTATTTATGGTCAAATAAAATACTGTGTTCAATCAAATACATTCAGTTTGGCTAACTCTAAAATTTTTTCCCCCTTTTATCCTGACTAATTAGTGCTAAAACCAGTGTGTGGTTATCCCACAGCTCTTCTCTCTGCATATCCTCCACACTCAGACATCACCACTCCAGAATAGTCTCCTTTATTGCATTTGAACAGTTTTAAAACAACTTCTCCCAATTATATTCAAACAGATACACACACAAAAAAAAATCTGTCCAGAGCACAATATACAAATAATGGAATTTAACCTATGGTTAAAACATGTCAACTGTGAGCAGGAATATCAGCAAGGTTGTATAGATAAAAAGCCTACCAAAGCTCAGACAAATCATTCAAGTGTCATTACCAAACACCTTGGCATCAGTCAGATGTCAGTCCAAGAAGTTCGCACCATGCTTCCAGCTTCTTGTTTTCACCCTCAAAAACAGACTTTCACACCATCAATTTTTCTGACATAACAAGTTGTGAGACAGCACTATAATGCAGGCTGAAACTATTTAGATTAAAAAAATAAACATTTGTTCCTAACTCCTACCTCTTTGTATAACTATGGCAACAACTTGCCCTACAGAGCTCACCGTTTCTCACATAAACTTTCTTGCCAAAACCATTGTGCTGTGCCAGTACCTCTGAAACCCCTCTGTTATGTGGTTCTTCTCCCCCAAGCAGCTGTGCACCAATTGTGAGGATGCAGGATTTTCACAGGGTGTTAAAAAAGCGCAGAAATCAGGGCTAGCCACTAAAGGAGCTCACCCGCCATTACACAGGGGTCAGCCTTCTCACAAACCCACAGTGAAATTGCACGTGTGCCCATGTTCAGACATACACAGACACATGCACACTGAGGACAGACATTCCACCAATCCAAGCAATAGAATGCCTTGAGAGGAAGGGAGATACACTCCTCACCTGGGTTTGTACCGTCATTTTCCACAGTGACTGGGAGGTCATAGACCCCAGCTGCAGATTTCTGCACTAGGGCTGAACTACCCGTCATGGTGAGGGACAGGTCAGTTGCCATGCAGAGAAGAACTGCCTTTTTGGAGTTGTTCTTGACAGGGCAGTGCATGCTGACTTGTGGGATCCCATTTCTCTGAAGCACTTTGGTCAGGATGTGGTGGAGCAAAGTATATGCCGGGCAGTCATCATCTGGGATGTGCAGAAAGGCACTGCAGCCTTGTTCTAGCCTTTGCAGCCAGTCCTTCAGGGGGGCTTAAGCTCCTCACACTTCTGTACATGCCTGTTGAAGACCACAAGCGCCTTGTGGAAGTGGTAGTGCTCCTCAGATCCCATGGTCGGGTGCTTACCTACCTGGACATTCTGCCCCAGTATGCTCAGCCCAAGGCAGTTCAGCATCTTGTTGCCTGGGTATTCTGCCATAGCAGCTTTGCTGTGGTTCTGGGAAGCCCAGTACCAGGCCTGGCCTCCAATCAGTAAGCGGTCTCCCTCTGCCACAAAAGCATGAACCCTCTCTGCCTCTCAGTTGCTATAAGTGCAGCTCTGCCTCTCAGTTGCTATAAGAAGTACACACTGATGTCATCTGTCGGCTGTGACACCTGCAACTTCACCTCTTCCTGAGAGAGGAGGCTGCACAATTTCTTCAGTCTGGCATCCACACTCACCAGCCCCCTTTAGTCAGCATCCAGCCAGCAGACAGCATTGAGCAGGAATGGGGCCAACTTTGGGGAGAACAGTTGGCTCTCGTGGGTTGCCACTGCCAACACAACCTTGGCCATAGCGTGCTGCAGCTATGAAGCAGTGCTGTGAGCTATCCAGGCAGAGCAGGAAGGAGAGTTCACCATGCACCAGCAAGATGGAGGGTATGCCTCCTGTCACCAAATCCAGCTCTGACACACCACGCAGGAGAAACTCAGCATCAAGGCTGAGGTTGGTCTGGTGCCTGCAGAACCAAGAGGTCCAGGTTAGTCCCTATCCCAGAACCCTTTGCACAAAAAAGACATCTTGTCTATCCCTGTCTCATTCCAATACATCATATCATCAGTTATTTCATGTAAAAATAAATCCATGCTTCATTTTTCTCCTGTCAAAGCCTCAGTCTCTGCAGACAAGCAAATCTGTAAGAATTTCAGCATTCTTTAAAAAAACAGAATGAAGTGATCAAAACGAAGTTTATAGACCTTTGAGGAGCAGCTTCAAATCTAAACACATTGCAGAAACTCAAAACTCAGGAAACTTTTCACAAGTTTTAATCTCCAGGTTTAAATTGCAAATGATGTGGGAATTGGCACATCTCCTACAACAGAAACTTTCTGCATTTACCTCATCCTAGTCATTATCAATCGGGCAAGCCCAAAAGGATTCTCCATGTTTTCTCCCAACCTCGGTTACTGTTGAGAACTGAAGATAGCTAGGCCAGACGGACTAGATGGACAGGCAGACACACAGCTAGACAAATGATGAGTGACTAGAAGTTGAATCAGGGCTCTAACACATAGTCCTCACATTGCCACTAGTTGGTCTCCACAATATAAAGAGATTATACTGTGCATTATACTCGTATCTCTATTTAACTCCTGCATTTCACGCTGCTGAAAGACATGTTGAATTACTATCATTTGCTTTGTTTACATTTTTTCCTGGTTCAGCCAAACACAGTTTATCCCCCAACACCTGGAAAGAATCTGTTGTTATGTGACCACTGCAGACAATAAAAATAAATGATGCTGCCCTTCTGCATGCCCACAGGGCAGGAATCAAGTTTACAGCTCTCATTTGGTTATTACTTTACTGAGGCTCTTTGTCACACAAAGTAAGTACCCAGGCATATGTCGCAGCACCTGCTCCAGGCGGTAGTTTGGTTATCTGGGGGTTAAGCACAGGCCAGCAAGAAGGCCCAGATTTACAGAGCTCTTATGTGGCATGGAACTTAGGTATCTAAATTTCTCTGTGGGTCTGGATCCAATCAAAACCACCATGAGAACACCCTAAACAAGGTATAATTCACCCTTAGTTACCATGTAAAGGCTTGTCAACTGCTACTTAATTTTTCTCTGCTGAATTCTCCATCCCTCTCTCTTCCACTCACTGTGCATGAGGCAGTGGGCACATGCCCATGTAATGCAGGTGAGAACAAGAACTAATTGCCAATTTTTAAGTAACTTTGTTAGCTGTGTCGTAAGCACTTTGCTGAATCAGCAGCAGAGCTTTCCATTACCTTTACCAGAAAACAAACTGAGTATACAAAAAGTATCAAATCCAATTATTTGTTCAAATGCATTGGAAATGTAGTATTATATATCCACAAGGAAATATCTGTGAAGGAAAGAGTTGCAGGGAATTTTACAGTAATTGTTGCAGCTTTTGTGCCTGTGAAATGAAGCTGCCACCCAGGGGAAGCACAGCAGCACTTGTGCTCCTCAGAGCTGCTGCAACTTGTGTCACTTGGCAGAAACTGGCAGGAGACACAGGCTGGCACACCCACTGGCAAAGGGAGGTGGAGGAAAATGGCAGAACAATGCCTAGGACTCCATTGCCTGGTTGGATGTGCAAAACAAATCACAGTAGCCCAGAGTTTTACACCTGCTGCCCCAGGATCCAAAGGGCCACAATGGAATTCCAAACAAACTGGGAACGCAGAGATTTTCTGACCACAGCCCTGTCAGAAGCTGAGAAAGGAGGTGACACCTAGCCTGTCTCCTCAGCTCTTTGATGGCTGCAGGGTTGCACTTTTGGGAGATTAATTTCTGCAAATAATAGGATAAACAGGTTTAGCAGCTACCAGGCAGAGGCTGGCCCAGAGGGCCGCTCTCCTCATTTCCTTCCCCTTGACTTAATTCCCTGGACTTGACCCAGCTGCCCTAGAAGCAGTTAAAGACATAATTTTTTCCAATTGTAAAGAGCAGGAAGGTCTCCCTTAAACGCCAAGACAACAGTTGCATCCAGCTATTAAAGCACCAGCATTCTTCATCATCCTCCTCTCTTCTTAAGAACTTTCTATAAAAATCTGCATAACCCAATTGGCTGTTTAAATAGAGAGCAAGTCAGATACTCATGGGACAAATAATGGGATTTTGGGAATCTTCTTGGCAACTCTGAAGGTGCCTTTCTCCAGAGTGTTTCCTGTAAAGTACACTCCAGCCATGCTGGTCACCTGGTTCCCAGGGAATTCAAAGGGCATCTTCTCTTCAGACTAGCCCAGTGCCAGGCCTGGCCACCAATGAGCAGCCCTCCACCTCCCCTTTACAAAACCAACCAGGTCTTTTGCCTGCGTGCTGTCATAGCTGTCCATACAGTACACCCATAGGGTGAGGCTGAGCTCTGCCCCAGCCTTTACTTTGGTGCCAGCCCTGAACAGCAGCTGGGAGAGGGAATCCAAATGAGGATGGACCCCAACCAGGGCCTCAGGGGAAGGCTTGAGCCACTCCACAGCATTTCTGAGGAACTGGGAAAACTTGCAGTCCTTCAAGATTCCTTCATGGGAAACAACCATCATCCGACCCTTCCCATACTGTGAAATAGCAATCAGAACCTGCTTCTCAGAGCTCACAAGCACAGGGTAGGCATCCTCTCCAACAAGCAGCAGCTCACAAGGAACAAAACCGCTAGTGAATTCCCATGGCCCAACACCATTCACTAACAGCTGATAGGTAGCAGAAGGTTTCATGTTCAGGTCACTCCTATCTGGCAGAGAGAAGACCAACATTCATTATAGTATGGCTCAGCAATAAAGAAAAACTGTAACAACCCTGTGGAGTAATTTCTTTGTTAGCCAGTGAGAACTCCAGACAAACAGAAATCATTTACCAAAGGCACATCTGTATGCACAACTTTTTTCAGGGAATTGATTTCCCTGTTTAGCTTTGTGATCACATTATTTACCATTTAGACAAGAAGTGACAAGTATGTCAAGATGATGGAGGAAAAGAAAGTCACTGTTTCAACAAATTCTGACATGCATTATGGAAGAGAAGAAGGAAATAAAGATATTCACTTTCTCATTAATAATAATCTGGAGAGGGAGAGAAAGGCTCCAGGAATTTTACTGGGAAATTGCGTGGTAGAGGTAGTTTACATGGAAACAGCTAGAAAGACGTTATCAACACAACACATAGCAAAATTCAAACATGCAGACTTTAGTTCCTAATTGGATATGTACAGAGCTACAGACAATTGCTGCAAGATAGTATTCCAAAGCTGTACTTTGCTACCTCCATTTAGGCACTATAAGCCTGATTAGTATTAGCAGGTGCTGTGAGGGGGAGGAGAATTGGCAGAACAGGTGGAGACAACCAGCTCCCCTGGAATAACTTGGTTTAAGCCACAGAGTAAGTAGGAGAGAAAATCTGAGCACAGGAGATTCTAGTTCTCTGATGTGCCACATGACTTTAAAAAAATAATTCCCCTTTTCTATAGCTTTGTTTCACCTGTTTTCCCATTTACAAAGTAAGGAGAGTGGTACTGACCTTGACTGCAAAGCCCTTTGAGGTCTATGGTTGACAGACCTCTATTTAGGCTCCCTCTGTTTGAAAGTTCAGCTTAGCTCTTCACCACAATTCTCTTTTGCTGAGCTGAGGCAGCTGTGATCATGCAAACAAGAATATTTTGAGGCGGAGAGCATGACCCAGTCCCACTCAGTTCTTATAATTCAGGATTCACAAGGTTGACTTAAAAGTGCCTATGCCTATGGCAAGGGAGGAAGTTACTCCAAGGCATGCCTGGCCCCTTCCCTGGCAGCATCCCATGTTGACCCAGGAGCTGCAGTCTCTGTTCTTCACATGCATTTCACATTGGGCTGTCCTGAAAGCAATCCCTTAGCATGCAAACATGGGAAAATGGGGAAATCCTGGAGAAGCGGCATCCTTGATTTATATTTGTCACAAGCTCAGAAATCAAGAACAGAATCGAGTTGGAGGCCTGTGGCCAGTGGAGTTCCATAGGGATTGGTTCTGGGGCCAGTCTTATTTATCATCTTCATCAGTGCCCTGGATGAAGGGACAGAGTGTACTCTCAGTAAGGTTGCTGATGACACCAAACTGGGAGGACTGGCTGATTCACCAGAAGGCTGTGCTGCCAATCAGCAGGATCTCGACTGGCTTGAGAGTTGGGCAGAGAAAAACATCATGAGGTTCAACAAGTGCAGGGTCCTGCACCTGGGGAGGAACAACCCCCTGCACCAGTACAGGCTGGGGATTGACTTGCTGGAGAGCAGCTCTGCAGAGAGAGACTTGGGAGTGCTGATTGACAATAAACTAACCATGAGCCAGCAATGTTCCCTCATGGCCAAGAGGCCAATGGCATCATAAGATGTACCAAGAAGAGTGTAGCCAGCAGGTGGAGGGAGGTTCTCTCTATTCTGCCCTGGTGAGGCTTCATCTGGAGTCCCGTGTCCAGTTCTGGGCTCCCCAGCTCAAGAGGGACAGGGAACTTCTGGAGAGTCCAGCACAGGGCCACCAAGATGATCACAGGACTGAAGGATCTTCCTTATGAGGAAAGGCTGCAGGACCTGGGGCTGTTGAGCCTACAGAAGAGGAGACTCTCATTAATACAAACACTTAAAAGGTGCATGTCAAGAGGATGGGACAACACTTTTTTCTATAGCGGCCAGTGACAGAACAAGTAGTAATGTACAAAAGCTGGAACACAAGAAGTTCCACTTCAACGTACGGAAAATCTATTTTACTGTGAGAGTGAGGGAGCCCTGGCACAGGCTGCCCAGGGAGGTTGTGGAGTCTCCCCCTCTGGAGGTCTTCAAAACCCATCTTGGTATGTTCCTGTGTGACCTGATCTAGGTGGACCTGTTTTAGCAGGGGGATTGGACTAGACAATCTTTAGAGGTTCCTTCCAATCCCTACCATTCTGTGATTATGTGAAAGGTTCTTTTTCTGGTGGCTCCTGTGGATTTGATATTAACATGGATATGTACTGACCATGGTGTAGGGGAGAGGAAAAACGGGTGGATAGGTTTCAGATAGTTTCTACCTGAGGACTACCCTTCAGGACTAGGTTTCCAGTAAATTCAGCAAAACAACTCTTACTTCTTAGCCCCCACCCTTCTTATCACAGAATAAGAAGGACCCATAAAAGGATGAGGTGCTCCCTGGCATTTGTCCAGAACTAAGCACAGTTTTCTTTGGGAGGATTTAACTCTCTTAACTGAATGCTATTATCATCACATAACAGAATTCCCAACAAAGGGATGTGGTGCAAAGGAAAGGAGTACACCTTGGTCCACTCAGGAAGAATATCCATGGGAGACAGATGACCTGGAAAGGCTCTAAGGGTAAATGAGGGAATAGACACTGTGTGTCAAGTGCTCAGTCTCAGATTGAGTCTTCAAGGTTCCTGTAAAGCCTGTGAGAATCTCCAAGAGTAGAAAGTATGGGATTGCAATATATGAGAGTCACTGGAGTGGATCACTTGTTAAGAACACAGGCAGCAAGAGAGAAATAATTACTAGGGATTTGGCTGCTCTTCCTAAATGGATGGGACTCTTAGGGTTTCCAGTCTTTCCTCATTTTAAGATCTACAGTTTAGCTGCTCACACAGCAATGAAGCACCAAATACGCTGCAAAATCTATAAGCAGTAAAGAATTGATAGCTCTTGCTTTTGCACATGCTTATGAAAAATTGAGCAAGGAGAGGAATGCTGACATTTGGCATTTGCTGAAGAGACAAAAGAGTATTATATTATGTCAGTTCATAATCAATAAGGTTTTAAACTGAAAAGGGTAGATTTAGATTGGATATAAGAAAATTATTAATATGAGGGTGGTGAGACACTGGAATGAGTTATCCAGAGAAGCCATGGATGCCTCATCAGTAAGTGTTAAAAGTCATGTTGGTTGGGGCTTTGAGTAACCCGACCCAGTGACACATAACCCAGCAGGCGAGGAAGGTTGGACTACATTATCATTGAAAGTCCCTTCCTGTAGGAAATTGGCCAGAGTCAAGACATACACCCAATGTGAGTTAAAATTCTTGCTCCCTTTACTGCTGTGGTACACGGCTATTTATACAATTCATGGCTATTCATACGACCCAGGAAAGCGTTCTGATTGGTTGCAATGCCTTGTCCACGTGCCCCAACTACTAAGCCCACTGGCTAAAACATGGAGATCATGCTTCTTGTTGTAACATTGTGAACTGCCATATTCTAAGTCGATTCAAGGACTTTCAACCATTTTGAGGCCTGGATTGTTCAAGCCCTCAACCAGGCCATGACCTCTATTAACCATTCTTCTACAATTCCCCCTTTTTTCTTTTGCACAATCCAAGCCTGTTTAGAACTTGCAATACAAACTTCTTAGCACACGGCATTATACAACTTAATATACAAAGTCCAACCAGTACAACAATTAAAACCAACAATCCTGTTTTCAGTAAGCTTGCCAACCATCCTCCTAGACCCAACCAACTTGTGAGTGTCTATTCCAAAAAATCCCGCGTCTTCCTTAATCTTTTGACTATAAGTTGTTGTATCTGCTGGTGGATGGCTTTTGAATGGTTGCTAAGATCCATACAGCACATACCAACAAAATGCTCGCAACCGTGGCCATGAGCTAACAATAAAAAATCAATGGCAGCCCTATTTTGCAAGACAGTATGTTGAGTAGAAGAGAGATCATTGGCCCATCCTGAAAGGATTCTACTAGTACAATTAGCTTGTTTTACAACCCAGCAAGATAATTTTTCTATGTTTCTGTGAGCTCTAGCTGCAGCAACATCTGGTGCAAGAATAGAGGAAAATTCTATTCCACAATTCTAAGTTATCATCACACTCAGCAGTGATGGTTTATGCCACATCTCTTTTCCATCGTGTTGGGTGAGTAACATTAGGGTGATGATGAGGTAGGGCTAAGCTCAGTTACAATTAAGCTCAGTTGTACATGGGCCTCCTGTCAGGTGCAACGGTATCCCAGCCCATGCTCGATTTCCACATATCAAAAAATACCCCGGAGGAAATCACCGTGGAAGGCTTGTTACTGAGGTTACCTTGGTTTTCGTTATTTCACATCAAAAATCCCATCTGCTTTTGTTCCCTATGGGGTATACCAGTGCTGGAATCGCAGGCTTGGTCTGGTGACTAGTTTTATCTAATTTTTGAGACACATTAAAAAGGATACAACGAGATGCGTTTAATGAATCCAACAACTCAAACTGTTGAGGTTCGGGGCCAACAGGCAACGCATCATCCCAAAGGCATCTGCTGGGGTCATGTTCGGTTTTGTTAAAACGAACCCCGGTTGCTTGAACAAAACCCTTCCGTGTGACATTGTTTACAGGCACCCCTACCAAACATGTTACAAAAGGAGTACTCAGTGTAGCAAGGCTAGCACAAAAGGTGGTGGTATTCAGGGTACAGGCCAAAGAGACCCCGATATTCTGCCGCGGGTCGAAGAGTCCCAGGGTAGCATCACACTGTGCCACACTAAGAAAACATGCAATACTCAACATATAAACCTCTGTCTTGCTCAGTCCTTTGCGCCACATTTTCTCACTGGTCATCGTCCAACAGTAGGTGCAGGATCGTGATCCTTCAATACTTCATACAGCACTTCATACACCCCCCCCCGCCACTAGTGGTTATTTGCGTGTCCCCTACTGGTATGCCATCCACTATTCCCATATCTTGCATCTTTAATTCTACTTCTGCAAACAACTTGTCAGATGGTCGCCGTTTTTGTGATTTTTTTCCTGGGATTTAACATCGGTCGGAGGAGCAGGAAGTAGACATTCCTCATCAGAAGCAGAGTCCATATCAGGACTTCCCTCTGCCTGGCTGGTATTTGCCCCCACTGCCTCTGCAACCTCCTCAGCAGAGTTTTTTTACCAGGACAATTATGCCTTTAGCAGTTCGGGAGGAGTCATTATCAAAAACTCGGGTGGAATCAGAGGTTGGTGAAACTTCAGCCCCCAGCATTTTAGTAGCAGCCATCGCCATTTTCTTTTCAGATACGATTTGTTCCAGATTGTTAATAATTTCCCTCCAGGTGCCCCCAAGTTCTTTAGCTGTCTTATCGCCTTCAATTGTAGCGTCCCATAACGAGTTTCCAATCTCTCGCCACTCTGATGTGCTAAATAAGAGTTGGGGCTTTTTTAGGTGTCCTTTCTCCTTTGCCCATCGGCAGAGCTCACGAGCTTTTTTGTGCTCACACTCGTCTCTCGCCTAGCAAGTGTACTTCAAAGTTATACGGGATATTCCTATCAAGAAAGGCAGTGTCTACATTGCAAGAGCAAGTGAGTGCTGGAGCTGGCTTAAGCATGGAAGTAACTGACTGAGCTGATGTTAAGACAGTAATGTGCTCAGGCTCTGCACTGCTGGAGGACCAAAACTCAGTCTTTGTCAGTGTATGCTCACATATATACAGCATCCAGGATAACATGAGAATGGACTCAAATTTGTGTTAGCCTGAAGATGGAGACAAGGATTCTTGGGGCTTAACATCTCAGGTATGTTCTGTATGCTGCTCCATCCTTTCCAACATCTGTGAAAACATAAGCACCATGAAGCCACTGGTGGAGTAGGCTAATGCAGTAAGCCATGAAATTTAAAGATCAAGCCATGTGCAAGAAACATGGTGAGATGAAGCAATAAATTCTAGTGCAATAGCTTGCACGCAAAAGAGAATACGACACTTAACCTTGGATAACAGCCTTTCATAAAGACCTGCTCAGAACAGTGATAAAATAAGGCACCTAGATCATAGAATCAAATAATATCTCAAGTTGGAAGGGAACTCTTAAGGATCATCAAGTTCAACTCCCTGCTCCTTGCAGGATGATCCACAACCAAAGAATACAATGAACAGCATTGTCCATATGCTTCTTTAACTCT
This sequence comes from Colius striatus, assembly GCF_028858725.1. Lineage (NCBI taxonomy): Eukaryota > Metazoa > Chordata > Aves > Coliiformes > Coliidae > Colius > Colius striatus. The sequence continues at coordinate 133,289,842 of NC_084759.1, forward strand.
GACAGGCTGGGTGCCATGACCACTTGCCTGGGGAGCCTGTTGCAGTGAGCAACCACTGCTCAGTGAAGAACCTTTTCCTAATGTCCAATGTGAACTTCCCCTGACATAGCTGGAGAAGTGGGATGGGGAAATGGAAGGTAGCCAAGCAAGAAAGCTTGCATGCAAAAGACAAAGTCAGACAAAATACAACACAAAAAGTCTTTCTAATGTTATATTAAAAAAGACAAAAAAACAAAGCAAAATACTTCAAAGGGAAATAGAGCCAAAGAAAAAGCAGATTAGGTTGTAAATTAATGACAACTCCAAAATTAGGTCAAGAAAGCAATTATCAAAGGAAGTTACTGTATTTTTTTTACAATTATATTAGAAAACAGACTGAAACCAAATAAAAACTAAACCTATATTTTTTAATGCAAATGCAACAGAATCAATCAGGCAATCGACATTTGTAATTACTGTTGTTGGTGTTATTTTCATATGGCACTTTAAAGCAGTAGCTTGCAAAAACGCTGCAATTTCGAAGCCTAGTAGAATATTGCTGGGTTTTAAGGTAAAAAAAACAAAAAAAAGGAACTGCCCATCCTTTCTGGTGATGCCAACATATACACATTAGGGTACGCTCACTGGCTAACAGTATGCAAAGAAATACAAAATCTGATATCTGTCCAGAAATTTTAACCGCTTTTAAAGATAAGGCAAGGGAAGAACAAAATTAAAACAGATGACAACATTTGTCTGGGTATTTTAAAATAACTTTGTATCTGGAAAGGTAACTAACATCTTAATGACTTTTACTATCTTCCTATGAACTGAAAGTTAAGACAAACTGATCAGAAGAGATGTCTATAGAAAAAGTGCTGTTTAGTCTTCTTTAAAATCTACATCTGTGATCTAAAAAGGACAGACCATATCACATAAATGAAGTTAAACAATAATACAAAGGAATATGAAGAATAAATCACAACTTTACTAAAACGTGTTATTGTAAAAATGCTAACTTACCTAAATGCAAGCCCTACAGTCTGTGGCTTTAGCAAACTGCTGGCATCTGTTGGTGAACGTGGAGCACAGCAGCTCAGAAATCTTTGGGAACTGCAGGTAAAGAGCCAGCCCTTTTTCATGCTACGCAGGAGAGGCTGTGCCTCATTTGCATGCCTGCTTTATAACAGCTCAGATCACTTCCCTTCAAATGTTGCTAGGTTTAAAAGCAGAGGACGAGCATAATAGCACTGTTTTCATTTGAAAAAAAAAAAAAAACAAAAACAGAGAAGTCTAACACTCTTAGCATGTGAGCCATGCCAATCTACTATGGTCTGCACCAACATAGTAAAGGATAAGGAAAAATGTTTTCCCTTATAAACTAAAAGGACAACGCAGGATTTGTTTTGCTATATACTTACTACCAGGGAGCAAGGGAAAGCAGAAACAGTGGGACAGCTAACTGAAGCTGAGAATGAAGAACAAGCAGGCTGTAACTCGGCCCATCACAGATCTGTCACAAAGGCTAACACTGTAGTGCTAAGACAGGTGAAGGTTTGTGCCCTACTGTGGACTTAAAGAGTAGCACCACTTATTGCAACAAAAAAAGGCCAATTCACATAAACTGAACATTGTTTCATCCTTATTGTGCACCACTGTATTTTATAATGTAACAAGCAGAAGTATGACAAGCTATCCCTGATCTTTTAAACCATATTCTTCCCCAACTCAGTTCAAGTGTGACATATCACCACAGGTGCATACAAGCAATCACTCAGAAGAAATATATGCCAAGTAAAAAAACTGAACAAGTTTACTTAGCTGTTACTGCAGCTAGATATTCACAACCAATGTTTTAAGGCCTTATTTCAAATAACATGAGTGCACAAATTATCGCTCTCACTCATGCCCAGTATCAGTTTCCCCAGGAATGCCCTCATCATACTCCAGTCATGCTGGGCTAAATCTTGTCTTCCCTGGCAGTTGTTATCAGGGGCATTCACTGCTGATGATCCCCCTGTCAGCTGGTAGTGAATCTGAGTTCACAGTGTGGCTTCCGTTTTTATTCCTTTCTTATGCTCCATGCTTGTCCCTCTCGAGTCGATCAACCTGAATGTAGTGCTCACAGATGAACTTTAATTCAGTTCATGTTCTAATCGCAAATGAATATTCAGGGTAATTTCCTTTTTTTATATTGTTTGCTATTATCTCACATTGCCATCTTTGAGCTTGTACAGACCTGCACTCCTCACTTCTTACCCCAGTTCATGTGAGCCTGAAGTGCCAGCTTGGTCCAAACAACTAGGCAAGTGAACTTCTAGAACATAGTCTGGCATGGTTGGGCTTCAGCCAACCTACACAGCACAGTGGGTCAAGTCATAACATATCCAGGAAATTGACCCTCTGACAGCACTCCAAACATCCATCTTTCTTGATGAGCTAGGCCACCCCGAGTCACAAAATCAGAGAATGGTAGGTGTTGGAAGTGACCTTTAGAGATCATCTAGTCTAATCCCCCCGCTAAAACAGATTCACTTTGCAGAAATATGTCCAGGTGGGTTTTGAAAGCCTCCAGAGAGGGAGATTCCACAACCTCTCCGGGCAGTCTGTGCCAGGGCTCCCTCACCCTCAAACAAAAGTTTCTCCTCAAATGGAACTTCCTGTATTCCAACTTGTGTCCAATATCCCCTCTACAGAAAAAAGACTCATCACATCCCCTCAATACCCACTCTTTGAGTAAGATTTGGATAAGCATTGATAAGGTCTCCTCTCAGTCTTCTTCAGGCTAAAAAGTCCCAGGTTTCATAGCTTTTCCTCATAGGAGAAATGCCCCAGTCCCTTGACCACCTTGCTGGCCCTATGCTGGACTCTCTCCAGAAGTTCCCTGTCCCTCTTGAGCTAAAACTGGACACAGTACTCCAGATGAGGCTTCACCAGGGCAGAGTAGAGGGGGAGGAGAATCTCCCTCCATGTTGGCCACACTCTTCTTAATACCCCCCCAGGATGCCACTGGCCTTCTTGGACATGAGGGCACATCACTGTGTGCCATTGATCACCACCCTCATTCAGCCAGCTCTCGATCCACCTCACCATCCACTCATCCAGCCCATACTGCCTGAGCTTTCCTAGGAGGATACATCCTGCCCTTCCTGTGTAGGACCTGTCAAAAAAGCTACATCTGAGCTATGTTGCCCTATGTCCAGTGCTTGTAATCTCTACCAAGTCTTCACATAGAACTATTCATAAATCTAGCATGTTGCAGACCAGTTTTAGATGGGCTTCATGTCCTCGGAGGCTGTACCAGACTCCTGCTGCACAGTTGTTTTTCAGGACATTTTACTGCTCAGGCCATTCTCTGCTGTTTTAGGAAATCATCTCGCTTGTTTTTTGCTCTGCCTGAAAGCTACAGCCAAAATTTTAATTTTTAACTCTCCTAAGTGTACTCAGCAAGCTCTGAAATCTTTGTATTGTCCCCACTTTAGCTACTATCTTTAGTAAGTTTCAAAATTCTACCATGTATTTTCTGAAAACAGGTCTCACATAACACTAAGGCTCCTTTCAAATGCTATGGATCTATAAATGTCCCTTTAGAGACTCAAAAGACAGGAGAGTCTTTTGGCCTGCCTTCCACCCATACATACCCTAGCAAAAGCATAATGACATTGACAGCATGTAAAATACTCACTCCCTTTTTTCTCCTATCTCTGCCCCCATTTTCATAAAGACCTCCACATACAGGCGGCTTTCAACTTTTATCTGTTGCACCCTAAGGGAGGCCCTTAAACTCTAAGTGATCTTTGAAAAGTTACTAAGGGACATAGCCTGCAGCATTAGGTTTAAATTACTTATGCAGGAGTTTGTACTGCTACACTGGAAATGCGAATGGCTGAAAAAAATATCAGATAAATAACATCTCTAAGGGATATCCATTAAAAGATCTTATTTCCTTTTACTATTTTTCACTTTCCTAAACTTGGTTATAGCGTATTTGGCAGCTGTAGAGAATATGGCACCATTTCTACAGACTGCAATTTGGAAACGCAGATTATGAAGTATAGAACATGCCGCTGAAAAAGTACTAGTTCTGAACAGAAACTTCATTGCTAAACATAAGGCAGATGACCAGCAAAAATCTATTTTATACCAACATATATTTGGTTTATTATCATAAAATCTAGGCGAAGAGAGGTCAGACACAATGAATGGGGAGTGCGGAGAATTTGTATGTTAGTGCTTACTGGAGATTATTAACTCAGTAGCATACAGATTCAAAAGTATTTCTGATGTTTTTACTGTGCCTCCCCTAGCAAGACCTGCTAGACCAGAACGAGCTTAGATGCTTCTCTCAGTGTTTCTCAGTGTATCAGGGTCTGTGGTCTATGTGCTGAACTAGCTTTGTACCTCCTACAGATTTAATTTGCAATAAAATAACTTATCCACATTAAACTGCAAATTGACTGCAGCTAGAATCTTCCAGACCAAATGCACCCAGAAACCACAACTGTTTCTTTCTTTTTCCACCTTCCCCCTACTTACTGAATTTGAAAGTGCAATAAAGTTTATGTTTGCTTGAGGTTGAAAAACATGCTCTTTTGCAGGGGAAAGCTGTAGATTCCACACTGTACATTCACTTGCTAAAGCAACTACTGGTTCTTTACTGAGGCTCATTTACAACTATTTTCCTTTGGCATCGTCAGACCAACCTAAGGCTGCTAGAGTCATTGTACACTGTGTACAGATGCAGCTTTATACTGGCACAGACAGTTGCCTGCTGATCTGGGACAGATGCAACATGCATAAGCAACGAGCAATCACACACAGCTACCAAACTTTTGACAACCTTTCCAGAAATCTGATTTAGAGGCTGACTTAGAGGTCTGCATTGCATGGGCCCATGCCCTCTGGAGCACTGGACACCAGCCTGGGAGCCTCTTTCCTTTTACTTTTAGTGATTGTTACCGAAGGATCAAACATCATGCTGAACATGCAAAAGCAGAAGGCATCCACTTAAGGAGGCACGTCTCCTCAGCTGCTCAGAGGCTACGTGCAGTACGCCTGCAGCTGCACAGTGCCAGCAGTTTTTCAGAGCTGACAGTACAGAGCACCTACAGCAGGCAGGAGGGGCCACTGTGCAGCAGGTCTGTGGGAAAAGAGAAGGGAAAGCTCTAAAAGGCAGTGGGAAGGTGTCATGAGGAGATGGCATCTGATGAAGGAAGTCTGCAAACCTGGGGGGAAAGGGTGGCCAGCCCAGGTAACTGTAGCATTAATGGCTTCTAGCGGAATGTCAGTCACATTCACTACTTTGCTTTAAAGTCCAAAATGACAGACAAGATCCTAATCTGATTTTACATAACTGAAACTTTCAAATTATTTGGTCAGAAGTAGCACACAGCCCATGAGATTTGTACAGATGCCAAGCAAGTACAGAACCTAGTCTGCTAATGCCTCTACATTTACACTAATGCTTTTCATATTCAGAGGGGCCATCTCTTTTTATTGATTCATCCCAAAGTATTCTAGCAGTGCTGAGGCACTGAATGCTGCTACTTACCCCAATGGATGTGGACAAGCAAGCCACTCTGTCCTAAGAAGTCTTCACCTTTTCTGGTCCATGGTAACAAATCGCTTTCAAGCACACATTTTCTAACGGAAGCCCCAGCCCGACAAGCCTCAGTTGCTCTGGCTACAAGCTAGCTGCCACGAAGTTGCTTCCGTGTCTGTTTCTATGACCCTTCTTGCAATCGTTTACAAACCTGTGGTGGGTGAAAAAGAAAATAAGTCCACATCTGCAAAAGACAGGCAAGATGAAAGCGGCAGAAGGGTTGGTTTTACCCTAAGGGCAACTCATAGTAAAACTTTTCCAGGGCAGAGCGCAGGGGCTTCTCCTAGCTGCCTGAAACCCCTGCATCACCTGCAAGAGGTGGGCGCACCGGCACCGCGAAAGGACACTCGCCCGTAACTAAGCCGTTCGCGCCGGCCATGTAACGCCACTAGGCACCTGCCGTCTCCCGCCCCGCCGGCTACGGCCTCTCTACCCCCAGGGGCGACGCGCACTTTCACCCCTGCCCCTGGCACGGCTAAGCACTCTGCCGCAGCCCGCCTGCCTCTCTAGAAACTTCTCGGGCCCTCCCTCTCCTCTCCCCTCCCCTTCCCTTCCTCCGCCCCGCCGACCGGGGGCTGGCACTGTGGCGACAGCAGGAGAGGGTGACGCGCGGCGGACGGCTCCGGCAGCGCTGTTCGGACTCACAGGCTGAGCCAGGCGCTAACCCCAGCCCGGCGGGAGACTGGCCCCAGCCCCTTGAGGCAGTAGCAGCAGCGAGTGGGATGACGGCAGAGGAGATGAAAACGGACGGGGCTCCCACGGAAGGGGCGGACATCACCCCTAAGCTAGATGAGGGCGTCCTCAAGGTATCTGGCGACTGCGGGCGGGCGGCTGCTTCCCATCCCCAAGCACTGACTCGGAAGCTGCGGGAAGGGCGTCCGTGATCCGGCGGTGAGGACCGATCCCTCCTCGCCTGCGAACGGGCGCTGCTCTCAGCGCTGTGCCTCCACCACAGCACAGTTTGCTCTGCAGGGAAAAAGGACAAGGCCGCTACTGGGCCGCCCCGCGCTGCCCTCGCAATTGAACATGAGCGGTAGCGCGCGCGCGTTTGCGGAGCTGGGGAGCGTGAGTCCGCCTCGGCCACGCACGCGCCGCCCGTCCGCCCGCTGGGGCTCTCACGCGGGGGCGGCGCGCGGCTGGCGGCGGCGCGGGGCTGGCGGCGGCACGCGCCCGTCGGCCAGGCAGGGGCCCGGCCTGCCCGCCGCTAACCCACGGTGCTGCGGCGGGGACGAGCGCTTCTCGCGGCCTCCAGGCGCTTGCCCGGGGCCGGGAGGGGCGGGCCGGGCTCTGCGGCTGGGTCGCATGGTGCGGTTCTATTTGCACGGCTTGTTTTGGTTTGTATTTTTGGTTTTGGTTTTTTTTTTTTTTGGGGGGGGGGAGGTCGGGGTCCTCCCCCTAGCACGTGCTCAGGGGGCTGTGAAAGATGTTGCCTCGGCAGAGCGCTTGCGTGTGGTACACGGTAGCGGGTGTAGAACGGTGGCATGCTGCCGGCTTTGGCCCATCTTTAGGGGTCTGAACGTGGGGCACTCCATCTTGGTACGAGCAGCCTCTCAGACGTGAGATGGTGCATTGCACACGTGGGCCTGATGCAAAGGCAGCCGGCAGCAGGAAAGGTTGCCTATGGGTTCACCTTCGGTTGTAAAACGTCTGCCGGGCTGCAGGTGAGGCGGCTGGCTGCGGGGCTGGCTGTGGCGTGCGCCGTGCCAGGAGGATGCAGCTAGACTGGTTTCTTCCCTTTGTACCAGGAACTGGGTGATAAGGGCAGAAGAATTTATACCGTGAGGGGCAGTTGCAGTAGCTTCATCTGACAGGTATTTTTTTCTCTATGTCTCTAGAAACTTCTTTAGTATCTTTTAAAAACTTGAACGATAGCTGGAAACGTTTCTTAACCGCGGAGTAGTTTCAGAGTCAGTGTTCAGAAGAAGAAAAGCACAACCATAGCAAAGGCAGAATTAGGGTTTTAAGCTTTTGAGCCTTCTAGCTCTAAATTCTGGATTTGCCGTGGTGGTGCCATCAGCGATTTCAGGGAGAAAGGTGAAGATTGATTGGCTTCTGTACGCTGTTTTCCTGTGTTTCCGCCTAATATGGTTTGGTTGAGTTACAGTTTTTTCGACCTAGCACAGTGTCAGCTTAGAGTTCTTACCTGCATGGCTGCCCAGGAAGCTGCCTGTGGGTCTTTTGCATCTCAGATACCTGAGCCATGGTAAAAGGCACTGAGTGTCTGCCTGCTCCCTGCATTACATGCAGCAATTATTTGAAAGTGACTTAAGATTGATTGCTTTAAAAATCACTGGTTTGAATGCACTTTTTTATTTCTGTGTGTTGGTGCATCTCTATATCTGTCTAAGCATGGTGTTGTTTCGATTGGTTACCAGTTCCACAATATTTTCACTTGCCTCTCTTCCTTTTTCTCTGTGAGAGAGGTGGTTTGCATTTTTGCCTGCCTTTGGAGAGAGATCAATAGGTTATGTCTGTAATGCTAATAACTACTGTAGCACTGAAGTGCAATTTTTTTAAAATGGAGCTCTTGAGGTGCTTTCAGCAGATGTGGTCCACATGGCCTCAGCTTTGGGTGGAGGATGCTGGCATTTCAGTTGTATAGTCACTTACAGTTATGGTGGGAGGCATATTAGGAGTTAGACAGTGGTTGATTTCAATAAGTTGAAATTTAAGGAGGAGACTCCCAAGGGTCAACTTCCTTCAGCGAAAGACATGGTTGGTATAGAAGCATGAGATTTTTATAACTATTCTTTAAAGCTCTCCATATTTCTGGATAATTGCCCTTGAATAAATGTTTATGTTGTATGAATGGTACGTTTTCCAGGTCTCTCTAGAGGCAAGAAAATAGGGTCCTTCAATTGCTTCCCTTTTGCCTAGCTGAAGTAACATAGCTAGTAGCTTTGATTTGGGACTAGATGGTTTAAAACGGCATTGGAAAAACCCCAAATTTGAATTTAACAAATCCTGTTATGGACAAGGCTATGAAGCCTTGGCCTGGGAGATATGTCAGTATTTTTCTCTATTTTTACCTACGTTTCAAATTAACACTAGAGAGATTGGCCAATCCTGCTTTTTGTATAACATAGGTTTAATTGATACTTGTCTTGCTAGCTGGGCTGGGGAACCTCTTGAAAAGAAAAATCCTTACAGCTGTATTTGATATCTGGGTGCTGGCAATCTGTGTCAGAGTTGTGGGGAGACAAAATTAACGTGATATAATAATTCCTAAGTGTTACTGAGTTGGATACTAGAACAAACCTTCATTGGATCAAGATTCTGTTAACTTTTGTTAAACTGTCTCGTTCAAGTCAAGTAAATCTCAGATTACATGTTAGCATAGGCTTGACATGGAAAGAACAAGCTTGCATTCTTCTTTAAATGCTTTGCCTAGAACATCAAACTCAGGGATAATTAATGGCATGGTGATGAGGAAGGTACTTGAATAAAACAAATCCACCATGCTTAATGGTATATGTGATTAAGTTTGAAAAACATTTATAATCTTATTGAGGAAAGGCAAGTGCCACTGCTAACTGTAGATCTGGTACAAACTGTTGCCAGTGAAGTTCCTGAATCACACAGAAGTTCCTGAATCTTGAGGTTCCTGCCTTTGCAACACTGCTTATCTCTAGACAGAATAGCCAATCCATTCCCAGATAACTGAAGTAAACCTGTAAGTGCATCTAAGTAAATGGAATTACTGTCCAACAGGTAGACTTAATTTTCTTAATCTCAATGTTGCTTACTGTTTTTCTCAGGTTGTGAAGAGAGAAGGCAGTGGGACAGAGTCTCCGATGATAGGTGATAAAGTGACTGTTCATTACACCGGATGGCTTCTTGATGGCACAAAATTTGACTCCAGCCTGGACAGGCGAGACAAATTTTCATTTGTCTTGGGAAAAGGTAGTAATGTCTTGTATTTGACATTGATCAGTTTTGGTAATAATAGAGATGGGATTTCCTTGCCATGTGTGGCTCCTTTGCACATTCAAGTTGCTACTTAAACTTATTTTCACAGCTTAATGATTATTCTTTTGGAATGGCCCAGTCAGAACATCTGCTTTGAGATTTTTCTGAAGGAGAAAACTGTAGCCTCTTGATGGGTCCTGCTGAAGAATTCACAAGCCCTCCAACAATGCATTCCTGAAGCATAGTGGTAAAGGGTAGCAAAATTGCCAGAACGTGCATTTTGATGGTTGTTTTTTTGCCGAGACTTAAATTCAGGAGTACTTAATTAAGCCCGGAAACTGGGACAAGGTCCACAGGGTCAGTTATCAGCTGCAGCATGATGAAATGTACTCCCTTTTTCTCTAGTTCCCAAATTAACCCAAATGTGAGTCTTGAAGCAGTGCCTCTCTTCATTATCAAAAGCCTTCATTTTTTGAATGCAAAAATCTTGTGTTCCAGCAAATCTTATTACTCAATCTGATTTCTTTCCCTGGCAGTTCTTTATCTGCTGGTTTTTTTATTGGAGAGATAAGTTCTGAGAGTACTGAAATTTGAGGTGATATGAAGTATACCTGTCAATACAAGACTGCCTGGTTGAGTTGAAAGGAGCAACAAGTAGGAGAGCTTGAGTAAGAGATAGTATTTTGTTACTTGAGCTTCCTTTTCAGTTTTGGCTTTAGAAGGAATACTACTTCTGCCTCCTTCTCCTTTTCTGTTACAAGTACGTGTAACATTTAGTTACCGTTCATGCTGCACTTTGCCAACTGATAAAGTACAGAGAGAAAAGGCTGTTGTTTTGGATTGTTTTCAAAATATGAGCAGGCAATCTCTCACCCTAAGATCTTCCTCTTTGAAGAGTTTATTGTTATTTCCTTGTGCTTGAGGCTGTGCTAAGAGCTACAGACCATGTTGCTGTTCAGATGACTTGTATTCTCTGTAGGTGAGGAATTAAGAAGAGGAAAAGATTCACTACATCTAGAGTGAAGAAATTTAGCTAAATTTGTGTCTCTGGGTAACTTTATAATTTGATTAGGTTTAACACTGATTACATAGAAAAACCATAGTGACCATAAGTCTCTCTGTATTTGTGCTCGCTCTTAGCTTTGGTGATGCTCCTCAGTTTCACAGTTGATCATGCCTTTCATGTATGCCTAGCCAATCATGTGATTGAAATTTGGCTTGTGTAGGTGAGGTTATCAAAGCATGGGACATTGCTGTGGCGACTATGAAGGTTGGAGAGATCTGTCGGATTACATGTAAACCAGAATATGCCTATGGCTCAGCTGGAAGCCCCCCAAAAATACCTGCCAATGCTACGCTGATTTTTGAGGTAGGTGAGAGACTGTCACTAAAACTATACACTTGAAAAAAAATAAATTGTATTTCACTGAAGAAAGTGTATGATTTAAGACCCTTTCAGAACAAGAACGTTAAGTTTTCTAAAGAGAAATAATATGGTCAATTAGGATATTGTGGGCAAAGCATAAAGTTCTGATCTGCCTGCTACTGATCTGCAATGGCTCAGCTTTCTGTATTTTGGAGTTTTTAAAATACTTGAATGTTTTTCAGGATTCATAGATTTAATTTTACAGTTATGGAATGATTCACTGTACAAGAATGCAAGTTGAGAGGGCAGACTCTGTGACAGACTCTGAAGTAGTTGGAAAAGGTCAGACTGGCATGACCACTTCGTAAGACTCAAAGTAATAATACTGTGTTAAACATTATAAATAGCAATTAATGTCTTCAAGAAGATATCTTCCATACTTTTTTTTTGTTTTCCTTGCAGCATTACCACAGTCTTGAATGAGCTATTTGGGGAAGAAAAGAGATAATTACTCCATATAAACTGCTAGAGTATAACATCTGTTTGAGCAGCCCTGTAGCCATGAACTCTTTTCTATAGAGCTGAACCTTTAAGCACAGAAGAACAGTTTGGATTCAAGTTGCTTGTTGGTCACCAATCTGTCTGGATCCAAGCTACATTGATCAATCTTACCAACATAGAAAATAATTTGTACACACATGGTCCCTATTGACAGATCAGCAGTCTTGAGTTTGGTGTCTGGGTAATGCTAGTTTTAAAATTCACATGGTCAGTTGATCTCCTTTGGATGTGAACAGCACAGTCAGTTAGCACAGGTATTTCTTAACCTCACCAGCAGTGGACATAATTTGTTTCCTAGTGATCTTTAGGCATCAACCCCTGCCTGCTTCCCAAAAGGGACTGAAAATAGCAGTTATCTCTTGTGTATTATTTCAGTAGTGAGAATGATTGCTCACAATGATGAAACTCATGTTTGACTTTCCCATAGAGGGTGATATTAAAGCTGTTACTGAAGCATGCTCTGACAAACAGTGTTTTGGAGGGATAGATTTTTCTTATTGTTGAAACAGTTTGGTTTTCCAAGGAGTACTTTGAAATCCGTTCCACTTGAGAGAAGGCAGATACAATGTGGTAGTTTTGTTTGTTGTGTTTTTTTCTTAATCATTCTAAAATACATAATCAATAGAATGGACTCCCACGTTGGGAGCATGAGGAAAGTTTTTAAACTCTCATGATTGCTATAGGGTTGAATAGTTTATATAATATCTGAAGAAGGTAAAAACAACTCATAGAGTAGGGACTAAAAGCCTGTTCAGATTTTAGTGGAAACAATGAGTATCTGTTATAAAGGGTAAATAAAACATAGTTAGGTATTGTATTTGTATTACATTTGGATAGTTTATTTGCATTTCCTTTTTTCCACGAACTTCTGAATAATAGCATTAAAGATGTATTTTATGCAGCAGGATTCAAAAAAACACTACCAGCAAGTATTATCTGAGTCCACTAAGGGACAAGGACATGTTCATTTCAAGTACAATGTTTCTGCCATTGACTGTTAAAAAGAAGTATCTTGTAAAGCTGTTCGTAAACAGCATTTATGTAATATATGTCTTAAGTCTGAAGATACTCATGGCTTATATGTGTCAGATGAGACTACTGCATCCTGGAGTGCTGTGTACTTTGCACAAATGCAAGTGATAATAAATGTAATATAGGACAGGATTGAAGAGGAAGTTAAAAACACCAACTGTGTTCTGACATGATGATTGATATGCAAACTTTTTTCCTCTACTCCACCTTTTTCTTCTCCCTTTTGGTTGAGGGAAAAGAAAAGCAAAAAGGACTTGAGTGTAGCAATTACCGCTTTTTACTGTCCATGTACAGTGTTTCAAGGCACAAGACCTTCTATTTTGGCTGCACAATAAAAGCATTCTTTAGGGCTACAGAAGATGCTGCATCGTTGTCCTGCAACAAGAGTTAATATTTAACCTTTTGATAAACAAAAGCAGTAACTGCAAGATGCTGTTTGTTTCATCAGAATACTACTGAGTCTGTCAGATACAGGAGTTGAGATTATTCGCTTCCCACTAGTGAAAAACTAGCTTTTTCTTAATGATCCCAGTCTGACCCCCTCCATCTTCTAGGTACTGTCTAAGTAAAAGTAGTATTTCATTCATGACTGTTTATATCCCCTAAGGCCTGCCTCAGCAGTAATGTTTGAGGAGAAAAGGAAGAAAGAAAAGCACTGAAGCTACCTATGGTGGTTTGGTGATTCCATAATAAAATGGCCTGCAGATGACAGACTACAACAAACAAACGGTGTCCTGAATTGAGGGAATTGGGTGGAACTTAGATCCAGAAAAGTTTTCCTAAGTTTTATGAAGTAGGAGTAATTTTTTACTAGTGTGACCCTCAGATGTAAGTCTTGTAAACTTTCTGCTTCTTTAGTCTGGCTACTATGTTTCCTTTTCATAATTTAAAACAATGTAAGCATGCTTCCTTTGCAAGTACCATCACCACCCCAAAATTTTGTACATCGCCTTAAAAAAAGTACACTTTAAAATTATGTTAAAAGATTTTGTAGCTTTGTTATTACTGCATCAGCATTTGGTCATGACCTGAAGTAATGGGTCTCTTACGATTTGGGGTGATTTTGTTTTTTTCACTTCCTCATGATGACTTTTGCTGAGCAATATAAATTCTTCCATAGGATACCGTTGTTGAGGTTAAAAAACAAGAAAGAATGATGAGACCTGTGTTGTCATCAAGTTCTGGAATGATTTAACAAGTCCAGAATATTATTTATTATTAGATATCCATCCAAAGTACAAAGTAGACTTTCTACTGGTGAGTTTTGCATTCTGGGTATCTTAAGTCCAGTGTCATGAACCTCCACAGGTACTTAGTCTGAACAATGCTGATGATAGTGGCTTGCTCTTTTGTGCTGTTTTTACTACCGCATTACTCAATCACAGGATAACAAAAGATTTTTTTTCGTAATTTGGTAGCAGAAACAGCAAATTTCTTATGTGACTAGATTATTTTTCCATCTTGTCATACATAGTACTCTCTTCAATCTGTGATTTGCGTTAGAGACTTATGAGGGCATGTGAAGAAGATTCAGGCTGGATAGTTACCTCCTATGTTAATACCAGCTGTTGAAAATTCTAAACAATTTTTTTGTGGCAACCAATTTAGATTGAAGGTGGGCCAGATCATGGTTTGTTGTTCTATCATTCTCCTGGAAATAAGTTTTTGTTAAATGATCACACAATACACAGGGGAAAGTGTAACAATAAGAGGAGAACTCTGTATTAAGGCATGCAAGGGAGAATGACACAGAAGTTTTGAAAGTAGTTGTGTGACATGAGTAGGAGGACGAAGAAATATAAGGAGAATAGCTCAAGTCTGAAAAGATACTCTTGAATTTGTTTCAGTATTGGAGAACAAGCATTTGGAATCAGTTTGGGCTCCATTCCAAGCACTCCAAAAGTTGATCTGAATTTGACCATAGATGGAAGTAAAGGTATAATCAAGACTTAAGGATGAAGATTGCATCTTCATATTTTAATTTTCTTGCTGCTTTTGTCCTTGCATTACTTGCAAACCTCCCTGGCTCTTGGATGCATTGACACTACTGGTAATTCTCAACTCTAGAGTAAGAGGATGTGGCAGCTACTGCTGAGTGTGATAGCACTGCAAAGTGGCGGTTGAGAGTGTACTTTTCTTCGTGGTTTAATGTGTTCAAAAGGTATTTTACCTCATATTTTTAAAAAACCAAAAAAACCCAAAAAACAAAACCCAAAATTTCAAGCCCAAAAGCCACTGTAGACATTAGCAACAAATACTATTAAAGAAGCCAGCAGAATCTTTTTTTTGCAGTACTCCCTAACCATTGTGTCTCATACAAGCTTCATTCAGAAGCCAGTTTCATAGTCCTTTCAATTAAAGGATCTAATTTGTAGTATGGAGAGACCCAAGAATGCTGTCAAGAAAAGCCATAAAGACGTGGATATAATCTGAAGCTCTTTTCAGCAGGTTTTTACTGAGTACAACAGGCTTGGGTGTCTAATGTCTTACAGGACATCAACTAAGATAATGGCTTCCTGAGAAGCTATAATTTCAAAGATCTTTGGCGGATTGATTTACTTAATTCATGTGATGAGGTTAAATGCAATACTTTTTTTTTTTCACTCCACAGATAGAACTTTTTGAGTTCAAGGGAGAGGACCTCACTGATGATGAAGATGGTGGCATCATCCGAAGAATCCGTAAAAAAGGGGAAGGCTACTCCAAGCCCAATGAGGGTGCACTTGTAGAGAGTATGTTACACAAATAGTAAATGAGTTTACCATGTGGGAGGACAGAGACTTTTTCCCAATCCTTACCCTGAGAGAGAGGAGTTACATAGCTTCTCTTCCCTTTACCCAACTAGTTTAACCTAGAGAAAGGTTTTGTTCTCTTATTTCTAGTGGGGTTTACATTTTCTAGCAGCAGCTGTGTTCTCTATATATTCTGAATCGGATGAAGAGGAACCTCAGGAGGTTCAACAGGGCAAGTGCAGAGTTCTGCACATGGAGAGCGGCAACCCCATGTGCCAGTGCAGGCTGGGGATTGACTGGAGAGTAGCTCCACAGAGGGACCTGGTTGATAACAAACTAAATATGAGACAACAGTGTGCCCTCGTGGTCAAATAGGCCAATGACATCCTGAGGAATGTTCTCCCCGGTGAGGCTGTATGTAGAGTCATGTGTCCAGTTCTGAGTTCCGCAGTTCAAGAGTTCATAGAGAACTCCTGGAAAGGAGTCCATTGGAAGGCTATGAGGATAATGAGGGGACTGGAACATCTATCTTGTGAGGAAATGTCGTGGTTTAGGCCCATCAGGGAACAAAGGCCACGATTAGTACTGAAGAGGCTGAGGATTGCTCAAGGGCAGGGAGGGCTTAATTGCCGCTTAAGGTTCAGGACAAAACAGACCAGGCTACTCGGTTTGGGGAAGAAAACAGAAAATAATTTAATGCAACATCAACTAAAACATACCCCCAAAAACCCAAAACATAACCAAAATGAAACAACACAGAGTAATACATCAATGAAGAGTCCAACCAGCCTTTTTAAGAACACCTTCTTGCCACACCTCCCCTCTTCCCAGGCTCAGAGCCCTGATCCCGGTGTTTTTACCTTGCCCCCCCCCCGAACGGTTCGGGGGGGCAGGCAGTGGGGGTTTCAGTTAGCCTGTTCCCAATAGCTTCTGCCGTTTGTCCTTCCTCAGGACGGGTGAACTCCACACCAGTTCCCTGCAAGTCCGTGGGGTAACTCACACGCATGGCAGACCTGCACGGGCTGCTCCGACGCGCACTTATTCCAAAGGCTGCAGCTCCTCTCTGCCTCTCGTGTGGGGCTGCTCTGTGGCACACAGGCTCTCCAACACTGCCTGGGCCACGGCCGTCTCCCCACACAGTCCCTCACCCGTCCGGGCTCACTCACATGGAGCTGCTGGTGGCTCTCAGTCCTGCCATGGATCTCCATAGGTTTCAGGGGCACAGCTTGTATTCTCACCACGGCTTGCAGAAGGGTCTCCGGTCTACTGCTTCTCCTTCCTTCCTCCTTCTCTGGCTGAAGGGTCCGCGTGGTCGCCTCCATCTTGTATCACTCTTACACCTCCTGCCTCGCATTTCAAATTCCCGTCCCCTAAATAGTGATCGCAGAGGCGCCAGATTGGCCCAGCGGGGCCGGAGGTGGGTGTGAACCCAGGAGCCGGGGGAGAGTCCGTAAACTCTTTACCGGGTCTTCACTGCAACCCGCTCCCCCTGTTACTAAGCCAAAAGCTGCTCCTTGCTAAACCAGAACAGGAAAGGCTGACAGGCCCAGAGCAGACTGAGGGGAATCTTACCAATACTTATAAATACTTACAGGGCAGGTGTTGAGAGCATGGGGTGAGTCTTTTTTCTGTCATGCCCATTGTCAAGACAAGGGGTAATGGGCATTAGCTGTAACACAGGAAGTTCCACTTGAAAATGAAACTTTTTTCCTGTGAGGATGAGGGAGCCCTGGCACAGGCTGCCCAGAGAGGTTGTGGAATCTCATCTGGAGGTTTTGAAAACCCACCTGGATACGTTCCTGTGTGACCTGATCAAGGCGGACCTGCTTTAGCAGAGGGTTGGACTAGATGATCTCTAAAGGTCTCTTCCAACCCCTACCATTCTCTGATTCTGTAATCTGATCACAAAAAGTAATTGAGTCTGATAACGTATTTTGATTTTCCGAGGAATAAGAGAGCAATTTCTTTATTCTGTTACTTGTTTAAGTGGAAAAAAAAAAAAACACATAAATGAACAAATTATTAAGTTCAGCAAAAGTTCTGTTTCCTACTGATAGCTACCATATATGGGTAGCTGGTAAAAGAGAAAAGACTGTTTAGGAGGAAGCTTTGGCGCTGCTTATGTTACCTGTGCTACCTGCCCCATACCATACATAGATGTCTTATGATTTTTCTCTAGATTGTTCTGTTTTTTGTTCCCAGTCCAGTTTGAAGGCCGATATGGAGATCATGTTTTTGACACGCGGGAAT
Organism: Colius striatus; assembly: GCF_028858725.1. Lineage (NCBI taxonomy): Eukaryota > Metazoa > Chordata > Aves > Coliiformes > Coliidae > Colius > Colius striatus. The sequence goes on from NC_084759.1 coordinate 133,307,273, forward strand.
TGCGATTTGAGATTGGAGAAGGTGACAACTATGATCTTCCTCATGGTCTGGAGAAAGCAATTCAAAAAATGGAGAAATCAGAGGAGTCTGTGTTCTATCTCAAACCCAAGTATGCTGTTTCTGTTCTTTTGATATTTGGAAGGGCTTACACTGAGCATCTGGCAAGAATGAAGCGTTTCATTATAATGCTTTGTAGCTTTTTTCAGTGCTGTAGTAGAAACTTCATTGGTCAAAGTTTAATATATGAGAAATATGAAGCTAAGTTATCTTTGCCAATTGGTTGTGAAGTAGGAGCACTCCAGAAGAAATTTACTTAAGGCTCTATAGTGTTGATCTTGGTAAATATTAAAGAAAATATCATTGCTCTGTTGTTTTTGTGGTCTCTTTTAACAAACAAAACTGTACAGCAATGCATAATAAGATCCCTAAAGAACAGCCTCAGAATAGGAAAAGAGCTGATGAACCTTCTGAGCAGTCTGATGTGAACAGATAGCTAGTCCTTAGGTAATATGGTTCTTTAAGAAATCATTTGTCGGAAAAAAACATTTCACTAGTATTCTGGAAGCCTTGTGGAAAAAGACCTTCAAGATTACTGTGAGTTTGAAGGCAAAGTTATATTCAAACTTTGGACCATTATTAGAACTCCCAGAGACTAAGAATAGCTAACTGAGATGTATAACAGACCAATACTCTAGCCTTAAACAGCTTTGGATATTAGCAGAATTTTCTCTTAATAGTAAGAACACATCTGAAACAAGTGGAGTTTGTACTGGTTGTTTCTGTTAAACTGTAATTAATTTCAAGCTTTAAGTTGGTTTTTTTCTTTTTTTGACTGGAGCCAAACCTGAGTAGTACCCAGAATTTTTCAAGCCTTTATGTCTTGTACTAGCTTTCTGGGCATCCCAGATTTGCATGGGTTTTTTTGCCTCCATCTTCTTCCTAGGTAGTGAATATGGCTGACTGGATAGTTTTGGAACTCTCTTTTTTTTTGTTTATTTGTTTTCCACACCCACAATCTTACAGCTACGGTTTTGGAAGTGCTGGGAAGGAGAAATTTCAGATCCCTCCAGGTGCAGAGCTACAATATGAAGTGAAACTCAAAAGCTTCGAAAAGGTAGGAATAAGAAATGGAGATACAAAGAGGTTGGGAGATGGGGGAAGAAGTCTGAGAACAGCTTAAACAAGGATGATGGAATCCTTGAACATTAATCTGAAACAAGGAAGCCACTGTTGTCAGAGATGGTGACACACTGGGAGCTCTTTGCTGAATTGTCCTTCTTACTGTATCCCTGATCACTGCCATCAGTGTCTCTGCTCTAGCCTAATTTCCAGTAGCAGTGCAAAACTCTGCTTAGCCAAACCTCTGTCTAGCATACTGTTAGTAGGAAGCAGCGTAGCCACTTGGTTTCACCAGAAATGGTGTCATTGACTTGAACTATTCCCTTTCGGCTAGGCTAAGGAGTCTTGGGAAATGAACACAGATGAGAAGCTGGAACAAAGCTGCATTGTGAAGGAGAGAGGCACTCAGTACTTCAAGGTAAACTGCAGTCCCTGAGTAATAATAGCCCCCATGTTATTAGCCAATAATGATTCTATGATCATAACTTTTGTCATTTCAGAGTAGTGTTCATGGTATTCTTTGTGATGTTTTACAAAGAGGACTGGAGGGGAAGGTGTCTTTAAAAATCCTCAGTTAAGAGCACACAAAGAACTAACTCTGCAGGAAGTTAGTTCTCTCTGCCAGAACTATTGGCTGTATCTAGAGATAACTTTGGGGCATACATGTAATCTGCAAGGTTAGAATATTTAAGTTCCCACTGTGGGATAGTGCTGTGAATAAGAAATTTCCTTTGGGTAGAGATCTGTGGGGAAGCAGTTTTGAACACTTTGACCCCTAAAGGCGAGACTTTTTCATTATCTTCATGACATAGGAGTAGTTGTATTCTTTTGAAAATCCCAGTTTTCTTGTTTTATATCAAAAATTGAACATAAGTAGTTGAGAGTGAAGTATCAATGTTGATAGTGGGGGAAACACTAGGTATTTCTGAAGATTTTTTCTGATCCTATGAAGGAATGGCTTTCAGAAGTAGTATATTTTTGCTGGTAGAAGCTATGTTCTGATGGAATTGTATTTTTGAGATCTGTTTCTCGAGGTAAAGTAGAAGGGGCAAGAGGAAGATAAAAGTTACTGTGAGCTATGTGATAACTGAACTGCCTTGTTTACAGGAGGGGAAATACAAACAGGCAGCATTACAGTATAAGAAGATTGTGTCATGGCTGATGCATGAATCGGGACTCTCTGATGAGGATGATGCGAAAGCCAAAAGCTTGAGGCTTGCTGCCCACCTTAATCTAGCCATGTGCCATCTCAAGCTGAAGGAGTTCTCCCAGGCTTTAGAGAACTGTGACAAGGTAGTAATGTTGCAATTGCAAATGAACTTACCTACACAGGAATGCAGATAAGCAGGCACTTCTTTATTATGCAGCGCTAGGGAACACGGAGGATATGTCCTCCAATTATGCTCCTATGTTAGTTACAATTTTCAAGGGTTTTATACATTTTAAACAAAGAATTATATTTGCCAACAAAAGCATGCATGAAATGTCCATCTTTTAATTTGTCCTTTATCTCGATTGGTTCCTAACTACTATAAAATTTCTTAGTATCATAGTGATTGGTTAAATGTTGATAGAAAGATATCAGTCCACTTACCCCATCCACCTATATTGGCAACAGCTAAGTTTTTCCTAAAAGACACCTGTGCCAGGTATTTTGTGATTATGAGGTATAGAAGACTATAGTAACAATAGTTATTGTATTAATTACTTGTTTCATAGTTTGGCACACATCACTGCTAAAGGTCGTGTCGCGATGACAGAGGAATCAGACCATGAAGGGCCACCTGCCAAACACTATGAAGAAAAATCACTTTTTTGCAACTCTTGCAGTTTTTGCAATTTAAAGGAGTACTTAATCGTTAAGTGATTAACGATTATTACGTTATTAACGATAATAATATTAACGATATTTGCAAGTGCTTAGCTAGTTGGTGTGGTGTTAGGTTATTAACTAAAATAATCTTGTATCTGCAATGGTAAGAGTTTATTTATTCTTAAGCTGCATAAGCAGTCTTACAGTTTATCTCTTGATTTTGACAGTTTCAGGGTTCCAGGTCGTGTGGTGTTTGGCCTTTCTTATCATGATTATTATTCTTTGAATGTCTTTTAATAACTTGCTGCTACATTGAGCATATCAAAGTGTTTCTAAATTAGAAACAGTGAGATATGGTGAAGGTGGTCATGTTGGCAAAGGTTCTTCAAAGAGCTGGAATAGAGATAGAAGACTAAATTTTAGACTTGCTGGTTCTCTGTCAAGTAGCCTACTATATTCAGTCCTCTTTATACGTGGTTCTACTGTATTCAGCTCACTTTATCACTAAGCTCTGACAATACTCTGAAATCTCCATCAGCAGGTACAGTTTCTGTCAGTCTCTGGTGATTGGACTGCGTATTATTTTGAAGAAAGAAAAAATATTCCTGAATGTAGTCTTGGTTTGTTTGATTTTGGTTTTTTTTAATGCAGGCACTTGAGTTGGATAGCAACAATGAAAAAGGCCTTTTCCGGCGTGGAGAAGCACACTTGGCGGTCAATGATTTTGAACTGGCCCGAGGGGATTTCCAGAAAGTGATACAACTTTATCCAAGTAACAAAGCTGCCAAAGTGCAACTGGTAACTTGTCAAAAAAAAATACGGGAGCAGCATGAGAAAGACAAAAAGATGTATGCCAACATGTTCCAAAGGCTTGCAGACAAAGACTTCAAGGTAAGTAACACTACTTCAGAACAGTAGAGATGATGTCACGTGTTAAGATAAGGAGTAGTGTTTCAGGTATTCAGTTTACTTCTTAGTACGGATAAATAATAGTGAGAGAACACTCAAGTAGCTTCCTCTGGTGGGGGGAAAAAGTGGAAATAGCCAACAGTCAAAGTGATTAGGTTGTCTTGTTTGAAGAAGACAACTATCAGTACCAAGCTTTGCACAGAGTGCTTTTAATATTTCAACTGATTCTGCAATAGACTGGTGTTAATCAGAAAGCAATTCAAGTGATGATCTCTAAAGATGTTACAGCCCTACCATTCTATGATTCTGTGATGAGATGCAAACATGATAAATGTTCAAGAACCAAAAAAACCCTGTTCTCTTTAAACTGATGATTCTAAAGACGAGTCTGTTCTGATGCCTAGGTAGGCCTGTCTGCTGAGGCCTTATGTCTATCATACAGATGGCAGTAACAAACATCTTGTTTCTCATGTAGATATGAAGTTGTAATTCATGCTCTCCATCTCCTGTGTCACAGGTGGATTATGGAGTGTCAGAATTCAGGCTGTCAGAAGATTGATTATTCTACTGTGTTTTTTCTGCTCAGCTTTCACTGAGAATTCTAGTAAATAGCAATTCAGTTACCAACAGAAAAATTTGAATGCAGGTTATAAAAAGACTAGCTAGCAAGAAACATTCCAAGTTACTGATGATAATAACATATTCATAAAATTGTTCTGATTGTTTTCCTTAAATCTGATGGTCCAGAAAGACTAGGTAAAACACTAACTTCCAAGGCAAATAAGGGATTTATATCAGGCTCATTTTCTCAGTAGCATTGGAGAGTGCAGAAGCTTGTATCTTGAGAGGTTATTTTCGCACATCCTTCTGTCTACTTTCCCAGAATATGCATGGAGAATCTAAAAAATTACAGTTCATTTTATTGCAGTTTCCTGTGGTTAACTGTGTCAGTCAGTCTGTCCAGGGGCCCACTGTCCTCAAATGAGCATATCCTGACAATTCAGCCATCTCAAAGTGTCAGCTGACAATTTCTTACAGGAAACACTTCACAAAACTCTGCGCTTCCCACTCCCAATCATTCAATATGAAATATATCTGTAAAACAGTTTATCTTCCAGAGACAATGGGAGATGGGAGATGTATTCCATTCTTACTGTGTCATTTAGTAAGCATCGGGTAAGAGCTGCTGAATGGGCAAGCTATTCTGACTTTTTGATTGTGTTGAAGTTTCTTTCCTGTCTTCAAAGAGTAGCAGTAGTTTTGTGGATTTGGTTCTGCTTTTCATGGGAGGAGTGCAAACAATCACATAATGCAGACTTTCCCTACAGATTCTGCAAGGAAGGTGGCTTTGTCCATGCAGTTATGTGTCTGACTAAAAGCAGCCTGAACAGTCCTTGCTTATTGGAGTCTGGAGGAAAGGATTTTGTCCCTTTAGACATTGTCACATACAACCACACAGTACCTTAATTTTTGGTAGGCTTTGACAAAATATCTCGGGAAGATAACGGATACAGCAACTAAAATAGTATTCTTTCACTGTTGGCCATCTTCACTTTTGAAAGCCAGCCATGTCAGGCTCTACTGTGCAGATTCCTTTCACCTACCAGAGCTGCTGAGAATCTGTCTTCCTTCACTTAGGTGTGGGGCATAGCAAAATCAACTGTTCAGAAAGGAAGTTATACCCACTAAAAGTACAAATGGGCTGCCTTCATGCTTTCCAAAATGTATACTTCCACCCCTCAGACAAACAGTTGATAGAGTTGTGTTCTTGGCAAAAGGTAGACTCTCAGTCTTTACACTGCAGACTGGTATACTGCAGAGGCACGGCAGTTCCAATTTTCCAATCTATTAATAGAATTGGCTTATACAGTCATAGAATCACTTAGGTTGGAAAGACCTTTAACATAATTGAATCCACCCATTAACCTAATACTACCAAGTCCACTACTAAACCATAGAATGGTTTGAGTTGGAAGGGACCTTAAAGATCATCTAGTTCTAAGCCCACTGCCATGGACAGGGATGTCTTTCACTAGACTAGGTTGCTCAAAGCCCTGTCCAGTCTGGCTTTGAACACTACCAGGGAGGAGGCATCCATAAGCTCTCTTGGCAACCTGTCCCAGTGCCTCACTACCCTCACAGGGAAGAGCTTCTTCCTAATACCTAATCTAAATCTACCTTCTTTCAGTTTGGAGCTATCATCACCCTTGGCCTATCACTACATGCCCTTGTAAAAAGTCCCTCTCCAGCTTTCTTGTAGGCCCTCTTCAGGTACTAGAATGCTGCTGTAAGGTGTCCTCAGAGCCTTCTCTTCTCCAGGCTAGAACAGCTTCAACTCTCTCTGTCTGTCTTGACAGAAGAGATGCTCCAGCCCTCTGATCATTTTTGTGGCCTTCGTCTGGACTCACTCCAACAGGTCCATGTCCTTATGTTGGAGGCCCAAGAGCTAGATGCAGTAGTTCAGGTGGGATCTTACCAGAGCAGAGTAGAGGGGGAGAATTGCCTCCCTCAACCTGCTGGCCACACTTTTGTTGCAGCTGAGAATACAACTGGCTTTCTGGGCTGCAAACGCATACTGCTGTCTTTACATTTAGTTTTTCATCCACCAACACCCAGGTTCTTCGCCGTGGGGCAGCTCTCAACCCACTCATTGCCCGCCCTGTACTTTACTTTGTGGTTGCCCCAATCCATGTGCAAGGCCTTGCATTTGGCCTTGCTGAACTTCATGAGGTTTGCACAGGCCCACCTTTTTCAAGCCTATCAAGGTCTCTCTGGATGGCCCTTTTTCTCCAGTGCATTGACCACACCACACAGCTTCATGTCATCAGCAAACTTGATGAGGGTGCACTCAATCCATGCTCATGTTGCCAACAAAGATGTTAAACAGCACCGGTCCCAGTATTCTCCTCCGAGGAGCTCAGATGTTTCTAAGTGCCAGAGTTACACATCATAAATACCTCCAGGCATGGTGACTCATCAGATTCCCTGGGGCAACCTGTTCCAGTGCTGGATAACCCTTTTGGAGAAGAAATTCTTCCTAATACCCAGTCTGAAGTTCCTGTGATACAACTTGAAGTTGTTCCTTCTCATCCTGTCACCTGCTGCTCGGGAGAACAGACCAGTTCAGCCTTCTTTCAGGCAGTTGTAAAGAGTTAAGATCTCCCCTCAACCTTCTTTTCTCCAGGCTAAACAACCTCAGTTCCCTCAGGCAGTCCTTGAAAGACTTGTTGTCTATTCCCTTCACCAGCTTTTGTTGCCCTTCTGTAGACGTGCCTCAACACTTCAGTGTTCCTCTTTGTAGTGAGGGGCTCAAAACTGAGTATTGAGTATTCTTTAAAGAATCTCAAAACACGGTATTAGAGGTGCACCCTCATCAGTGTTGAGTACAGAGGGATGATCACTTCCCTGGTCCTGCCAGGGGCACACTATTTCTGATAGAGGCCAAAACGCCATTGGCCTGGTTCATTCATCTCTGTAATTAGGTAATCTTGGGAACATGCATATGTTTATATTGGTCTTTTGGAGCCATCAAATTGATGTGGTTTTATATGAAAAAGGATCCATAGAACTGTAAACAAAGGACTCCACAGGTCAGTCTTGGGGACTTTTTTTGCAAGAAAACATGTTTTCCTGTTAATTAACTTAGCATGTCGCCTTAACTAGAGTAGTTCCCGAATTACTTGTGGCAAGAGAGACTTCTGCAGAAATTTTTCTGGTTGCTAAAAAGGCAGCTTGGACTGTAGTCCTGAAGTTCCTGACATCAGCGTACCTTATGGTCTGTTGAAGTTCAGCAGCCACTCTTGCATCAATTCAAATAGTTGACATATATTAAATGTCAATTTTTAAAGGTTAGGGTGTTTATCACTTAAGCATGGGATTGCTAGCAGATTTTCTGTGCAGAGGAGACTTCACTCCTTTGTGCTTCACAGAACACTGCTAAGGGTGAAAGGTTGCGTTTTGATGCCTGAATGTTCTTTGGCTGTGTTTTTTTGTTGCAGCTAAGTTGACATAAAACTTTAGTTTAAGGATTCTGCCCTTTCTTCTGCTCTTAGTCCCCTCTCACAACAGTGCATGCTTATGTCCTTGTTCTTGTCTGGTTTTCATCTAACACCATAACCAAACAGATAGTTCAGGGTGCTAGGCTGACCAGTGTGTTGTGGTTTGGCCCAGCTAGCACAGCAGCACCACAACAGTCTCTCGCTCAGTGCCTCCATTCACCCTCACCCTTGTTAGGATGGCAGAGGCCCCAGCGAAATGGGAGTAAAAAGATAAGCCAAGTTGTTGTGGAATAAGACAAGGGCAGGGAGGGCTTTCTGCCAGTTACAGTTCTGGGCAAAACAGACTCCAGTACTCAACTTAGAGAGGAAAGTAGGAAAGTTTATTCTACAAGAAACAGAGCAGAATAAAAGCAAAAAGGGAGGAGGATGATGAGAAAATTACAACCAGCACTTGAAGATCTCCGTCCCCCATCCCTCCTTTCTTCCTGGGCCCAGCTCACTGCTCCCAATATCTCTACCTCCTCCCCACTCAACAGCTCAGGGGGGCAGGGAATGGGGGATGTGGTCAGTCTCTCACAGATGGGCTCTGCCACTTCTTTTTGCTCAGATGAGGATGACTCCGTGCATTCTTCCCCTGCTCCAACATGGGGTTCCTCCCCCAGGACACAGTCCTTAGCAAACTTCTCTGGTGTGGGTTGTTCGTAGCAGGTGCGGCTTCTGTCAATACAGGGTCCCTCACGTGGGACGCAGTCCTTGGTGAATATCTCTGGTGTGGATTCTTTGCCACAGTTGCAGTTTCAGCAGTTATAGGGTCCCTCTCTAAGGAAAAGGCCTCTTCTGAGCCTAAGTTTAATGATCTGCTTTGTCGTGGGTTCCTTCCCACAGTTACAGCTGTGGATATTGGGTCCCTTCCTCAGGACATGGCCTGCTCCAACCATAGTGATAAAGGGTCCCTCCCTCTGGACACTGCCTCTTCCAGCCATAGTTTGAAAAAAGAAAATCACTGCCCTTGGCTTGGGGTCTGTAGTGAAGTGATTGAGTCCCTCCCACAGGACACGGCCTCCTCTGGCCATAGTCACTGTCCCTGGCTCGGGGCCTTTAATGAAGTGAGTCGCTGCCCCTGGTCCAGGGTCAGCTTTAGCAACATGAGTCTCTGCCCACGATACAGAGTCATTATCAAAATGAGTCTCTACTGCCAATGCAGGGTCTTTAAAAAAATGCAAATAAATCTCAGCGTTACCAGTCCTCTCCGTAGAATGCAGGGGAGTCTGCGCCAGCATACCTCCTCCTCTCCTTCATCATTGACCTTGGAGTCCACATGGTTGTTTCTCTCACTGTTCCTACTCTTTGTACCACCACCAGCCAGAAGAAGGAAGAAACAAGAAGAAGGAGGAAGAAGCCTCCTCTTCTGGCTCACTTAAAAAGTGATCATGAAGGCATCTAATTGGCTCAGCCCCAGAAGTGGGGGAGAGTTTTGAGCAACTACTCAGAGCTGGGGAGAGTTTTGAGCAACTACTGACAAGAGCCATCTTTACAGCCCCTTCCCCCTTACCAGAAAAGCCTGTCATGTCAAACCATGATACAGTGGAATAGCAATTTCATTGCACCATTGTAGGCACAGATGTGACTTGGACCAGCCAGCTTGAATAAAGATGGTAGGGACAAGGTAATGCAGCTGCAAGCTACTTCCAATTATCAGAAACAGGTGCTGCAAGTTAATCAGTTGGGCCCTGGGGGGATGATCACACCATCTTTGAGCAGGACAAGGCATTTCTACCTCCCGTTACTGTGTTTGAAAATTATTGCAAGGTCAGGATGTTCTGGTTATGTCCTATTGTCAAAACTGTTTTCAGACCCTTAGCATATGGTCCTCTGCCTTTTACACCTTTTAATGTGGACTGGAAGATAGAGCAAGGAGAGGGCTTTTAGAGCAGACAGCTTGTAAGCTTAGATTTTCTTCTAGCTAAACAGAGGGCATAGAAGTGACAGTTGTTGAAGTCAGTCTTCATGAAAGTAGTTGTCCAACAAAGATAATTTCTTCTATCTTGAGTCCAAGTGCGCCTCTTAAAAGTTGGTGGTGGGGGGCATGGTATGGCTGTTGCTGAAATTGAATCACATTGAAAAGGAAGCAGTTTTCTGTGGAAGCTTCCTAAATAATTTTGGTTTGTGGGAGAAGACTTTCTGAAGTGTTATGTGGTGAGTGTGTGCATACCGTGCTACGAATCATAACCATCTAACACCAATAGTATTTCTCAGCATCCTCTGAACTGCTTCTGGTTTCTTAGATGCAGAAAAAAAATGCAAAGAAATTTTAAGCTTCTCTTGGCCAAAGGTCCTAGTATCTTAATTCAGTCTTGCAGAGAGACCGGATACAATCAAATAATGTCTGTGGTGTTGTTTGCAAATGCTGAAGATTTTGTATAACAAAGAAATGTATTTTCTTTGTTCCTCTGTTTAGTCATCTTCTACTCTTCAGACCAGCCACCCTGAAGATGCAGAAATGAAAGCTGAGCAGAATGGAGTTGAAGATAAATTTGAAGTTGACACAGAAGCATAAAACCAAACCCTATTCCATTTGTTTTGTAAATGACAGAATTTCCAGTGAATTAGACCTTTATTTTTCTACCTATTTGGACAGTGGCTTCAGGGGAGCAGAGGCTGAAGTCACCCTGCCACGGTCAGTTACAGCTTTGTGTGTCTGTTGGAGAAGCTGAGTGGCAGCATAAATCTGGTTTAATTCTAGGGACTTTATTCATTCAGCCACTTACTGTTTGGGTTCTGTCTGGATTTACTCTGCTTGGTTTATTTGCATTTTGCCATTGGTGTTTGTCCCTTTCTGGTTTCAGCTTATTTTAATCCCAAGTTCTCCTTCCTAAATTTATTTCCTTGGTTTCTTTCAAATAATCAGCCTTGTCCAGGAGTCCTCACATGGGACTTGAGAACAAATTGGCGCTCCCGGTTTTTCTCCCTTGGGATTGCCCTCTCTTCTACTGTTCAGTAGGGAGTCCCTTTCACTAAGTGTTATAACCTTTCTTGTATGCCTCCTCTTGCAAGTTGCTGAAGGTGAAGACTGTGAAGTCACAGCTTAAGTAATAAAGCTCCAGTTAAACTCAAGAAAACATCTTTTTGTGGGTTTTTGTTGGAATTTGCACAAAATTAAGAGAATTTATTGTCCTTTGGTCATTCAGCACTTTCTCATCCATATAGAGTATCTGATGACTTTTTCATGTTACTCATTCATTGCTGTAGAAAGTTCCCACAATAATCAATACAGTATTTACCCACATATCTGCAAAAGGATGAAGTACATTGCTGAAAATTGTACAAAAAGCAAGTTTGCAACTTATACATACTTTTCAGTTTGTATTGGTACCTTCATCTTCACCTTCCACATTGTAAAACCGGACCAGAAAAAAAGAAAGAACATTTATTTATACCTGAAAGTGAATAGCTTTGAGGACAAAAGAAGTGATAATGCTTTAACACGTTATAACTACCTCTACATGTACATCATAATGAACTACAGACTTGTGAAAAATTTAAATGTCTGCTATCCCCAGCTCTCAAAAAAAGCTTGATATACCTGCATTCTTTCTGCAGTGTGGTGTGCACCTTTTTTGAGGGGTGGGTCTTCTTTGGGGTTTTGTGAGGGCTTTTTGTTGGGATGTTCTTTTTGTTTGTCTGCAGGTATGGAATACAGTACTCAAATTCACCACTGTTTGTCCTGTTAGTGTTAAACTCAGCATCTCCACTCTCCTGTTCTGATACTCTCTAGCAGCAGGGACACTTGTGTTTGCTCTGCGATAATCTATTACTTTTAGACATGAAAATGGATTTTTTTTTCAGTGAGAAAGATGTCTTTGTGTGGCACAGGCTGGAGTTGTGTGCATATTGTAGAGAGTATCCTTGTTTTAACACGAATGACATCTGAAATCTTAATTTGAATTCCTGGTCTCCTTTGCTGAGACATAAGTACTAAGAAGCACTTAATCAATGGGGGGTTACCAGTAGCTGCCCCTGCAGGAGTGACATCTTGAGTCTCATCTTGAGCTGTAAATGTCTGTGTACTGTCATGAAAGTGGGATAGCCGTTGTAACATGGTGTCTTGCCCTCAGGGCTAAAACAAGAAGTTCCCCATTTGCTGTGAGGCTGGAGTCAGCTTTGGGAGCTGTGACCAGCATCACTCTGCTCTGTGAGGCATAGCAATGCCTGAAGCTGCAGTGAGGTGGGGAAGAATAGAAGGGGCAAGATGAAGTGCTGAGTAGGTTGTGCATGTGTCAGGAAACAATGATTTGATTTGCTTAGGAATGTCTTGGCCTTGCCGGGTAATGCAGAGGCTTTTCATGAGTTCTGACTCTGAATAGTACCAGCCCTGTGCAGGTGAAAACTTTCACCTTGTACCAAAGCATGCTACAACAAGGTGTGGAGAATGTCTGTTACCTAAGTTGCAAGAAGGGATTTCTGCACACAGAAGAGTAAGGGCAGCCAGAAAGCCAAGTGGGAGTTCTTTTTCTCCAGCACAGAAATAACTTGATTTGTTGGGCTGCTGGAAATGTAATCTCCTGTGACTGAAACTGTTGTGGCTGTGGAAGTATGGGTAGGGGCAAGTTCTAATGAGAAATTTCTAGTTCTTGAAGTTTTCAAAAATCTCCCATAGAGATGACAGCTCTTCATGTTTTTTAAAGAAAAAGGTGTGACTACTCCTATCGAGCATCTAAAAAGGTCTTGGAGTCTATGGCAGATAAGTGTGAGGTATCTTGAAAGTACTATTTTTCCCCTCATTGTTACTACATAGCAAACTCTGACATGTTGAAGAATGTAAATCTACTAAGGACACTAAACACGCCCCGTTCCAATAGCTGAAAGTAGGTTCTGTGCTGTCTTTAAAAATGGGTTCAGTTCAGATGGGTATACAGGTGTTTTGTAAGTGAAATCATGCATGTGAACTTCCAATATAAACTTACATTGTGTCCTTATAAGAAAAATGCTTAAAATAAGCGATGATACCAACTTTATAAACCACATGTATCTGCCCTCTCTCACTTTATAATTCCTTCATCCTGTGTGGTATTTTTGTAATAGTTGTACAGCATCTTTGAAGTAACAGACATGTCCTGGTTCATTCTCACCTGTGAACGTAAAAACAACTGAACTTTGCCCAACCTGCAACCGAACTACGAAGGAGCCCCACCGTGCTGTCAGGTATATGACCATGCCTTTGGTTCTGACTGGGCATTGAAGCAGCTCGTTTGCAGAAGGCGCTAGCGATGCGGTTTCACTGTTCGGAGAAGCCAAACCGTGTAAAACCGCAGCCTCGCTCCTGGTTTCAGGTGTGGCCCTGCCGCTCGGCCGTTGGCCAGGAGGAGCAGCCGTAGGTTCGGCAGCCCAGTCCGCAGAGGCAGCAGGCACATTTCCCAGCCAAGGCTCCCCTGCGCCGCGGCCCCGGGCGGGGCTCGCGGGAGCCCCGCCTTCCCCGGACGTCATTCCGCTCTGGGCTTCCGTGCCCCGGCAGCGTTCGGAGCTGCGGAGCCGTCGTTCCGTCCCAGCAGCCGGCGGTGGCGGGATGCGGTCCGTCAGCTACGTGCAGTGCGTGGCGCTCGACTTCGGCGGCAGCCTCTTTCCACATGCCATCTGCCTGGGGGATGCCGACAACGACACGGTCCAGAGGCGGGGAGTGGCCGGCGGGGCGGGTTCGGTCGGGAAGCGACGGTTCCGCGGGCGGGGTGCGGGGCCCGGTGTGGGCGGCGAGCTGGGGCAGGCAGCCACCGTGACTTGGGGGGCTGCCGCGCGGGGCCCATTCGAGGCGGGGAAGCTGTGCGTGCACGGTCTAGGGAGCAGCCGCAGGCCGCTGCCGGAGACGAGCAGCCGCAGAGCGAGGGGCAGCCCTCGCAGGCTGAAGCGACGGACGCTGAATCGGCGCCGGGGCGAAGCGCCGAGAAAGAGGATGGCGCTGCAGCAGAGCGGGTGCCGCGAGGAAGGGCTGGGGCTCCCGTCTCCAGGGCACTCGGAGCTCGACGTGCGCTCCAGAAGCGCGGCGGCCGGATCAAACGGCCTCAGAGACCTCTTACAAGGCCAGTGTCTCGGTGATTCTGGGTCGCAGCTGGTCAGTGCTTCCATTAGCGTTAGGTATGCCGCTCACCTTTGAGTGAGGTACGACTACTAGGAAGGTTAACTTTTGGTCTGTCAGCGTGGTGGGGATGTAAGAGGTGTGGGTGACTTGCGGAAACAAACTCTATCACTCAAAGAGTTATAAAGAAGGTATGTTTATTCGGCGCCGGGCGCGCGCACGGGGGATCGCTCCACCACAACCGTGCGCACCCGACTCGGCAACTTGCTTGACTTATATTTGTTACAGAGTTACAAAATCATATGATGACGTTATCCGCCTAGACAAAGACACAACCTGTCCCCGATTTCGCATGTAAATTAGGTCTTTTCTTCCTTGCATTTGCGTGATGTCTCCCGGTGATGGTCTTTGGGGCCTTGGGAGATGATGGCTGATAAGTCCTGAGGCTTTCTCACCCCTGATCCTTGCACAACTTGAGATATCACTTGGTCCCTTGCAGAACCGGTTTCTGCCCTAAAGGAAGTTGGAGGAGCCCGGAGGTATTGTGTGAGGAGATAAGCGTGACCTTTTTACAGCTTGTGTAAATTTTGTCCTGTCTGAAAAATAAGCTTTATACTATTGCGATAAGTTAGTATAAGGTTTATTAGTACATGTTAGTATAAAGCTCTACATCATGGGGAAAGGCTTTGCTGGGGCACAGTGGATAATAAACAGGGTAGGCCCAAGTTTCAATGTCTCTTGACTAGTATGATGGATGTATGTACATCAGCAGTGTTGCTTTCAGCCCCACAAATGGTTGTTTCTGATGCATCTGGTTTGTCTATAACTAGGAAGAGTTTGTCTTAACCAGATACGTGCAAACTGACCCTTCTCAACAGTCAAATTTACTTACAGCCTTACCCAGCTTTCCTAAAAAGTTTCATGGCTAGCAATGACTTAGATGATCAAAGCCACATTTCCTCATAGGAAGTTATCTTAGGTGGGGTAATGTGTGCAGGCAGTTATGAAATGCATAGAGTTAAAGTATACAGAGGTATGATCCAGAAAATGGGATAGTAGGAGTAGGCTAGTCAACAGAGCTGGTTGATAATTTTTAGCAATCTTCTCTAGAGTAATATTTGCCATTCTGAAAGACCTTTACCACTCCATCACTGAGACTGAACATCCAGTGTAAGTATTCTTGCAGCCTCTTTCTAGATGATTAAGTTTTCCTCATTGTCATCTCTTGCTCAGGTGATTCAAGAAAGATCAAGTAAATCTAGACTGGGATGGAAAATGGGTAGTGGTGATGATTAGCAGAGCAGGATGTTAAAACAGTTCCTGATGCAACTCTGAAACAATGGCTAGAGAAGCAGGGGGTAATGGGATGTTGCTCTGTCATGGTTTAGGCTAATCAGGGAACTAAAGACCATGATTAGCCTCAAGTACCAAAGACCTGAGAATTGCCAAAGGGCAGGGAACTTAATTGCCATTTATGGTCCAGGACAAAATAGACCAGGCTACTGGCTTGGAGAAGAAAACAGAAAATAATCCAACAACAACTAAAGCATAACCATAAAACCCCAAAACATAACCAACAGAAAACCACACAGAGTGGTACAATGATGAAGAGTCCGACCAGCCCTTTAAGACCATCCACTCTCCACTCCTCCCCTCTTCCCAGGCTCAGAGCTCTGATCCCGATGTCTTTATCTCCTCCCCTGCTGAACAGCTCAGGGGGGCAGGGAATGGGGGTTTCAGTCAGTCTATTCCTGATAGCTTCTGCAGTTTGTCTCTCCTCAGGGCAGGTGGGCTCTGCACCAGTCCTCCCTGCACCTCCACGGGATCCTTCACACATCTGACAGCCATGTACGGGCTGCTCTGATGTGTGTTCATCCAAAAAGCTGTGGCTCCTCTCTGCCTCTCATGTGGGTCTGCTCTGCGGCATGCAGGCTCTCCAGCACGGCCTGCACCATGGGCGCCTCCTCACACAGTCTCTCCCATCTGGGCAGTCACCTGGAGCTGCTGGTGGCTCTCAATCCTGCCATTTGCCCTCCATGGGTTGCAAGGGCACAGCTGCATTCTTGCCACAAGTTGCAGAGGAGTGTCTGGTCTGGTGCTCCTCCTTCCTTCCTCCTTCTCTGACTGTGGAGCCCATGTGGTCACCTCCATCTTGTACCACTCTTACACCTCCTCCTAAGCACTTCAAATTCCTGGCCTTAAATAGTTATGGCAGAGGTGCCAGATTGGCCCAGCCGGGCCAGAGGTGGGTCTGAACCCAGGAGCCAGGGCAAAGTCCAAGAACTCTTTACTGGGTCTTCACTGCAACCCACTCCCCGTTACCAAGCAAAAGCTGCTCCTTGCTAAACCATGACACGCTCAAAGGAGACATTCTCTGCCTGTTTTATCTGTGAGACTAAAATTAGGGCTTTTATTTTTTTCCCCAGACCACGTCTATTGATTTGAAGCTGCCACTTTGTGTCTCGTTTTGCATTGCTGCTTCTTCCCCCAGAGTAATTTTTAGATATGAGTTCTGCAATTATTGCTATGTGAGAATACTGTGACTGTGAATCTACTCTTACTAACCCAAATCTCTTGTACAGCTCAACGAGCTTGTGGTGGGAGACACTAATGGGAAACTCTATGTTTACAAGAATGATGACAGCAAACCCTGGGCTGTACGATCTTGCCAAGGAATGGTCAGTTCTTGACAAAATTTTTAAAGCGTTGAGCCTGTTGGTATATGTGTGCAGCTAGGTATCCTTGACCATTGTTTAGGAAAATGTAGGCCAGAGGCAAATGGCAGACAGAACTGATTCTGATGCCTTTCATGGAGTTATGCAAGACCCTGCTTTTGCCCACAGCGAACCTCATGGCCTGGAAGTGATGAGTAAAGTACTGACCAAACACAGGAACTGGGTTTCTGTCCCACTTTGAACCTAATACTGTGCCCTGTGGATTTTGTCCCAGGGTTTTGGGCAGTTGAGTGGCAGACTTTGTCCTTGAAAAGGCTGTTTTGAGTTCAAGAGACAGCTAATAGTAATAGAGAGGAGAGGAATAGGCAGAGGCTTATCCCGAAGAGCTGGTTTATGTTGCTTTCTCATGTATGACCTTCTTTTCTGTTGCAGCTCACATGTGTTGGTGTGGGAGATGTATGCAATAAAGGAAAGGTGAGACTAGCCAAACCCTTCTCATCTGTATCTGTAGGGTATGTAGGAGGTGCTTAGGAGATTAGGCTCATGTCAGATCCTGAGTATGAAGGAGGGCAGGTTGTGGGTGCTTTCTCTCCAGGATCTGTCCTTGCTTTTGAAGTTTTAGCACTGCAGTTTTAAAACTGTGCAGTGAGCACAGCAATCCATCCTATCTTTAGAAAGCATTATTGATTTCTGTGTTCACTTGTGTGAGCATCACAAGAGTTTGGTCATTTGAGGGTTGCCCCTTTTCCTCAGTGGCTTTTGCCCTGCTCTGTGTTGTTCCCTGCTGTGGGTCATGGCCCTTCTACTACTTGGTTGAGTGCATTTGAGGTCATCTAAACAAGACTGAGCCACAGAATAGTCTAGACTCCAAATTCTACTGTGTGTAATATGACTCCTTTTGCTGTGGGTTGCAGTGTCTGGAGGTTAAGCTGGGACCACTGAGTCCAAAAGTCCCAGTTTAGGCACCCTGCCTTAAAATAATGTAGCTATATTTACTCCAGGAAAGAGCAGAGCTGGGTGAGCATTAAGCTATGTGTTGTGGAGACTGCAGGCACACATCAGCTTTATATCCTAGTCTGACAAGGATGAACAAGAAGTTTGGACCCTGAATAGTTTGTATGCTGGCCAAACCCCTTCTCCTGTTCCCCCTGTAGCAATTGTTGATATTGATGATAACCTTGTACTTTTCCTCACCATGCTGTGGGACAGCTTCTGCGGTTTCTAAAAGAGGAAAAATCAAAGAGTTTTTCTCATCCTTTTTAGAATCTCGTGGTTGCAGTGAGTGCAGAAGGATGGTTTCATCTTTTTGACCTGACTTCTCCTACTTCAAAACACTCAGATGCTTCAGGTCACCATGAGTTGGCAGCACCGGAAGAGCAGAAGCCAGCGTTCAAGCAGCACATTCCTGCCAACACCAAGGTCATGCTGATCAATGACATTGGTGAGCTGGGAAGCTGGTATAGGAGGAGTGCAGGGTGATGGAGATTTTGGGTATGAGGTAGTGAGTGAGAAAGTATGTGGGGCTCACAGAAGGAAATTGTTTCTTGATGAAACAGTTGGTCTAACAAAGAACAGCCAAGTGATGCAGGAGAGAAGCAGGAACTTAAGGATTTTTCCTGAAGTGCAAATTCTCATTCCAGGATTGGGATACTTAGGGATGTTATCTGATAGAAATCCAACACAGTGGTTTCTGAATGTTGGGGATCTCAGGCTATAAAAGCCTGAGACCCCATCTGTTGCTTTATGTTCCCTGCAGATGGAGATGGGAAGTGTGAGTTGGTGGTGGGCTACACTGACAGAGTGGTACGTGCCTTCCGCTGGGATGACTTGTCAGAGAATTCAGACCATGTCTCTGGGCGGCTGCTCCTGTTGAAGAAATGGCTGCTAGAAGGTCAGGTAAGAAAACAGGATGTCCAGAGCAGAACTTATCATACAGTCCCCGAGAGTGGCTCTCCCAAGGGAAGAAGCACAAAATCTCAGTCCTCTGAACAGAGCAGTTGTGTTGATGGCTTGGAAGGAAATTTGCCCAGTCATTTTCCTGTACACGCAGAGCAACTGGTGAGTTGGTCTGGGAAACAGTCAGTTGGTCTCACCCAACTTGAGAGCATTAATGGAAAATACTAGTGCTGTTCTGAAGTAGCTTTTGGTAGGGAAACAAAGCCTTTTCCTGTGACTTGGAAATTTTGCTTCCAGCTGAGTTTGTTCAGCTCCTGCTCAGCTCTTATCAGATCTGCCATATTCGAGTTTAGGTACTAGGAGCACAGTGAACCCTTCTGAGGTGTTTAAAGTACTCAGTTCGATTCTATCTATGTTTCTCCTCTGCCTGTATAGGTGGACAGCCTGTCTGTGAACCCGGGCCCTGAGGGCTCACCGGAGCTGATGGTGTCTCAGCCAGGCTGCGGTTACGCCGTTCTGCTGTGCACCTGGGACTCTGAGCAGCAGGCCGTGGCTGAGGGAAGAGACAGCGCTGCCCCAAGCAGGTGAAGAGCGTTACTGCATGGAGTAGATGAGGTGCTGCTGCCACTGCCGATCACCGAGGCCAGCACCACGCCACACTCCAGGGCTCAAGGGAAGTGCTGTCACTTGTCCTTCCTGCAGGGCACCCAGGCTTCCATGAGAACTCTTCGGGTCTCCGTCACCAAGATGAATACCCTGCTTTCCTTGTATCCCACCGTGTTTTCTTGGGCTGTGTAACGAGAGTGGCAAAACCAGCTCACTGAGGGAGATGGTACTGGGGGCTAAGGCAGGGAAATTGGTAACCTGCATCCTACAAAGCAAGAGTAGTGGGCAATCTGGAAACCTGTCTAATAGTTTTAGCAACTGAAAGGCTGAACCAAGCCCAGTTAGTGTGAAGCCCAGGAGGACACTTTCGGTTAATTCACTCGTTTTTTCCAGATGAAGTAATCAGAGGTTTTCCTAACAAGGTGCCTGGCAGACTGTGCTGTAACTCACAGCTGGAGCAATCAGGATGAGCAGGGAGGCTATTGTCCTTGGCACTGGAGTGACCCTTGTGGGGAATTCAGATCCTTCTCTGGTGTTGTGTGAGACTTGAAGGCAGATCCTGAAGACTTCAGCAGGAGGAAAGCTAGACAAGTCTTCTTGATGTCTTAGAGACCTTAGTGGAATGGTACCCACCTAGCTGGAAGCCAGGCCCAGGCACAAACCCTGACCAGCCTGTTCAACCCCAGGCAGGTGCTTCCTGGGTGAAAAGCAGACAGGCTTTATGTGAAAATGATGATTAAAATTATCTTCCAGTTTCTGAATTTGTAGAATGACTTTGGAGTACACTGCTCTTGAGGTTGTTCTGACACAGTCCCAGACATTGTTGCCTAACCTTTCCCTGATGTCTATCTCTCTTTTCCCTAGTGAGGCCCCTATTCGGGATGTTATTCTACACCAAACATCTGGACGGATTCACAACAAGAATGTTTCCACTCATCTAATTGGTAGCATTGGCCGAGGTGAGAGATAAGGAGCTTGGAGTCTCTGTCCCAACAGCTGCACTTATAGGTTTTCAGTACATCAATCCAGCATGAAATCAGTTTTCCTGTGGTTGAAAAGTTAACAATGTGAATCAGCTGCAAGAACAGAGGGAACTTGGCTTCTGTTAGCTAGCTTCCAAAGAAAGATAGCTGGATAATTTTATTTGAACTTTTTATAGCCTTTGTCCTTTCCTAGGTAGCTCTTACTCTTCACCTAGTACAACAGTTTTTCTGCATCCTCCACCAGCCTGCATTTAGTCATCCTGAATGGCTACTGTGCCTTGCTCGTGCAGATGTCTTTGGTCTGTGCTTTTGCAGGACTGCAGCTTATGCCCTCTCCTTGTTCCATGGATGCCTCTCTTTCTTTTCAGTTTTTATTCTTGCTTTTGTTCCTTTCAGATTTGATTCCCAACACCTGGCAGCTATACTGTTCCTTCACCTATGTAGTCTCTAGAGCTGCTTCCATATGTAGTTTACATCACTGTTCTCTGTCTCCTTCCAGCTCACGTTCAGCTGTCATATCTATACCCTTCACAACTGCTGGCCTCCCTCAGCCACACTGCTGTTATGTCCAGACTTTTCTTACACACTGCCACTATTTCCCTTGTATAACTGCTCTTGTGCCTGGTGGAACTGCTGAACGGTGTTTTGATACCTACAGAGAATAAGCAGCTTTCATTCTCCCTTGGAGCATAATACAGTAAGGCAGAAAATTCCCAGTGCAGATCACTTTTTCTTGTCTGCAGCTGGCTGGAATCCAGCTGTTTCCTCTGTCCAAGTACTACCCCCTGCAGTGCTGCATGAGAGCAATTTAAGCCATCCAGTGTAATTAGAGAAAGGAGAGAAGAGCAATCCACTGAAACCCTTTCTCTTCCCTTTCCTCAGAGTACCCCTTCTTCCCATTTCCTAAGCTTGTTACATTTTCAGCATCTCAGTGCTGCTGTGAGCAACGTGGCTGACAAAGTGTGAAGTCAGTTATTTCACTATGTATGAAGCCTTACAGCTAATGAGAGGTGTCTGTGAAAAATGAAGATATGCAGAATAAGGGATGAAGAAGAGGTTATGAAAAGCCTGCCAATGCCGGACTATGAGTAGTGAAACAACTGGAGAGTGCCATGCTGACCAGTTTGTCAGATCTGACTGCAGATCTTTTGGATTAGAGCCTGTCTGATCCTCTAGAGAGGGTACTGCTTGCAGGTAGTTCACAGCTGTATTAGCATAGCCCAGGAAAGCCAGGGCATGAAGGCACATGTCTAATCTGCTCATAAAGCAAGGGCTGGCTAGCTAGCATCTGACCAGTGTTTGACAAGAGGATCACAGCTTCTGAGCAGTTTCACTGTATTGAAGGCAATAGCGTTGGTGGCATGATCTCCACAGACTCATTCAGGAGTTGCCATGGAAGTGCTTTTGTGCTAATGCCACTGACTGAAGCTTTGTCCTTCTGGTGGGACCTCTCTTCTTTAACCCTGCATCTTCCCAAAATAGCTGAAGGCCATGTTCCCATCCTTGAAAGAAACAGGGTACAGTTGTGTAATACAGTTGTGTTTGGCTCCAGCTGTTCTTCATTTTGTCCCTTGACAAAACAGGTTCTGTCTGGTTTTGTGTATTTCTGGAGAGGATGTGATGCAGTCCACTAGAATCAGAACTGTCGTGGGCCTCCATGTGCACATATGGTACAGACAGATTTCTAGGAGCAGCCAGTAGAGCCAGACATGTCTTTATCAGTGCAAACCCTTTGGTCTTGGGATTTGAGATGCCAATGCCCTACAAATAAAAGCCATTATGAAGTGTGATTGGTTGCAAGAATCTGCAGTTATCTGTGAAGCGAAGTGTCAAGGCTGGGCAAAAAAGGAGGCAAGATGGATCGCCTTGGTTTGAATGTTTTGGGTTTTTTTTTTTTTCCAGAGGAGGAGGGGGCAGCTTTTATAAAACAACATCAACTTAATCCTCTTCTGCACTTTACAGGCTGCTCCAGTGAGAATAATGGCTCAGGTCTCTTTGCTCTCTGTACTCTGGATGGTAAGTCCTATCATTTTCCTGGAAGAAAGGCCTGGGGGACAGCCAAGACCTGTCTCTAATTCAAAGAAGGGAACCAGGGGTTTAGTGCTTTTGGCTTTGAAAGAAGGGGGAGCTGATCTTCAGAAACACTTCCTGGCTCAGGCAAGAGAAATTGATTCAAGGTTCCTTCTTGTGACATTTTACATGAAGTTGTGAAAGTTAAGACGTGAGCCAAGGTACGAGTTGTCACTCTGAGCAAGTTCCCCATAAACCAGGGTTGTGATACCACGCCTGTAGCTGAGGATATAATGAACTATATTAAAGCTGAGCCTGTCTTTCTATTCATTTATTAATTGGGTCTGATACTACACAGGCTTGCATTCTCCAGGAAACCTATTGTGTTTTCTGTCTGTTACTAGCATTTGCCTCTCCCTTGGTACAGCATGTTCATCTGTGAGTTTCAAAGCATGTTAAAAATGTTAAGTACCTGTATGATTCCGTGGCCTCTGAGGGTAGAAGTTTTAAAGCCATGCTGCAGCAAGCAGCTGGACAAATGAAGAGGTTAGGTGACTGGCCCAAAGGCACACTGAAAGCTTGAGACTAGTACTTTCTAGAAAGGTGAGACTAGAACTTCATCTGCCATCTCCTAAATTGCCTATCTACCCAGTGGTCAAACAACTGTTTGACATGCCAATTCAACAGCAATATTCATGTAGACAGGGGAGCCTCTTAAATCACAGCAGAGATGAGTCTTTGTACTTGAAGGGACTTGAGTTGTTTCCAAAAGCAGTAAGGAAATGGATGGTGGAACTTGAGTGTTGGTAGAGAGAAGCTAATCTCACGCAGGCCTGGAGCCAGGTTCTTTTGCTGTGTCCTTGAGTGAAAAGTGATAGGACAGGCTGCAAGAGGACTGAACTCAATGAGCTAAACATGGGATTTCTGTCCAAAAAACACCAGTGTGGAGACAAGGTGTGGTGCTTCTCTCTTCCCAGATAGACAGCCTGGCCTCTTTGGGCCAGATGTCCACCTGCCCAGTGATATCCTAGGGAATTTCTGATTATTATTTGGGCCTAAGCTCTGAAGCTTCTGCATCTCACAAGGCTTCTTGCCTCACTATGATTCACTTACAAGCCTTACTGAGGCTGGAGGGTGTTACTGTGAGGATAGATTCATGGTTATATTCCCCTCTCATGGCCACCCTCACTCCTCCACCACCCAGTACTGTCACAGGATCTCTGAATGACAGAAAAATTATATGTGAGGTAAGTCTTCAGCATGGTTTTAGCAGCCAGGAGGCTCTCAGCTAGAACTTACCAACAAGCTGTCCTGAGATCCCAAGAGCTATGAGACATGGAGAGTAGCTTCTAGTTTACTCATTGTTTGCTGTGAGATCTGGTGATGTACTGTAATTTTGGAGCCTATTTTGGGCAGTTTTCTTCTTAAGAGCACAATCCACTTTAGCAGGGCAGCTGCCATTTTTCCTCACTGTTTCCATATACTGATGATAAGTTAACTGACTGTTGTCCTCAGAGCTGAGACTGTTATGTGTTATCAGCTGCAGTCTGTGCCATGGGCCCAGCCTGCAGACCTTAAATGTTGAAGGAGTGTGCAGAGTGTTAGCAAACATGTTGCATCTTATTAATATTTTTCAAGACAATCTTTATGTCTCTTTTTCCCTTCAGGAACATTAAAACTCATGGAGGGAGCAGACAAGTTGCTCTGGTCTGTGCAGGTTGATCATCAGCTGTTTGCTCTGGAAAAGCTGGATGTTACTGTGAGTGTCTGTGAGTAGGGCTGGGAGGGACGAAGACAAAAATTCAACACAGCTTTGTGTATATGAATTTTGGAAGGGCAGAGGGAGTATGACTCAGCTGGGAAAGACTGGGATTATCTCAGGATGACAGACAGAGTATGTCCTCTGACATCCTCTGACTGTGCTGGTACATGGTGGACTGATCTCAGTCTGTACACCTGCAAGGGGGTTGAGCTGTGTCTGCCAGTTTGACCTAGTGAGCCCAGCATCCTGCTATGAACTTTTTTGTCCCCCAGCTGCTCTTTTACCTCAGTGCAAAGTTGAATGGTTTTGCACACTGCTAATACCCCAGTTGTATCACAAGAGTTTGTAGACACAAGGATTGTGATAGAGGAGAGATGATCTCCAAGTGCAAAAAGGCTGGACAAGACATCCAAAAGTGACCTCTTGTTCAGATGTTATTGTTCTGTCTCTGAGAAAGCACGAAAGATTCTTGACTGCCTCTGGGAATAGTTGATATCCATGTTGTTATGCAGTCTTATGGTTCCTGCAGGGCAATGGGCATGAGGAGGTGATTGCCTGTGCATGGGATGGGCAGACATACATCATCGACCACAATCGGACTGTTGCCAGATTTCAAGCAGATGAGAATGTCAGTGCATTCTGTGCAGGTGAGGAACAAAGCCAGCCATCACAGCATTTCTCCCTCAAAGCTACTACTCCCCTCTGAGAGACTTTCAATCCTTTGTCTGCAGTGGGGAATAATTGCCCTGTGTCTATACTGCAGAAGGCCCAGCTAGTCTTTCCTCTGGTGGCATCTGGGAAAAACAGGAGTGAGAGCAGATGATGCCAAGGTTTGTGATGATTTTGGATTTTTCTCCTGTCAATTTTGAGAGTGCTACAGTGGTCTCGTCTTCTCCAATGTTTTTTTGATTTGCAGACTTGTAAGCAGTTCTCACATGGAGATAAGGAGCCCCACGGAACCAGCCTGAGCCTCAGTTTCGCTCAGTCCTCTCTCTCAAACCTGCAAGAAGCAGCTTGCAAATCCCCAAGCTCTATGCATTAATAAGTTTAGAGACACTTTCTAGGATTGTCTCAAAGTGTCTTCATGTACCCAAGTTCATGTCTGTGTCCCTCACCCTGGGTGCTTGCTGCCTTCTGCTGACAGCTTTGGTACCTCTTCATGTGACATTACCTATCCATTTTCTCCATCCTTTCAGAAATAGTCAGATCTCTACACTTTTGCTTTCTGCAGGACTGTATGCGTGCAAAGGTGGAAGCAATAGCCCCTGCCTGGTTTATGTCAGCTTCAATCAGAAGATTTACATCTACTGGGATGTGCAGCTGGAGAGAATGGAGTCTACCAACCTGTTGAAAATCCTGGATTGTGACCCAGAGTTTGGAAGTCTCCTCCAGCAGCTGGGTGTGGGTGAGTGCAGAAAGGGTGAAGGATGTACAGGAAAAAAAGAGGAAGGGCTGCTGGCAGGTGACATGATGGGAACTGGAGTTCCAGGTACTTCTTGAGGAAGATGGTTTTTCATAGGTGCTAGTTGAGAGCCCCTAACAACTGCCTTTCTCTCTTTTTCCATAGAAAGAGACAACGTTTCTGCTGTCAAAGATCTGATTTACAAAACGCTGTATTTTCCTGAGAAACAGCAGCAGAACAGCCCCTCCCAGTGTCAGGACCATGCTGGAACAGATTCCTCTGCCCACTGCACTGTCACCCAGAATGCCTTATAACAAGTCAAATGGAGACTGACTTCTTTAATACTAGCACAAACTCTCCTCCAACTGGAATCAGGCATGAAGATGAGACTGTTCTTTTCCTATCTCTGTTAAAGCTTCCAGACAGCAAAGGGTGTACAGGCTGAATTCTGTCATGGGATGTGCTTGGCTGTAGGCTTGAGTGAAAATGGTGAATTGATTTGCTTTTAGCTGAGGAAGCTACCAGAACAGCAAGAATGCAGGGTCCTGCTCATTGGCCTTGTGTTGCCAGTCTTCTCTGCTAGCTAACATGCTTTATGGGTGACTGTGAAAAGGCTCTGAAGACACAGATGGAGAAGAACAGTTGAGCTCAGCCTCCGTTTTGGGCTATTCTTAGAACTGCTCTGGTGATTCCTCCTGAGTTCTGAGAAAGATCACAGTGCAAGAACTGTGGATGGAGGAGTTGAGTTAGGGAGCAGGCAGGGGTTTTCTCTCCCATTTAGATGTGTGTTTAAAGTAGACCCAAGCGTTTTTTTTCCTTTGCTTTGCTACTGCCAGTTTCTTACAAGCCACCTCCTGTTCTGAAGGACTGGAGATGTGAGGAAAAAACACAACTTGCACTGATATGATATTGAGAGGTAACAGCTCCAGTGAACCCCATCTGTACTTGAGAGGTATTGCTTGTCTCCATCTTCTTGGGCAGAGTTGTTGAGGGATCTTGTGGTTAAGGTAACCTAACAAATACATTTACCAAGGTCTTGTTGCTAAGGTAACATGTCCCTGTCAGGTGTGGTATGTAACTCTTGCAGTTTGATCCCTATGTGATTCAAAAGAATACTTACTTAATAGGTATTTGAGTTATTTGCAAGTGTTTAGCTAATTGATTCAGCTATTACTAGGTGATTAACAAGTGCTTGACTACTTATTGTGATAAGTTGTTAACTAAAATAATTGTATATCTGCAACAGAGTGATCACAGAGATGACTGTGACTTGGCAAAGCAGCTGTAAACTGGGCAATAAGAGGGATCTGTGGGAGCTTGGCCATTCCATAATAAGTGGTGGAAATGTCACTCTTTGCTCTTGTGATGGTCAGTGCCATGCTATTTTGAGCTCTGCACAACTGAAAGAGGTGGACTGGAGGTGATATTCCACTTTCTGGTATGCAGAGTCTGGAAAAGGCCATGACTCATATGCAAAGGCTCAGGCAGGAACCTTTCCACATGCCGCTGGTGCTTTTCCCTATCTCAGATTGCCCCTTGCCTGACTCAGCTTATTAGGATAGGAGCAGCTAGCTCACCTGCTGTTTTGTATCTACTGTTTTCTCTCACTTGTGTGATGTTTTATTGGACATGCATAATGGAAGGAGGTGTCCCTTAACCTTCGTGGCCGCCTGAGTCAGAACAAATACAATGCAATGATCTCTCTTTGAAAACATTTAAAAATCCTGCAGGCTTTTGAAGACCTGCTGTTTCGTACTCTGCAAAACATGCAAGGGCAGCCCTAACTCGGAGAAAGAACATATGGAGTCTTGCCCTTGGGTCAAAAGGGCTGTTGTTGAAGTAGCTCTGTGCTATAAAAGGGCAGGATCTTTACATAATTTTCTTTGCAATTTCCATCTGGAGATCTATACAAGCTTTTTAGAGGACAGATTTTGTCCTCTGTGTGTGCTAGCAGTGAAATGGTATGACCTGCTCTATACCAGCTGGCTTGCTTCTTGGTCCACCCCACCTTCTGACTCTGTAACTACAGTGGGGAGTTTTTCACATTTTAATGACCTCAATGAGAAGCATTTTAAAAATGTTTCCCTGTCATACTAAGTGTTTGTGCACAACTGAGGCCTTCAAGCAGAAGCTCTCAAGTCATAGTAGTGCTTCAGTAAGTGGTGTTCAGAGCAGCAGGATTTGAGTTTGTCAGCTATGGAGACCTGATAGTGTAGACACCATCTACAGATGGGCTAAAGCAAGGAGTTGTGAAACTTGTCAGCTCTGGACTGTAACCTCAAGAAATTGCCAACTTTCATGATGCTGAGATGTCCAGCCACCCATCCCAGCAGGCAATCATCATTGCTTCTGGCAAATTAGTCTGTGACCCCTTGGGCTCTCAGCAATCTCATAGTCCTTTCCTAATGAAGATGAGTCTTGTTGGGGCTATCAACTAATTCACAGTATATTGGTTCTTGCTACTTCCAGGTTTCTGTTTAACAAAACCTAAAGCTGCTCCTTCCAGTGGCCAGAACAAGTAAGGATTCTCTTTTCTCCCTTCAGGTTGTGAGAAATATTGATGTTGCTTTTGCAGAATTAGAAGGAAATTAAGAAAAGGAATTCCGACTGGTATCTGCCTCTGTGTAATGTAAATCAGTGGACTGACCATAAGACTGTTATCTGTTTGTTTGTAATGTTAACTAGAGTTTTAAATCTCAGGACTGTGGGGAATGGGTGATAATATACAAAAATCAGACATCCCCTGAGGGGATTGTAGGTGCCTTGAGAAGTTGTAAACTTTGGAGTACCTAATCAATGGGGAAACAAGGGAGGGACCTTGCAGCCAGGATAGGGAATAAGCCGAATATTGTACCTGTCAGGTGTGCCTACTAGCTAGGACACCCGCTCTTGCAAGAACGCTTAATAAAAGTGCTTCACTGCAGAATCTGACCTGAGTCAGATTGTTTTGTTTCTCACAAGGTGAAATAACAGCAGTCGTTATTTTTATCTTCTCCCCATGGGGCCCCGCTGAGCTGGGGAGAAGCAGGTGTCCCTACAGGTGGGATGAACACTTTGGTTTCACTGTATTCTGGGATAGCCCTGTTGCTACCTGATTGTAGTCTTGCACTTCAACATTAGTGGAACTGACACAAAGAGGGACCACGGTGTAGCAGGACTCTGAATAAGTTTGCAGAAGCGTACAACAGAAATGGTGATGTAGCAGTGTCCCTGAACAGACCTGTGTCTTGGCATCCTGGACACATACTGCAGTTCCTCATCTATTTGAGATTGTGTATTTTCTTGTCCTGCTCCTCTTCTGACCCCTCTGCTCCCTCCTAATTCTGTGGCTTCTGTCTCCTCCACTGGAGACAGAAACAGAATCGTTGCAAGCAACAAAAAACAGTAACGCCCAAGTTTTCAGTCATGGCTCACCCAAGCTGGCATGTGTTCTGTTGCAGTTGGTGGGCTCTTCTGCTGTGTGTGCTTTGACAAAAACAGATGGAGTCCTAACACAGCTTGTACCTGCCATGGCCCCACTCAACATTGGTTTGTAATTGTTTGGCTTTGGAGGGGCATGTGCTCTCCACAGAAGTGCTCTCTCTCAGTCCACTGCTGGGACCCCAGAAGTTCACACATTAATTCCCTGGAGCATTTTATTTGTCTGAGTTTAGTAAATTGAGTCTAGTAATCTTGTAGCTGGGTATTGCAGGCTGTTGCAGTGCTGCTGTGTTGTAATTCCTTCTTAAGGCCTAACAGGAAAACAGGATTGTCTACGCTCATAAAAGAGAACAACTGGATGCTATCTGTCCATGCCAAATATAAACCTTTATTAGCAACACAAGCACAAGGGTGATACAAATGGTTGTATGACCAGAACTGCATTATGCAAAACAAACTTTGTCCTACAGGTCAAATTATTTCCAAGGAAGGTCAAGTTGATCCACTGTTGGACCAGTTGTTGAGAAGAAACACAAAAGGGTTGATGAGGGAAAGATGACATTTTCCAAAGAAATATCTTTTAAAAAATATGGGGCGAACCCAATGCGAATGTTGGACAGGGCAACCTGTGCAACCTTAGCCCTCTTCTCTTGGAACAAGGATAACATTGCTGTATGCTGTGCAAACCCAGGCATGCTGTATTATGGAAAGCAGAGATGAGAAGATACGGACACTACAGATCATTCTCCAAAACTCTTCGGCTCTTAACACCATTTGAGAGGGAAAATAGTGACATTTGAGGGTTTCCCCTGACAGTTTTAAGTTGCTTACAGCATATAATAACTTGCAGATGCATTTTGCTCCTGTGCCCTTTGTGCACAAAGGAAAATGAAAATTGTCTACAGAAGAATTTTGACTTCTGTACTGTACCTTGGCCAAAGGATGACTTTCCTTCTATCTTCTTGCCCTCAACTGCAAAGTGACAATTAATAGACTGGTTACAATTAATACTTCTTGAAGTCAATACTTCAGGCTACTTCTACTGTCAATGATTTTGTGTGAAGCATATATCTACTCAGAGGAAGAACCACGTAGGCTCTGTCTCTGGACTGATGGAATTACGTTATGTTTTCATTGTAAGTGATTACCTGTTTGTCCTTGCCAGCCAACACAAGCCACAGAGCTGGAATTAGAAGTTATTTGCTGCATCCTGTGCAGTAGCAGATTGGCATTCTTCCTCGTGCCAGGAAGCCTTTTGACAAGTCAGGATATGTATATCTTAGTGCCAGCACACAGCAAGTGAGGACATTCGCAGGCACTGGGTGCATTCACAGATTCATGGTTTTGTTTCTGACACTCAGTTTACTAGCACAAAAATAAAGGGAGGAGGTTGCCTTATTTTCCTGAGACATAATAAACCTGCTCAGCAGCCTTGCCCTCATTTTTATGACCTCTTTGCTGAATGTAGTTATTTCTATAACTCTTCAGGTATATCCTGGCAGTTGCCAGTGGAGCCTCTTGAAAGGATGACTGACTGCAAGCATGTGGGTAGCTCAGTGGTCTTCAGCTCCATAACTCACCTGCTCATAGTAAAAGAAGTAGTAAAAGAATGGAAGGCCATTCAAAAGAAAGTAACCCCAAGCTTCTGGAAATGGGCTTGGTTATGGCTTTGACAGAGTGCATGTTCTCAGGATAGATTCACCTCTTGCATGTAGGCCTTGGAAGTGGCCTCAGAAGTCCATCTCCCCATCCACTGGCAGGTTCAGCCGTACGTATCTTGCACCTGACATGTGGTACTTGCTTCTCTGTTCCACAGAGTTGCTGTCACATGCTTCCCTGCAGACTGTTTCATGGCTGTTGTGTCCACTCTACTAGAAAGCAGCCCTGGTAGGAGCTGACCACCAAGGTGGTTGAGAGAGATTATCCCTAAAATAATGACATTCCAATGTGTGTATTGAAGGGATGGGCCTCATCATGAGGAAGACAGTGTTGGACACATACAAGATGTGTGTATGTCCTGCTCTGAGGTGGCAGTTTGTGCTAAATTTCTACTTTCCATATGGAAGTACTAGCACGTTTTGATCTCCAGTAGAAGAGACCTTCAGATAGCTACTTCCTTTCCCTTGTCCCCCGAAAGCAATAGAGATGACTGGAATTGCGTGTAGGAAAGTCTATCTGTATAATACACTTTTCCAAAAGAAACTACCATTGAGACAGTCTTCAGCTTTGCCAACCCACTTAAAAATTACTTGCTGGGCTCCCTAATGTAGGAAGAACTTAAAAATTACCATG
The DNA here is from genome assembly GCF_028858725.1 of Colius striatus. Classification (NCBI taxonomy): domain Eukaryota; kingdom Metazoa; phylum Chordata; class Aves; order Coliiformes; family Coliidae; genus Colius; species Colius striatus. The sequence goes on from NC_084759.1 coordinate 133,338,225, forward strand.
CTTATAGATGGGGTTGAGTTTGTTTCTTTGAGATATTACAAGTCCTGGTTTATAATCATATCTTCTAAAGCCAGGATTCCTATCTTTCACAGTGGAAACGGAAATTCCCATGCAATGACACAAAAATGCTGATCTTTGAAGAAAACATCAGTTTGGGCAAAAATTCAGAATACATGTGTTAAGGTCAGTAACAACATGTCCTTTAATGCCAAGGAAATCTGGGAGTCAGAAGTTCTGTTTGATGATGAGAAAACCAGGTACTGACATGATAGGAGTAGACTGTGATTTGGAGAGTAAGTCAAACTGAGGTGTCAGCCCTGGTGTTAAAGCCTGCAGGTCTCATTTAGGTATATAAATGGGTTTTTTTCTGTTAAGCCCTGCTTGCTTGAGGAGGAGGTTTCAGGATAACTTCTGGCAACAGATTACTCAGTGTCTGGGTGGAAGAGACCTTCACTGGGTGGACCTGCATGTCCAACTAACATGGACAGGGGGAAGGTGAAAAACATGTCTTCTGGAGTTGACTTCAGAGCTGAAAGGAAGAGCACTCGCATGCTAATTTAGTGCTTGCTTGGAAACATGGTCTCTGTGACTGACAAGTATCATAGTCTACATTTATGCCTGCAATTGTTAACAGCTGGTGAGATAGTGGCACACTATCTTGTTAACAGCTGGCAAGAGGAAGGGCTGGCAAGATAGTGGCACAACGTGAAAAGTATTAGCAACCAGGGTACAGGAAAGTGTTACCTAAAAAAGAAAGAATTCCTTCTGGAAGAAGCAATTTTGTCACTTACCAATATGGAAGAATAAATGATTCACCTAGGGGATGGAAGGGTGGTTGTAAAGATGGATTCATATTGCAGAGAACACAGAGACAGATAAAGATGATGATTTTCACCTACACATTCAGGTGCACGTTAGTAGGCAGAGGAAGATGAACTATTGGTAATTTGAGAAATGGGGCATGTGAATCACAGAAAGGCTTCAGAAGGACTTGAGAATGTTCTGAAGGTGACCAAAAGCAGAGTTATCTCAAGACTGATGTGTAAGGACAGCAGCTGGTGAATTCCATCAGCAGATGGTGTGCGAGTATCTGCAGGGCTGTGACAGGCACTAATATAAATAGAATTGTTAACTCAAAGTCATGCCAGTTTTCTGTAGGATCCCATTCAGCATCCTTTAAATCCCTGGAAAGATTCCTGTTGGCTTCAGTTTTAGTTTAGGAAGACTCCTGCTTGCCTACACCCTTACCCTAGCCTAAGCCCCGCTTCAAAACAGATACCTGCCAGACAGAGATTTCACTCGGAGAGATTTCACTCGGAGATGGCAGGACTGAAAGCTGTTGGTGGCCTTCTCCTTCCCTTGGCAGCCACTTGTGGGCGCTGGCAAAGCCTGGCAAAAGCTTGGAGGGAACTCTGGCACTCTGGAGGGAAGCAGGACCTGTCAGGGTCAGGTAGCTGGAGTTACCAGTGTAGGGTTAGGGATTATGTTTAATTAAATGGGTAGGGGTCTAGAGTCAGGAGTTAGAAATACGATTAGGGGGTTAGGTTTTGGAATTAGGTTTAGTAGGTTAGAATAACTGGCTTAGAGTTACATGGTTAGATTGAGTGAGTAAGGATTAGGGGCCAGGGGTTAGGATTAGTGGTTATAGTCAGGGTTAGCATTAAGGTTTACTGTTAGTGTTGGGCTTTGTGGTTTCATTTCATGGGTTAGCTTTAGGTTTAGTTTAGGGTAGTGTTAGGGGTGAGTGATCATAGAATCATAGAATGGTAGGGATTGCAAAGGAGCTTTAGAAATCATCTAGTCCAACCGTCAAATGTGGGGCTGATAGGGGTTAGCTGTAAGGGACTGGGACAGATTTATGGTTAGGGTCAGGCGATTAGGTTTAAGGTTGGTGTTAGGGTTAAAGGTTACAGTTAGGGCTAGGGGTTAGAGTTAGGGTCAGTGTATAGACTTAGGGTTATAGTTTAGGGGTTTGGCTTAGTGGTAGAGTTATAGGTTTGTTTCAGTGCTAGGGTTAGGTTTAGGGTTAGGAGTTACTGTTAGGTTTAGGATCTGTGATTATGGTTATGGTTACAAGGTTAGAGTTTGAGGGGCTGGGGGTTAGATTTAGATTGTTGCATTTAGAGTTTAGGGCTTAGGGTTAGGTTTTGGGGTTAGGGATTATAGTTAGCATTATGTTTAGGATTAGGTTTATGTTTTGGACTTAAGGTTAGGTGGGGTTTGAGGTTAGGGATTATGTTTAGAGGTTAGTGTTTAGGATTGGGGTATAGGATCAGTGTTAGGGTTTAGGGTCAGGGTTAGACTTAGGGTTTGGGTTAGAGCTAGCTTTATTGTTTAGTCTTTTTTTTTAATAGATCATAAAAATCCATGAATAATAAGACTTATAATTGGCATGGTATCTATCAATTTTAACAGATTATTTACTATTGTTCCACATGCCATTTTTGGAGGGCAATGAGAGTTGGAAACTAGTTGAGTTGCTGCACATAGGAACAGGTGTTTCATCTATTGCAAACAAGATCTTTTCATCAGAGCTGACTCAGGTACCCCTTAGAATCAATAGGGTTGGAAAAGACCTTTAAGATCATCAAGTCCAATCACTAACCTCACACTGCCAGGCCCATCACTAAACTAACCCATGTCCCTCAGCACCTCATCCACGTGTCTTTTAAGTATCTCCAGGGATGGTGACTCGATCATCTCCCTGGGCAGCTGTTCTTAACAGCCATCTCAGTTAAAAAGTTCATCCTAATGTCCACTCTAAACTGCCCCTTGAACCCATTTCCTCGTATCCTAATAATTCGTTACTAAAGAGAAGAGATGACTCCCACCTCACTACAACTCCCCTTCAGGTAGAAAGATTCCATCTGCTAGACAGCATGGTTTAGTCAAGGTCTGCATTAAAGACCCCTGGGTTCAAGAAGCCAGTCAAATATGTAAGTATTAGAAATCCAGGAGTACTCTGGAAGATAGGCTCATTTAGTAAACATGTATCTGACATAAGGAGAGAACTGGTGGTGACATTCAGTAGATTCATGGAAAGCAGTTCAGGCAGATAGAAATAATCAGATACACAAGTAGAAGAATGGAAAAGACACCAAGGAACAGATCAGAAGCTGCAACAATATGACCCAACAATAAAAGACACAAGCCTGATACTGCCTGTAGAAGGACCAGAAGCCAGTCACACCAACACTGGTAAGTGCATCCCAAATCCTATCATCCAGGCTGTACTCTGCTGTCCTTAGCATGTGTTAAACTACAGCATTTAGCATCTGGTTTAGGAAGAAAAAAAACACTGGTGTTTAATCCAGGAAGACAGGCAAAATGGGGATGTCATGACATTCTAAGGGTGAATAAAAGGACATTGTGCAGACTTTAGGCAGTGAATCAGTAATTGTGAGGCATGGAACAAGCCCTGACCTGGTGCATCTTTCCTAGAGCTATTAAAGAATAGACTATGTATTTATCATACAGCTATACTCTAGGATGCAAATAAAAAATAAAACCCAACAATTAAGTGACTTAATCATCATCCCAGGTGAGTTCACAGTTCTCTGACCTGAGCTGATACTACAAGGAAGTCTAGTTCTTGTTTCATGCAGGATTAGCAAAATTGATGGGCTGTGAGATGCCAGGACTTGAGGCTGAGGTACCTGTGTCTAATCACGAGATTTCAAATTGAAAGAAAGGAGCTGACAGAGCAGAAGACTCTGAGTGCTGTAATTCCTCACAGCCTTTAAACTGAGTGGCCAGGATCTCTAATGATGCAGCAGAGGTGACAGGAATGTAGCTCTAGCAGCTGGCATGCAGAGAGGAGAGCCCTAGTCAGAAGAACAGGGCATGCAAGGCCAGTTACTATGTGTAACATCAAGAGATGATAAGCATTGCCATTCCTACTATATAACTTAGTGGCTAAGTGGCAAAGCCAGACCCCTGTGATTGTCCACCATATTCTAGGTGCCTATGCTCAGCATTTCTGCAAAGTTTTCATAGAATTAAGAACTCTAAAAGTATTCTTGTTTCAAGGTTTTTCCAAGAAAATACTTCTGCTGAGACAGCAAAAAACAACTAAATTCAACTTTCCAGAGGACGGGTGAGGGGACTGGCCACAGAGCCCTTCCCACAAAGGAACAGGAGAGGAGTCAAAGCAATGAAAGAGGAAACATTTGCAGCAATCTTTGGAGGCTTCTGGAGAAACTGCTATCCTTCTGTCCACAGAACAACTGGAGGTTGTTCACAAAGACTCTTTTGTCTCATGAACAAGGGTATTGTAAAAATAAGCCGTTAAAAGGGTATGGTGAATTTAATACAGAAGCAGAAATTAGAGTAACTGGACATTGATAAAAACAAAATGCCCACTGGCATATGGGGACAAGCAAAGGGTCCACTGAAAGGAGGGATATCTCTCAAGATGAGGCACTACCAGCCTTTTTCTCACTCCCCAGTGAATGCCTCAGCCTAGAACTCAGCAAGGTTAGGGGCATGTGAGCCTCACCCTCGTGTCTGTCTCATGGCAGCTGTCTCCTCAGCCCCAAGCATGGGGAATGCAACCAGTCACTGACCAGGCTCTTCGGAGGCATGTAGAAAAGGCAGCTCTTGACTCAGTGCTTTAAACCTCAGGACTCCTTCCTCCAAGTCGATGCAACACTAAAGAAGGGGAGAGACAGTTACCTGCTTGACATTTCAGAAAACAAATCTCATGATGTTTATGACTGAGGAAAACCTGTGTAACCACCAAACAACCATGCTTTGGGTTTGTAGAGACCTTACATTTCTGCTCACTGTCCTTCATGCTGCCTTTTTACTCCTATCCCCTTCAACTTTCCAAACCCTTCATAAGGCCATTCCCCTCCCTTCTTATGATTCCCTCTGAGGGAGCCCTCACATTCACTCTGCCATTCAGCCCAATGCATTTCCTGCTTTTTGAAACTGACTCGTGGCTACAACTGACAGGTAGGAGCAAGCTTGCTTGGCCATATTCTGAGCCACCCAAGAGCTGGGCTCAGCAGAGCACTAACCCTGAGCTGAGCTGATAAAAATAGAGGAATCTTTCCACTCATGTTGAGCTAGTGTTGGACACTGAATGTGATGACACAGCTTCATTTGGCTCAAAGCAAGGGCAGAGCTTGTTCATATCTGCCTTCAAAAGGCAACACGGATATAACTTGTGATACAGTGTGCCTTGTCTTGTCTTGTCTCCTCTTCAGTTTCCTTTTCCTGTTTGCAGCTTGTTTGGTCAGAAATACAAAGAATGGGAGATGTGATAGTGTTAATATTGGGTGATTCCATTCATAAAACCTTTTAAGCTGTACAACAAGCTTTGCAAGCCCTGAGAGACCTGCATGAAAGTATTTCTGATGCTTAAAACAACCAAATCTTTGAATACTTCTTGAGAGGAGCCCTGCGATAAGCAAGAAGCTGTTCCTTACCTTGAGAGACAGCAGAGTCTGGAGACCAATGCAAAACTCCAGCAATTCATCATCTGAGAAGAGAAAAAAGATTGATCAGCCTTGAGACTATATATACTGCCCCTCTGAAGAAAGTGTGCCTTTCCTGTAAGAGGATGTGGAATATGAGAACACCTGGTTCATAAAGTTAGGTGGTTGTGGTCTATTCAGTATAAAGTAAAAAAGAAAAAAAACAACCAAACCCCCCAAAAAACCAAAACATGGAAAGTGATGAATTAAAAACAAAGACATTAACAAGCAGATGGGAACAGTGGCAATTAAAAACCATTCTTCTGCTACTGACTAAAGAGCCACTTAAGCACAGCAGGGTCAATGTGAACTTCATAGCTGCTAAGAGGAGGGCACCATGATTATCCTGAGTATTATATTTCAGGGAATTTGTGGGGTTGTTTGAAACTTGTCATGAGATATCAGTACGGGCTTGTGCGATCCTGTAAAACTTACCGTGGGACGTGTAGGGGAAGAGACACAGGCAGGCAAGCAGCAGGCTGCATCAGGGAAGAACAAGCATGGAAAGATGGAGAGGAGAGGGGATAAAGGGACCAGTCACATGCAAGCAAGCTGTTGGTCTGTTCATTTGTCTGATTGAACCCAGTGTCTGAGGGTCACAATTTCTTTGATCTTTTATTAATTTTTTTTTTTTTTTTTTCCTATGTAACTGTTATTCTACATGACTGCTGCAAGTCTTCAGCATCAGCAGGTGTAGAAGATGCCATGGGTTAACAGGCTGTAGATGTCAGCAACCAGAGGGTCTGGCATGCAAGAGTTGCTAGTAACTGAAGGGACCACAGGCCATAAGGCTTGTAGATCTATGTAAGCAATTGGAGAAGAGGACATAGCTCAGATGTACCAGCAAGTAGAGACACCAGAATGCATGAGAAGTCTGGGTGCTGGTAACTGGGAAAGAGAGCACAGACCATAGGGCTTAGATACCTGGGTGCTGGGAACTGGAGTAATTGCAGTGTGTGCTGCAAGGTCTATGTTCCAGTAACTGGAGAAGGACTATGGGTCACGGACCTTCTAGGTCTAGGTGCCAGCAGCTGGAGAGCTCTAGGTACCAGTTCTGACCAGGGTCACAAGAACCTTAGAGTTATAAACCAAGTGCAACTGAAGAAGGCAGGGCATACATGTGAGAAGTCTAAATGCCACTAACTAGAAACACTTGGCTATATTTATATCTCCTCAGTTAATTTAATCCTATATACTCATGGGTTTGTATGCATAACTAGCTAGCAAACTTCAGTTTGGTCTAGGCAGTGAGTAGGAGGAAACCTGCATCTGGAAAGACAAGACATGGGTCAGTGGCTAGGTAAGGAGTCCAGGGTCCAAACATGGATGTAAGACAGGCCTAGAAGCTATGCTGTATTTGAACACTCTGTGAATATGAGTGTACCTGTGAATCTAGAGACTAAGGACATGCAGGCTTCTCCTAGTGAACAGTCACTTCAATCCTGGTCAGCCAGAGAGGAAGGCCAGGACTGCGCTATCTGTACTGGAGTTTGCTGGAAAAAGCTCTGCTCTGTGGTAATCTACATGGCTTGTGGTAATCTGCTTGTCTGTGTCCTCTGTACAAACCTCTCAGGAATGTATGTTCAACCTTGCTACTGTCCAAACCTGGCACTAAGAATATGCAATGGACTGGAGGAGAGTGACCTCTTGGGTCATCCATATGGTCTTCAGTGTTAAGTCCTGGAGTCTACAGGATTCAGTAGCCACTAATAACATATTAACACTTCCCATGTCTCCTGGATGCCTGTATGATCTGCAACCAGTGGCTTTATTTTATAGCTGAATTATAAGCACATAATCAAAAGCACCGTGTGCACAAGGAGATGTAAGTCACAGCTGTAGCAATTCTGCCTACAGGAAGCTGTTTCCACATCCTAGGAAAATGGATGGGTGCTACTGGGCTAAATTCCCCTGTGCTGGTACCAGTACAGACTCCTCATGCAGGGCAAGAGAAAGTAGACGGGGAAACCAGGGAGGAAGAGTGAGGAAGTGTGGAAGAGGAGAAAGCTCTTTCTAGATGACTAGGAAAGAGCAAAGAGAGACACAAAAAGAGAGAACAAGGGAGGCCTTGGAAGACGCAAATAGTACTCATCAAAGATGAGGAGACAGATAAAGGCAAGAGGGTAAAGCTCTAAGACTACAGGGAGAAAGAACAGGGGGAAAAAAAAGGCAACTATGTTTTCAGTATATGCACAGCTTGATGTAAATGCAGAACATGCGGCCTTTCTGCTGTTTTCTGAGTATGCTTCAGTGTCCATTGACTTGACCTTGTCTCCTATGGCTCCTGCCTTCAAAGGGTCCTGCCTAAGGACACTGAGGGAGACTCAGCACTCTGGGGCTACTAGGTTCTTCCAGGGTGCTCCCTGCAGCAGAGGCAGATGTGTACACAAAGGAATACTCTGGGCAATGAGCCTGTTAGTTTTATTGATGACTTCCATCCAGCCAATGACATCAGTGCTTCTTCAGTAGGAGAACATAGGGCATCAGGCAGTCTGGATAATTTTAAGAAAGGTCCATTTTAGAAGGAAATGAGAATTTTCCATATCCTATGTTCAGACCAAAAAGCACCTAATTTCTCCCAACTTTTGACACCTTCTGTCTTCTCTGTACTCTTCCTATGCCATTTATCTTTGGTTACATTGAGGGTATTCACAGTGCATAATCATCTTGGCCAGCAGTAAAGGTGACATCACCAACCCCCCACTACATTACGCTTTTCCCAGTGATCCTTTTAAATGCCCATGGCAGGGCAAGAGGGACACAGGAAAACTGGGGGAGAGGAGGGGCTAGCACTCTCACCTACAACCAGTGCTGAACACAGCACTGTCTCCTGGCCAAATTGCAACTCCATCTGTTCTACTCGGCCAACAACGCTGCGGATGGAAAGAGAGGGGTCTCCACAGTCCACAGCAGACACTTCTTCCAGCCTGTGGGACACAAGAGGTGTTATTGCCTCAAGCGGAGGAAGAGGAGGAAAACCAGGACTTCTCAGTGATGGCAGTACTTCTCAGTCTCATTGGAAACAGGCCCACAAGAGAAGGAATCTCTTTTTCATAGAGCATATCTCAAGGCAGATTCCACAAACAAACTCATAAGGTGCTGTCCATTTGGGTTCCTCAGCTCTGACGCTAACCATCAGTTAGGCCACTTTGCCCTGCAGTACATACAGCCAGAATGACACAGCTCTGCCTCCTAGTCTGGAGTCTTCACCAGTGCTCCTGATGTCTTGCCCTATAGTGCACCCTCTGCATCTTCTCCTAAACAGCCATCTGCACATGCAAAATTACTAGTAATTATCACTGAGGCTAGGAATCAAAAGTGTCTAGGTTCTTGAAATTTGTTTTCTTTTAGCCACCCTTCCTTTTCTACTGTGCCAAGACTTACCCAAGCTGGTTTAAACAGCTCCTGGAGATGAGATTTGGTAGACATCCAGTGTTAACTGTTGCTTCCAATACCTGACCTTGGCACTAGAAAAAACAACAACAGATAATTACTTTGGATTCAAAATTGGCATTCCCACTCCTCCAACAGTGGTGACAATCCCTTAGACTGTCCGTAGCAACACAGGCAAAGATACGGCAGCAGTCACTTTTAGGCAGTAGTCAGAAGGTAGGTGGCACATCCAAAACAATGGTGGTCTCCCCAGTGCTCCGCAAACCTCTGCCAAGGACTTGGTTTTGAATTTGTCTTCTTTAATTCACATTTGATTGCCCAGTAACTTTAATAGCTTTTACTTAGCAGTATTGCAGTCAAGACATGGGTAAGCAGTGAATTTGTTCACAAAACCCACATGGACTTTATTAGCAGAGCAATAATTGATACAACAAAGGCTTCTAAAGGAATAGAAGTATGTATTATGGCCTATATAAGTTTTGTCTCTCCATCTCTTCTGGTGTCACAGGGAATAATATTACAGGGCTAGACGTCTGTTCTCAGTTGAAGAATTTCCAGAAGCTGTCTATGGGAGAGGCAGGAGCACCCACAACAAGCATCTCTGAGAAAAGCTTGAATTTAAGACAGCTCCCAAGGTAACTGAGACATCCAAATGACTGCTGAATCCAAGAAACAACCTAAGAGGTGTCTATTTTGTGTGGGGCTTACGTGAAGTTCCTAGACAGCTCTTTAAACCATTCTATGATTCTATGATATGAACAGTACAATATTCACAGCTGGTGTCATCTAACAAAGGGAGAGACTGTATGCCCTGCACCCAAGTCATCTCCGCATGATCTTACTGGAACAGGCCCCAGTGCCTTGCCCACTTCATTTCTTCACCCCTTTGCACTTGAGAGGGAACAGGAGATGTGGTTGCCATCTGTTTTCTGTCCCCTCTGCACAGAGATCCTTAATGGCAGGTCAGAGGTGCTGAAGTAACAGCAGGTCTCAGATATGGTAGAAGTCTGAAAGAATGGGGTCATCAAAGACACCAATAAGAGTTATGTTCAGGAAAAGAAATTAGAAGCAGGACTGAGTAAAGGAATTGGAAAAGATGGAGTAACTGCCATCTACAAAATAAGGTTTGCAGCTACCTATACTGCTGTGGCTTAATTACTTAAGTGGCCCGGAAATTAAAACTTATATTAAAACTTAAAACTTGACTCAAAATCAGCATTGTTCACCAACTAAGGGAAGGTATAAAATCAAGAAGGCTTATGGGGTAGATACAGCTGCTGCTGCTATTTGAGGAATCCACAACACAGCAATTCCCTGCAAATACCATGGAGTGTGGAGCAGAGTGGAGGCTCTGCGGTTAGACTCTGTGGTGATACATGGCAATGAGATGGTCCTCTAGAACTGACAAACAGCACTTTTGGTACCCTGAGCCAATGGTCAATCAAATCTTGACAAAATGCCGTCCTTCGTGCAAATTTTGCTCATTATAATACCAAAACACACCTCCATCCCAACGGCCTCCAAGGTGCGACCACTCCTCCTTGAGTGTGCATGCTGAACTTTTTTGTAAGCTATACCTTTCAATGTGAGGCAAGACAATTTCACACCTATTGTAATAAAGGTATTTATGACTAAAGTCACTCAACCTCCACCTCGATGGTAAAAGAAGGTATAAAATGGTTAAAGAAAACGGGGGTGTTGGGGGAAGATACCATCATGAACAAGTCAGGGAAGCTCCCTCTCAGACTGCCTCTAAGTCCTGGGATCAGCCAATGGACTGAGCCTCTCTTCCTCCCCTCTTGGGATGCCTTGGGTGAGACTTAAACTAAGTACTTCTGCAGGAAACTTAGAAATCTCTCTAGAGAGATTAAAACAAACTAGGGGCATCTGTCTTCAAGTGATAAAGAGACATTCATCCTGTATGCAGTTATGAAATACCCCATATCACGAGAAAGCTGGTCTTCAAAGGAAGAAGATGTAATTTATCTTCACATACAGACAACTAGAGTACACGTGGCAGAAAGACTTTCCTCTGTCTATTGGAAGAACTGAATCCAAACTCTAGAAGTCACGCAGGAAATCTATCTGGATGCAGCTGGCTTTGCAATTAATAACACGGCCCTTGGTAGTGGGGCAGCTGGAACTCACTGAGCACTTGCCATCACAGTGAAATCAGCAGCTCTATGTTGTTGCCTTACCTGGCACTGTATTAGCAGGGATGAAGTCTCTTTTCTCCTGTCCTCTCCCTTTTCCATCTTTTCATCTCGGTCTTTTGCCAGCGGAGATTGAACCCATGCAGCCTGAACCCTGGTCTCGCCTCGCAGCTTGTTCAGGTTGCCTTCCAAGAGGCGCCGCTGGACCACACTATGTGGCTGCTGTCTCCATCACAAAGAAAGAGAAATCCCAGCTAAGTATGGAGCTAAGGACAAGGACATTTGCTAGCCCAGGGAAACAGATTGCAAATGCTTGACCCAATTGATCATCCTGATGGAAGACAGGCTTATCCCAAAAAACTTTCTTGAACACCAGTACTTTTTCTATAGCCACTAAGGTGATATTAAAGTGTCAGGATGTCTGTGACAGGCAGGTCTCGGATTCAATTCTTGGAGGCCAAGAACATGCATGATGCATGGCCTTCCCTCACAAATCCATTCCTTCAGCTAAACATGCACTTGCAATACACTGCCTGATGGGTGTGTGCTGGCATTGAACCATCGGGAAACACCATGTGTGTGAGGAGGTTGGGGCATCCCTTTTTGTATTTTATTTAGCAAAAGGACAAGGGATAATGGGATGAAGCTGGAACACAAAAAGTTCAATTTAAACATAACAAAAAACTATTTTACTGTGATGGTGATGGAGCCCTGGTACAGGCTGCCCAGGGAAGGTGTGGAGTCTCCTTCTCTGGAGGTCTTCAAGACCTGTCTGGACACACTCCTATGCAACCTGATCTAGGTGAACCTGCTTCTGCAGGGTTGTTGGACTAGATGATCTCTAAAGGTCCCTTCCAACCCCTACCATTCTATGATTTTATGATCTAGATGTGGGTAACAAGCCAAGTCTACAGAAATTTTAGTTACAAGGAGTTATTTGTAGTGAAGTGGGAAGCTTCCCTTGCATACAAAACTAAAACTAGCTTCTAATGTTTTTTTCTGTTTCTGCACCCCTCCATACAAACTGATACTATTTTGACTCCCTTCCTAGCTGGGGGAGCATCTATGAAGACTTATGCTGTTCATAGCTAGAAGCAAGCACCATCAGCCAGACCAATAGCTGAAAGAACTTTATTCCCATCCCATGTATCTCATATTTCTTATTCTTACTTCTGGGCAGAAGGGGAGGTACACCAAGAGGGAAGAAAAACTGGGAAAAACTTATTGTCGCAACATTGCACGCACACAGAGGAAGGTGTTGCTTTGGAAAAAAACTCCTTTTGTCATCAGCTTGGTGCTCTAGATTTTGCCTCATGTTGATCCAGTGTCTTCAGTTTCTGCACCGCCATTGAAACAACAATGGGCAGCATCAATGAAGTAGGCCTGTTGGAGCTAGCTTTGTCCATTCTCCATATATGCTGCTCCACGGTCCTGCTGCAGGAGGGAAGCTGCTCAGAACTGACAATAGCATTCTCAGTAACAACTGCCTATGTGAAGAAAGGCAAAGAATCTAAAGGAGCTATAGTGCTACAGCATAAACTGTTGCTTTTATCTTTCTGAAAAAAAAAAAAAACCAAATCAAACAAAAAACTTCCAGATACTACAGAAGTTTGATGCAGGATATTTTCAATGTGCATTCCAAACACCTGAATTAGACCAGATCTGCTGATGAGCTGGGCTCTATTAACCCTACAGGTTCACACTAGCTTTATGCTTGTTCAGAGGACTGAGGCCAGGGAATTGTGTAAACTGCAACTTGAAGTATGCTGACTTGTCAGTTTTGCCCAATGATTGGAGCAGGACAGCTGTTACTGGCTCTTTGCACTCAGCATCACTCTTTGCAAGGTGCTGAGTCCCTCATGCCTCTGTTTCCCTGCCACTCACGGGGCAAGAGTCAGATCATTCACATGCTGCATGAGAGACACTGTCGCAGTTGAAAAAGTGAGGTAAAAATATCCCTCTGCTCCTGGTCTTTTCCCAGACTACTGTGTAAGCCCACATCACAGGTGGCGTACTTTACTCCCTAAATACTCTGAGTACAGTGCCAGTTTGGCTGCCAGCTAACATCTGAGCCGTGGGAAAAGGGTAGGAAACCAACAGCAGTCTCTAAATTCCCATCCTCCTTCCTGTCTCCTCTCACAATCTGGCATGCAAAGGACCTTTCTTCTCTCCCACAACCTTTCCCACAGAAAGAGCAGGCCTTTTGCAGATGCAACCTCTGTCTCCTTCTTGATGCTCAGACTGGGAAGAGGGCAAGCACTCATAGGGAGCAGCTGAGCCTTGGGACTGTGGAGGCATCTGGTTCAAGAGCAGAGTCCCGGGGCCTGCTCTGTCTTCTGTCGTACCAGTGAGATGGAGAAGTGGAGACTGCTGTCTCTCTTGGAATGTTAAGAAACAAGGAGATGAAGAGGAAGGTGAGAGAGGACTTGAAGTGAATTGTGGTCAGAGGAGGCCCTCTCAGGATTCTTAGAAGGGTTGGAGCAGGTTTCCAGTGCAACTCACTACGTTTAGGCTCTCCAACGTGAAATCTGAAGGCTTTGCTTTGATTAGTGGTGTGAGCTGGAGATCTTGATTTTTGGGCAGGGATAAGACAGATCTTTCAGACCTTCTTGGTACTTTCAAACTCTTTTAGCTCATGCAGCTACTTTTTTTTTTTTTTTTTAAATAAAAATATCATGCTTTTAGTTGTTATAAAACAGGAAATCTGAGGTCTCCACTGAAATATATAATTACTCATTGTTGGAGATGTGATGGGCCCATCAAATCCTGGACACTGATGGATGTCTTGCATAGGTTAAACACACATCCAGAATAAACAGAAGAGAGTGACAAAAAGTAATAGCCTGACTTTGACTGTGTAAGAAAATACGTAGTTTTAAATTACGTGAGACCTTGCTCTAAATTGGGGGCTGACACAGCTGGAGTTTCTGGCACTGCCAATGTACATATGTTTTGGGGAATTAAACTATCCTCCCAGTATAAGTGCTATGGGAGTGTTTTGCACTTTCTACAAGATCAACTTCTCAGCACTTCCTGCTGCTGCTTTGTTTTCAACCCTGAACTCCTGTCCTCTCGGAGGGAGACAGATAAATTTTGGAAACACAGAAGTTTTGCATGGGGCTGGCAGAGTGCCTGAAAGCACATTTGGGACTCTAATTCACAGCCCCCAAAACATCACAGCAACATCACAGTGGCTGATCCAGTTGCAGGGACTGATTAATTGCTCTTGGAAATCTAAAGCCTAGTTCTTCTCTTGCTCCCAGGTAAACCAGAAATTAAGGTACTGTAGCTACTGACTCCAGGTATGGCACTATGTGTGTGAACTTTGCACAGGTGCTACTCTTTATTTTGTGCCTTCTAAACACCTGTGCAAAATGTCTGTGTCAGAAAAGATATTATGCTTTATTCACTGCTCCCTAGCTCCACAGTAAAAATGTTTCAGCCACTCTGTCACAGACCAAGCATAAACTATCCAGTGACCAGCAGTGATTCCACCTGCATTCAAGGAAGTCTGCCTGGAATGGTTAATTTGACAGGGAGAGTTGTCCATAGCAAGCCATTAGGAAAGGTCTGTCTTGCTACAGCAAGCATTTGAGACTTCAGAGAGCCAGTCTCTGGAGGCCAAGACTGACACCCATTTTGTGCAGAATTCCTACAGAGGCCTCTGGCTGGCACCGCAGTTTTCATTTTGAGGCATGGTGTGACAAGAGTCAATTCCAAAGCAAGGCAGGTTTCTAACACACACTTTTATGTATGTTAGACTCAAAAGTCGCTCCTTCCCATTCCCCACCAAAAGCTGCACAAGGAAGAGCTCACGGTGTATCTGTCTATCCTTTCCTGAGGAGATGTTTCAGTCACAGTGCTGCAGGGCATCAAGGGCCCTGTTAGCTCACTCCCGCCTTGCGAGCCTGAACCTGGCCCTCCAGGGTCTGGTATGGCCAGACCTCCTTCCCCACCCTGTTCCTCACTAAAATAACAGTTATGTGACTCCTTTCTTGTACTTCAGACAGCGACTGTGTTCAGGGCCACAGACCTGCTTACAGCCATGTATGTGGATGTAAGGGCTGCCAGAGCATGAAGTGACAGCTCAGGGTGACTTTGAGAAGGCACCCTTGACCCTGCTGAGCCAAGGACTCTCAGCAGCAGCTGAGGCAACTGCAGGCAGGGTGGCAGGAGCAGGAGAGTGCACCAGCACGGGAACATGGCACCAATCCCTTGTCTGCACACAGCAGTGCCGCTGCACCCAAAGGTTTTGGCAATGAGGGTAAGCCCTGATCAGGCCTGGCACCTGGGCCCCTGCCTGTCCCACAGGCAGATGCCCCTGTGTGCAGCAGTGTCTCACTGCTGGCATCTGCGGGGCCTGCCACAGCAGCTGGGAAAAAAACAGGAGACACACATCTGAGCATCTGTGGTGTTGCTGCAATGGTCTGAGGATACAGAGGGAAGCATAGGCTGCAGGGAGGGGCACAATCTTTTATGATACTTGCTGGTACAGATGGAGCAAGTGGTTGTGCACCCATCACTGGATAGAACCAGGCTCTCTCTTGGGAAAATGGTTTAGACCTCTGCATCCTTGAGCACCTAAAAGACCACAGTGGACAGGAGAAGTCAGCAAAATTGCCAGAGCAAGGAGGAGATGCATGCATTTAAGCCAGTAAGAAGTCCTGTGGGAAACTGCTTCCAGCCTTGAGGAAGTCCCTCTAGACCACAGACTGCCCAGGCTCCTGGAATGGATCTCCTCCCTGATGCCTCTTGCTCCACTCTCCACAGGGAGTTGTCCATAGGCCTCCTGTGCCTCCTCTCCAAAGGTGGTATCCACAAGTGCTGGCCACTGTAGCTGCCTGCATGCCTGCCTAGCAGTTCTGCCCTGTGCTTGCATCTCAGGATATCCAGAGAGTGAGGGAAAATAAAGTAATGCACAAAGGTGACAGGGTCAAACACATGGTTTCATGAACTTCCCTCCCTGCTGAGTCCAGGAAGGAGCCTGCTTTTGAGCTGGATCATGCAGGAGTACACGGAGGCTTTCAGAGACATCCCACATGGAAATATACATCAGATGAGCACATACATATGTATTGGGTGAGTGAAAAACTGGATTCTGGAGAGTCCTTGCAGTTAATGTCTGCCCACCTCTGAGTGGAGTTTGGCCCCTATAGGGATGCATGGGAAGATGAATGCAAAAAAATGAACAATTCAGTCTTTCCCCTCACCCTGACCTCCTCTTAGCCGATGCTGAAAGAAAATTTCATCTTTGCCAAACCCATGACCCTTTCACAAAGCCTGACAGCAGTTCCCAATTGAGATGAAAGCTATTAGGAAGACTCCCTCCCAAAAGAGTCCCACTGGACTCACCAGATCCTTGGAGGTGCCAAGCCTTGTCAAGCCATCCAAGGGCAGCAGGTCAGCAGAGTCCTTGTGCACAAACTGGGTGGCCTGTTTAAGACGCCTCTTCTGTTGCAGAATAGCTTTGTTCCTCAGCTCCACCTCACCCTTCTGCCGCTCCAGGTCAGGAGTACCCTCGCTCTGCTTTTCTTCCTGGTCTGCTTGCCCCAGTGGCAGGGGACAGCTCTTCCTTGTGCTCATGGTCCTTAAAACAGAACAGGTCCTTCTTGGTGTGCCGGGGTGTTCCCTGAACTCCTCTCCTGGTGTTTACCCTCGTGAGGCTGCTTCAGTCTCAGACCTCCTTTCCCACAACTCTCCTTCTCTCCCTTTCGCTACCTTTCTTCCTGCTCTCTTAGTTATAAATCACCCATCTCTGAAGCATCTCTGTGCCTTTTTCTCCTTCTGTTCTCTCCACTCCTCTGGTGACCCTCTGCTCCCCACCTCTTCCTCAGCTGCAACTCTGCCTCCTCCAGCTGGTGGGTCCCTGTCGTAACAGAAAAAAAGCCTCACGTCAGAAACCAATTTCCATAAATTACAGCTGAGCCGGCAGGATGCTCCAGCTGGAAAAATCCCGCAGCAGCAGGACGGCCCTGCTGTCAGGAACTGAACTCATCCCCCCCCCTCCACCACCCCCGGCTGTGCGTGCGCACGCGTGTCTGCGGGACTGTGTGTGCGTGTGCAGCTGCCCGCTACCGCCCCACGCCGGGGAGACCGTAACTCTGTGCAGTTCCGTGTCTGTGCTGGAGGGGCTTTGACGCACCTCCGGGAATCTGTAAATACCACCGACGACATAGATCGGCCAAGGAGATGGTACAGTGCCTTGGTAAACAGGAGACAGCATCTGCCTGAAGGCTGCTGGCAGGCCTGCAGAGGGGCATGCAGATGGAATAGGCTGCACTGAAGGATTTTACTGTTGAGCCTGAATGACATGCAGGTTTCTGCTTCCAGCCAGGTCAAATGTATTGGGTCTGACTCAGCTCTCAATTTCACCGTTTTCCATCTAGAGCAATCCTCCCAAAGTTGCAGAAGCTTAAAATCAGTGGCTTGTTAATACCAGTGGAACTGACTCCGTTTTGACACTGAGAGGATGCCAACACCACTGCAGTGCAGGATGCCTAGACCAGGGCAGACATGCCTCCCCTCAGGAGAGAGGACAAGGCAGAGTTCATTTTTTTCAACTTTCTGCCTCTACATTGCCTATAAGTTTCAACTTGGACTGAAGCTGCTTTATTTTGAGCCCTTTTGACTGTTGAATGCACTGCCACTGTAAGCCCCAGTTCTGGCATCATGTACTGAGGACTAAACTCAGTTTTATTCAGCTACGGAGCTGAAGGTGGCATTGAATGTCATCTGGGGCTGAAACAGTTTTCATATTTGATACAGAAGGAATACCAGCAACAGACTGTGAAAGTTACAGCAAAAGAAGTCTTTCTGGTTGCTCCTTTTTTTCCCAGCTTACTAGTATGTAACATTCCAACATTACTGATACCAATTATCTCTATGTTCAAGATTGTATTTAAAATACAACACTAAGTTGTAATTTAAAGAGTTAAAGTACAACACTAAGGGGCAGAACACAAAGCAGGACCATGACCCTGGATTTCAGGGTAGCCTACTTTGGCCTCTTCAAAGATCTACTTGGACGAATTTCATGGGATATGATTCTAGAAGGTAGAAGTGCCAATGAGAGCTGGTCAGTCTTCAAGCATCACTTTGTCCAAGCCCAGGATCAGTGTGTCCCTATGCGCAAGAAAGGAGGAAAAGGAGGTAGGAGGCCTCCATGGATGAGCAAGGATCTGTTGGGACAACTCAGGCAGAAAGCAGCCATCTATGAGAGGTGGAAACAAGGGCTAGCTTCTTGGGAAGAGTATAGGAACATTGCCAGGGCATGCAAGGGTGCAACTAGGAAGGCTAGAGCCCTTCTAGAATTAAATTTAGCCAGGGATGTTAAAGACAGTAATAAGGCATTTTTCAAGTACATCAATAGCAGAAAGATGGTGAGAGGTAATGTGGGCCCACTGCTAAATGCTGAGGGTGCCCTGGTGTCTGAGGATGCAGAGAAGGCTGAAGTAGTGAATGCCTTCTTTGCTTCAGTCTTGACGGACAAGGCTGAGCCTCGGGAAGCCCAGTCTGTCAAGGATAACGGGATGGCCAGGACAGCAGAGGACTTGCCCTGGGTGGAAGAGGAAGAGGTTAAAGACTTGTTGGCCACGCTTAAGGCTCATAAGTCAATGGGTCCCGATGGGATGCATCCTAAAGTGCTGAGGGAGCTGGCTGATGTGATTGCTAAGCCTCTCTTTATAATTTTTGAACAATCATGGAGGACAGGTGAAGTGCCTGAGGACGGGAGAAAGGCCAATGTCATGCCAGTCTTCAAAAAGGGCAAGAAGAATGACCTAGGAAACTACAGGCCGGTCAGCCTCACCTCCATCCCTGGAAAAATGATGGAACAACTCATCCTAAATGTTATCACTGAACATATGAAGGATAAGATGGTTATCAGGGGAAGTCAACATGGCTTCACCAAGGGGAAATTCTGTTTGACTAACCTGATATGCTTCTATGAGTGCATAACCGGCTGGCTAGATGAGGGGAGAGCAGTGGATGTCATCTACCTTGACTTCAGCAAGGCTTTTGACACTATCTCCCACAACGTCCTCATCAGAAAGCTCAGGCAGTGTGGCTTCGATGACTGGACAGTGAGGTGGGTCAAGAGCTGGCTGCATGACAGAGCCCAGAGGCTGGGGATCAATTACACAGAGTCGAATTGGAGGCCTGTGGCCAGTGGAGTTCCACAGGGATCAATTCTGGGGCCAGTCTTGTTCAACATCTTCATCAACGACCTGGATGAGGGGCCAGAGTGTACCCTCAGCAAGTTCGGTAAGGACACCAAACTGGGAGGACTGGTTGATTCCCCAGAAGGCTGTGCTGCCATTCATCAGGATCTCGACTGGCTTGAGAGTTGGGCAGAGAGGAACCTCATGAGGTTCAACAAGAACAAGTGCAGAGTCCTGCATCTGGGAAGGAACAACCCCCTGCACCAGTACAGGCTGGGAGTCAAAGTGCTGAAGAGCAGCTCTGCAGACAGAGACCTGGGAATCCTGATTGATAATAAGCTAAATATGAGCCAGCAATGTGCCCTCGTGGCCAAGAAGGCCAATGGCATCCTGGGATGCATCAAGAAGAGTGTGGCCAGCAGGTCGAAGGAGGTTCTTCTCCCCCTCTACTCTGCCCTGGTGAGGCCTCATCTGGAGTCCTGTGTCCAGTTCTGGGCTCAGCACAAGAGGGACAGGGATGTGCTGGAGAGAGTCCAGCGCAGGGCCACCAAGATGATCAGGGGACTAGAACATCTTTCATATGAGGAAAGGCTGCAGGAACTGGGGCTGCTTAGTCTGGAGAAGAGGAGATTGAGGGGTGATCTTATTAACATTTATAAATATCTACAGGGTGGCTGTCAGGAGGTTGGGACATCCCTCTTTTCTGTAGTAGATAGTAACAGGACAAGGGGTAATGGGATGAAGCTGGAACACAAAAAGTTCCACTTAAACATAAAAAACTACTTCACTGTGAGGGTGATGGAGCAGTGGAACAGGCTGCCCAGAGGGGTTGTGGAGTCTCCTTCCTTGGAGGTCTTCAAGACCCACCTGGACATGTTCCTATGCCACATGATCTAGGTGAACCTGTTTCTGCATGGGGATTGGACTAGATGATCTCTAAAAGTCCCTTCCAACCCCTACCATTCTCTGATTCTATGATTCTAAGTTTACAATGTTAGGAAGTCAACGGTCCATGTATAAGGGTGAGTCCAGTCAGCTGCTGTGAGACCTCAGTGTGGTCACAGAAACTACTAAAAAGTTGGCCTTGGTTTACCTTTTACTCCCTGCTAATCATCACAGTGTTAGCATTTCTTTTGGGATCTTTGGTTCTCAAATGTTAGAAGGAAAGCTGGCCATTTTTAGAGTAATTCTAAAATTCGAAGAGGTTAACCTTTTTGTTCCCAGGATGCTAACTGTTTTGTACAAGGTAATGTGGCTCCCACAGCACCAACTTGCAGCTGTTTTCAACTGCCCATGTCTCTCTGCAACCCAAATGAAGAACAGAGTTTAAATAATGGATTCTTTAAATAAGCCACAGGGCAGCTGTGTTCCCATGGTCTTCTTCTCATGCCTCTAGGTTGTCATGGTTCGTGATTTAAACACACTTTTGACCTCTTGTGGCCTCACTGAGCATCCTCTGATTATTGTTATTGAGTCTTTTAACTATCCCCATAAACTGAATCATGTACCTCTAACTCAGGGCCAAGAGGCATTTCCCTTCCTGCTGACTGTGAATATCCTCAGAACAGATCTTAAAACTGCAAAGTAGAACAGAACATCCCAGGACCAGATCCCCTACAGTTTCTGCCTTGAAAGCTACGGGCAGAGTTACACAATTTCTGATGAGATCATCTCCCAACTTGAATGTGCATGTGTGGCCATGAAGAGGAGAGCGTGCTTGTATTTCCCAGTCCCAGTTCCTCCTTGCAGCTAGCCACCTTTTATTATTTCTTCTGGCACTGTAGTTTGCAAAGCCCAATCAAAATTGGTTTGCCTTGCAGCGATGCTGAAGCCATTGCTTGAGTAATCCCACTTTAGGATGAGACCAGCTAATCCTGACCCTAATTCACACAATATTTCTCCCCTCTTGCCTCAAAGGACAGAATTATTCAAATCTTAACTAAAGCTTTCTCCTTTCTTTCATCCATTCTGCTCCAAAGAGCAGATCACTTAACTCTTTATGTCAGTTCCCAGATCTGGCAAAAAAAAACCCCAACTTTGATGGAAGTGGAGACAGCAAAGATGATTTCTTCTCCTTTCAGGGGCATCCTGGGTTCTGGGTCACCATTCGTTTCTATGCAGCTATTACTTTTTTTGCTCTTAAACAGAGATCATTTACCAAGTAGGTTAGTTGCTTTCAGGTTTTGGGGTTTTTTTCTTTTTGTAATGGACACTCTTAAAGGTTTTCTAATGGAGAAACAGACCACAGTGGAGCAATTTAATACTGTGGCTAAGACTTTCCCAATCATCTTTTGTAGGCCCTGGAAAATAGTATTGACTCACCAACAGCCTGTGTTAGAAGAATAAAACTGATTTAGTTAAGAACATTCATACACAACCCCATACATTGAAAAATTATTTTCTTTCTTTAATCCACCATATACAATAATTGTAACCCATTATACCTCACTATTCCCCACCCTCCATGCTCCCTCAGGCATGACGGCAGAATGGGACAGGGCAGGACAGGGGAGGGTGAGTGGGAGAGGAGAAGCATTATTCATGTTTGGCTCCTGGATTGATGGCCCTGATAATTGTCCCCATACCATTGCTGGGGCTTCCCACAGTGGCCTAGGGGGTCCTAGGGGTGAGTGGGGGGGTAGGCTCACTTCCATACTTTCCTCTTCTAGAGGTGGAACCAATGGAATTATAAAATTATCACCTCCAAAGAATCTTCTGGTATTTTCCTCTACAGGTGGACCTGATGGTACTATAAAGTCATCATCTCCAAAAAAATCTCTTAGCATATACTGGGAAGGCAGATGGCATAGCATTTTCTGCTTTCATGGCAGCAGCTGCAGGCTGCTCAGCTTGTAGTTGTTGTAGAACGGATGATACCAGTTTACACAGCCCAATTGCATCGTTCAGTGTGTTTTCTAGATTTTTCCAATGCCTTATTTCATATGTGTCCTGTGGGGAGGCAAAGAAACCTACATTCTGTCCCCATCTTACAAGTCTTAGCAAAATCTCTCTTTCATGGTTTAATCCTTTCTTAGAAAGGATATCCTGGAGGGTGTTGATTGGGTTTTCCTCTTTGCCTACTGCTTTTCCCATTATACCAGTCTAGACCACTCACTTGCCTTTTCAGATGTATTTTAGTGAGGGATCCGAGCTATTTTCTTCCGAAGGTTCTAATTCAACAAATTTAGCTGGTCATGTCAGGGTCACCAAGTGGTGTAATGGGGCAAGTAATATTCATCCAAAGATGTAGAGAAGGTAGGTAGTCCACACACAGAGACATACACAAGCAAAGCAGTGCAACCAATAGAGTTGACTCAAAGCCAGCCTTTGTTTGCTAGCTACTTCTTTGTTTGCTAGCTACTTCCTTATATGCTGCTTCTGCCCCTGTGATCGCCCAGGGCCCAGTTGATTAACTTGCAGCACCGGTTTCTGATAATTGGAAGTAGCTTGCCAGCTGCATTATCTTGTCCCTACCATCTTTATTCAAGCTGAGGAAGTATCTGGCTGGTCCAAGTCATGTTTGTACCTACAACCAGCTGAAAATGCTATCTCAGTTTGGTAGCGCAAGCCTCAAGCATCTGTAAAAGTGTCCAAAGGTATAGCATCTAGGAGTTTCCTTGTGGTGGCTGTCATGGTTTAGGCCCAGCCAGGAACAAATAACTACAAGGAGCCACTCACTCATTCCTCCCACTCCTGACAGGACAGGGAAGAGAAAAGTAACCAAGGGCCTTTGGAAATTCCTAAGGACAGGGAGGGCTCACTCACTACTTCTGGTCTCAGGCAAAACCAGACAGGACTACTTGACTTGGGGAAGAAAACAAAGCTTAATTTCACCCCCCTACCAACCAAAACCATAATAAACAGAAAACAACACAGAATGTGACAGTGATGAAGAGCATAACCAGCCCTTTCAGACCACCTTCCTTGCTCCCCTCTCTTCTTTCTGGGATCAGACATCTCATCTCAGTATCTTTACCTCCTCCTCCAGTGGCGCAGGGAACAAGGTATACAGTCAGTCCTCTTCCAATGGCTCCTGCCACTTGTCTCTCCTCAAGGCAGATGGTCTCCTTGCTGGTCCTCTCTGTTTCAGCACAGGGTCCCTCACAGGCCAGGCAGCCCTGCGTGGGCCACTCCAACGTGCATTCATCCAGAGGACTGCACTCCTCTCCACCTCCTGTGTGGGTCTCTGGGGCTCACAGACACTCCAGCACGGTCTGCGCCATGGCCGCCTCCTCACACAGTCTCCTGCGTGTCCAGCCACAATCATCTCCCGTGGCATGGGGTCCTCAGCAGTCATTCTCCCTGGCATGGGGTCCCCAACAATCACCCTCCCTGGCATGGGGTCCTCACTAGATTCATGTATTCCTTCTGTCACAGCGTCCTCTCAGAGCTGCGGGCAACCATCAGTCCTGCCAGTGCCCTCCATGGGTTGCAGGGGCACAGCTGCTATCTCACTGTGAGCTGCAGTAGGATCTCAGGTCTGCTGCTCTTCCTCCCTTCCTCCCTCACTGCAGGATCCATGTGATCACCTCCCTCTTGTCTCACTCCTTACACCTCTTGCACTTCAGATTTTTCTTCTTAAACATAGACAACAGAGGCTTCAGACTGGATCAGTTGGGCCAGAGGTGGGTGCAACTCAGAGCCAGGGGAAAGTTTCGAGAAGTCCTTACAGGGGCCACCACTGCAGCCCCTCCCACTGTTACCAAGCCATGCAAACCCATCATAGTGGCCCAGCACAGCATCACTATGAGACAACTTTATGCATATCCTCATGCATTTTCACAGCCTGTGCACAACTCATGGATGTACAGATGGTGCAGAGTAGAGATGAGAGGACAAACCTTTCTCAGGCAAACTATGCATTCTTCCTTCTCCACTTCCCTCTCTAAAAAAAACAGGTCTTTGGAAAAAAAAGGCTTCCTCTGCTTTGAATTCCCTCCAGTTTGTCTTTCTATTCTCCAAATAATAAGTAACAAGTTATAGTATTTATATCTGTGAATGTATCTGTCAAATTTCCTTCAGATAAATGTCATTTCAAATGTATGCACTGTTTTAGCTGAGCTGCTGGACAGCAAACTGTGTCCTGATGGTAAGGTCAGTCAGAAAGAATAGTTTGCTTAAGTAGGTAATTTAGAGTCATCTGCCATAGGGGTTAAACTTACTAAAACACGGTGACAAACCTGGAACGATGTTGTCCAGTATAAAATCCTCCTGCTGTATAAATATTGCTTTTAATGATTTGTGTCCTGTCTGTATTCATTTCACTGCTTGAGCTAAGCTGCATACAAAGGAGCCTTTTCTATTTGGTTAGGATAGTTGGCACTGACACAGAGCAGTTGCTGATCAGGTAGCAGGCAATATGAAGTTCCCCATTCCATTACGTGGCTGCATGAACTAAATTACATGACTTTGACTTTATTTCCACAATGGGGAAATAATATCCAATTTTAACTGTCTTCTTCATCCTAGAACTTCTCTGTGCCCATAAATATGTTTAAAGTAGAGAATAATATATGTTAGGAACGTGATTAAGCAATAAAAGTATGCAAGAGTCTGAGATGAAGGATAGTTAGACCTATTGGCACAATACATGGAAATGTGCAGTTTCAAAGATGTGTCCTCTGTGTCTCTCTGGACAGAGTCTCTATATCCTGCCATAATGATAATGAAATTATTAAGACATCTTTCAGAGGATGTTCTCAAAGTTGAATACTCAAATGCTAAACCCCAGTGCTGTTAGAGTTGCCTCAAAAGGCTTAATTTTGTATGCATATGTGTGGGCTTGCTACTAAAAGCACTTATAGAGTCTTGGCAAGGTGCTTTTGAGTCTATGGGCTTCTGTCGAAACTTTTTATTTTTTCATATCAAACAACAACAGAAGTAAACAAATAAAACAACTACCTATACACTGTTTGTCTGTGCTTAGCTAGCTGTAGAATCACAGCAGATCTTATCTTGCTCAAAATGAAACACAGATGTAGTTGTCAGAAGGTAAAGAATTTTTCCATTGGCTGTCCTTGCCTTCAGTCTCCTTTTCTTTGGGGACAGGTAGAGTTCTCCAACAGACACTCTGAAAAACTTTCCTATCAGCACTTGCTAGGTGTTGTGCCACGTTTGCTGTCATGTTTGTTTGCAAATGGCTTCCTTTTTATCTTAAAGCAGCTGAAGATCAGCCAAATTCTTCAGCAGTATAACTTGCTGAAATTAACTATAATCACTTTAACCAGTGTCATGGTTTAGCAAGGAGCTGTTTTTGCTTGGTAACAGGAGGAGCGGGTTGCAGTGAAGACCTAGTGAAGAGTTTCTGGGCTCTCCCCTGGCTCCTGGGTTCAGACCCACCTCCAGTACGGCTGGGCCAATCTGGTGTCTCTGCGATCACTATTAGGGAGGGAATTTGAAGTGCTGGTAGGAGGTGTAAGAGTGATACAAGATGGAGGCCACCATGTGGACCCCACAATCAGAGAAGGAGGAAGGAAGGAGCAGCACTAGTCCAGAGACCCCTCTACAAGCCATTGCCAAGGCAAGTGGTTGAGTCACCTCTGTGTATATTTAAACGGCATGTAGATGTGGTGCTCAGTGACACAGTTTAGTGGTGGTCTTGGCAGTGTTAGGTTGACAGTTGGACTTGATCTTAAAAGTCTTTTCCAACTAAAACAATTCTGTGATTCTATGTCTTCTGACCCCTGCTTCCATTTGGCTCTTTGAGTTACAAAAGAACTGCTGTTCCCATGCTCAGCTGCTGGCAGTTTTGAAGAGCAAGATCAGAAAGAAGTCTCCATACACCCCAGCAGGTCTGTGCTGCAGCATATTCTGTACCGAACAAATCTCTTCTCAGGTTGTAATTGCCAACTGTCTCAGCTAAGGATATGGAATAGATTTTTTAAAGAATGTTTATAACAGCCAAAACCTGGCAAATTTTCATTCAGCTCATACATCAAAGCCAAGAAGGACACCCTGACAACTCTATCCACAACACAAGGAGGTCCTGGATCTTTTTAACAAAAATTTTACCTTTTTTTTTTTTTTTACTTTCTTTTTTTCCTAAGTAAACATGCATATGCTGTTATTCATAGAAGTCACTGGGCTGTTTCAACTGAGTTTCCTATGTTCCCTGTCCCTTCCTTGACCAGTAGAACAATAATAGCTCTACCTGAGACATATTCTGTATGGATATTTTCTGCTCAAACAATTCAGCACAGTAGTACAGAAGGAGCTTTGTGTACACAGTGCATAAATGATGACAGGAGGATAGAGGGAAGTATTATCACCCCAAGGTTTTGATGGATAACAATGTTGGTTAAACAATGCAGTTTTATTTTAAATTGTTAAGTATTGGGTTCCTTTGGTTTCTCAGCCTTTAGGCTGTACTCATAGACTGTATCACCCAGCTGTTCTTTGCATTCTTGATATCTCGGCCTAGGCATGATTTGAATGACAACTGAGATTATATCATGATCTCCTGACTACAGAAATCAAGATTTTAATAGAAACAGCAAACGAAAACTGAAATTAAGCTATGGGAAATGGCAAAACAGTTCTTAGCCAGCAGTGTGCCACTCCTGTGGGTGTGCCTAGCAGAGTACAGACTGTCACGCACTAATAAGCTACAGGGTGGAGCTCCAGAGATCAGACCATTCTGTGGTATTGATATTATTTGCAGTTACTTGGAAAAGCATCTTGATACTGAAAGCACCTTCAGTCATCCCACAAGTTGCAAGTAATGTGCTTCATGGTTGTCAGTTTTGCTATATTCCTGACCTTTCTCCCTCTCTTATCACCTTATACTAAATACACCAAATACTGTTAATTGTCCAGAATTTCAGCTCCATTATAATTTGATTTAATAAAAGAATGATAAATGGCTTTTTAAGCAGAAAAACAGAGTTATTAAGACATGTAGAAAGTGAGAGGGAGGGCTGAAAGGGAGCGGGTGAAGGTCTACAAAGAGCAGGCCTATGTACACCAAAGTGATCTAACAGGTGGATTGGAGTTTGGAAGATGGGAATCCTCCTGGTCTGCATGTAAAGGTTCAGGGCTGTGGAGGGAAATGTAGCCTCCCTGCTCTCCTGGGAGACTATTTCCAACAGAAACTTTACAAATGTGAAAGCCCTATTCAGAAGCCTGGCAGGACTACTTATGGCCTGACACATGGAGCACCATGGCTTTTCCCAGCATACAAGTCCTAATCTGTAGCATGCCCCTGTCAGAAAGGGGAGAAGGACTCTGAACAAAGATGAAATAGGGTGTGTCAGGGAACCTGAGAAAGAGAGGACTGAGTGTGTCTAAATGGAGAGACAGCAGTAGCACAGGTTATGCATGGACACTTCCAGCCTACAATAAGTACCCCTAAGAGAATGACAGAGTTTGTGACAACCAATACTTGTAATAAAGTTTCATGTACTTTTGACTTGTCAATGTGTGAAGCAATTCCTCCTCTAGTTACCTCTCTGTGTGTAACAACAGCTAAGCAGGCAAAACTTTAACTGCCACAAAAAGCTTCTCTAAAGTGAAGCTTAAAGTGGAAAATGCATGTTGATAATTAAGGACTGATTATGCTGCAAGAGTCATATAACTGCCCTTAAGTTGAGTGTTTCAGGGCTTAACAATGTAGATCCATTATTTGGAGTAGAAATTGCAGCTGGAATTTCATACCGTTCCACAGTCTAAAATAACTTTGTGCACAGACAAAATCTCAGAATTCAGAATAAAAATCCGTAAGTAATCTAAATATATTACTCCACGAGTAAAGCATAGAGTTGAGATAAAAGACCCTATTGGCAGCAACCTCCTATCTATCCATGAGAAAGTAATAGAGACCAACAGCAGGGAACATCAGCCATTGATGTCTGGCTGGAGTGTAATAATCATTTATGCTGACTGTTTTGCTTGACTTTCTTACATAATGTAATTAAATGTTTCTATTTCTAGTTAGGATATATTTAAAAAAAGCTGAAAAAAGGTAGCAAATGTGGAGGATAAATAATTCTGGTCATACATCATCTATGCAAACAGTATATCAGCATGCTCTATATAATTACTTCCCACAGATTTTGAGGTGTGAATAGAATCTGCTTGGCATAATCTTTTGCTTTTATTGATAAACTCTGTACCAGAGTATTTATCATCTTTATTTTTGCAAGAAAAGTTTTAACTGAGACTCAAGGTCAAATGTGTCACAATAATTGTATAAGCGATTCAGATTCGTGGCCTTAATGTTCTAAAACTCTGCTTATATCAAACCAAGGAACCACTCTGCGATGAGCAGTGAAGCAGACACTTTCTTCTTAATCTCCAGCAGCTAATACTTTGTTATACCCTGAATAATTTTTTTATCCAGTTGTAACTCAACTCTGCTGGGAAAAGGGAAGGAAGGAGAGGCTATTTCTGATCAACAAAAAGCTCACATTTTTCAAGCTCTGAATCCATAACATATCTTAACAAAAAAGTCAGGTATTTTACTAAAAAAGAAATTTCCACTTTTGTTTAGAGCTAGAATACCCTCTGGTAGAAATGAAGGCCTGACACCTTCATAAAAATATTGCTGGTTTCTAGAACAGTCTCTTCCACATGGGGAAGGGCTCAAGTTCTTCCTCCACCAGCCAACTTGTGAAACCAACTCATGTCTTGGAGCATCCAGTTCTTTTCAGCTGACAAAATGGAGCAGTAGGAATCCCACTCAACCAGGGAAGGACAGTTGCCTTCCCCTTTGCATCTGTTGTAATTCTTGTCAGGTATAGAGCAGATTTTCAGAGTACTGGAGCAACTGTGGCACTTGCTTGCTCCTGCTACATTTGTGTGTCCCAGTTCCCTGAAAAATATATCTTAATGTTTTCTTTCAGTGACTAGAGAGCATTACATGGCATTCTCTGTTATCAGAAATCAAGGACAGTCTTGGGATGTTCCTGCACATTACTCAGAGATGTCCTGGGGAGTGCTACAAAGAGTGTGAAGAACTGTTCATGAGCTACAAGAAGTTAATGAGAAGAATCATAGAATCACAGAATGGTAGGGGTTGGAAGGGGCCTTTAGAGATCATCTAGTCCAACACTCTTGCCAGAGCAGGTCCACCTAGATCAGGTCACACAGGAATGCAACCAGGCAGGTTTTGAAGACTACAGAGAAGGAGACTCCACAACATCGCTGGGCAGCCTGTCCCGGTGCTCTGTTCCCCTCACAGTAAAATATTTTTTTCTTATATTTAAATGGAAGATTAAGAAGTATAGCTCTGCTCTTAATGAAGAAGGATGGATGGAGGCATCCTCCATCTTACAAGATCACACTGCTACACTATAATCCAAATACTGAGCCTGCAGAGAGGCAGGCCTTCTAACCTCTTTTCTTCATCTATATACATCTCCTCTGTTCTGAGCTGCCCTCTTTGTTCTGCTTTCAAACACGCAGCTCTTCAATGCTTTGCTCCATTACAAAGCCCTGTGCTGCAAAGACCTCCTGTTTTCTGTGAATGTCCAGCTTGACAGTGCCCTGACACCCCATCCCAAATATCAGAAGTAAGATCTTTATTGACAAAGCCTTAACCATGTTCCCTCATTCTTTCTTCCAAAGTACTTTTCACCTCCTGCTATTCATGTCACGTGGCAACCAAGTGTTTTACCTGGCTACAACTGTAATATCTTTTGAGAGACACTTTTTGATAACATTGTCAAACTGCTTCACTGATGTCTTTCACTGAGCCAGCATGACCTGATATATCTCATGTTACTCATAAAGCAGACTAAAGCTTCAAGTAAGCACCTCATATCAGCAGTAAGGATGGCAGTATGTGGTGGGGCTACTGCAGGGAGGACATCAGAATTCTTTTAGATGGAGACAGTAGTAAGCCTTGCACCTCCACTTGCTAACAAGCAGGAAGAATTGGTAGAAAGTCCTGTACAATGTCCAGAAAACCTGTGTGTGGATACAGATATGAATTGGACCGGCCAGATACTTCCTCAATTTGAATAAAGATGGTAGGGACAAGTTAATGCAGCTGGCAAGTTGCTTCCAATTATCAGAAACAGGTGCTGCAGGTTAATCAGTTGAGCCCTGGGTTATCACATGGGTGGAAGTATCTAGCAAACTAAGGGTGGCCTGGAGTTGACCTTGCTGGTTGCACTATGTTGCATGGATATGTCTTTGTGCATACATTTCCTAGCTTTTCTACATCTTTAAATGAGCATCACTCGCATTGATCATAACACCTCTGATTTTAAAGTGTACAGTTACACACTGAAAGGAGTTGCAGAGGGAGACACTGGCAAAGAGCATGGCTTTTTTTTCTATGGAAATACTGCTGCTGCTGTTGTGTTGTGCAAGAGCTGTGCTGTCCTAAAGCAAAGATGTAACAGGAGCAGGTCATTTCTGGAGGAGTTATCAATATTTTTTATTATTGGATTATGCTGTTGTGTTATCTGTTCTGTCTGTGACAATACTTGGGACTTTATATCTCATGATGCAATTGCCTATATGCTTCCACTTGTCTGTGTTCACTGTATACAGTGCCCCAGACTCCCTGAACTTCAGTGTGCACTCTGTACCTAGACAGAGTGCTGTTGCCATGCTTTACTGGTGCCCTGTTGTCTTCTGGTCTGTGTCTGGTGTGGTCTCCCTAGTATTTTTTTACCAGCTCCTGACAGAAGGCAACTGTTCTTCCTCAAGGGAAGTCTCAATGCTGTCTCCTGATAATGAGGATGTGGACTGGGGCAAGATCATGCCCAACAGTCCTTCAGTGCAGGTTCAACTGGACTGAGCTGAACACACAGCAATTTCAGGCTGTTTCTTGCTGTTTGAAAACTGTATCTGTCTAAAGGCATAGGTGGTTCAGTGTTCTGTTCTCAGAGAGATGTACTTCTCTTTCTTTGACTGAGATAATTCCTGCAGAGCAGACTGACAGCAGTATCAGAGCTCAGATCTGAGCATTGAATGTATGCTCTTGCATAATGGAGCCGATAATCGGCTTGTGCTCAAGAAGTTCTCATCCAAGATGACTGCAGAAGAATTTATGTACTATTCAGTTAACTCCCTGCTCTGCCAGTGTACCTCAGGTTCAATACCTGACTCCCTGTGAACAAAAATAACATCTTTAGTGTTGTTTCTCACATAACATTTTACTTCTGCCTGGCAGCTCCATCATCTTGTTTCTCTAGTCTTTGTTTCATGACAAACATTTTCAAAATTTAATACTCTTGCCTTGCATCTTTGCTTCTACTGTTCACACCATCACCTCACTGAACATATCTCCAGCACTTGCCCAAAAGTACAAGTGTTTGACTTCTAGCTGTGGTACTTGTTTGCCACTTCACTGTTGAGAAATGGCATCCTTGAACAGCTCAGTTGCTCAAATATAGGATACCTACGTAAAGAGCTGCAGCTTAATCTAACATCCTCCAAACAGCTCCTTCTGTGAGCAATTAGAGGCACAGCTTCCTGCTTCCCTGCCTCATGCTGTGCTTATCTGCCTTCCAACACCTGATCATTTAACATTTAATCTTGTGGATCTGTGGGTTAGGCCTGGGATATTAAGAGCAAGTGTCCTTCTTCCTTTGTGACAAGACATGTGAAATTTCTTACTGCTAAAGATGCAATATGCGTGACTTCTACACTCAAACAACTTCTCTTCATAGTAGCTTACATGCTGCAACATCTAATTCCTGTAAATAGTGACATGTAAATACCAGCAGGGAAAGAATAGAAGAAGCCAAGACAATTTTCAATGAGCTGGCTACAGTCACTCAGATGCTGGTGTGATGACTTTATAGCTTTTTGTACTACTTTTACAGTGTTGAATGTAACAGGATAAAACTAAGCAAAGCCTTCAGGCAGAATATCAGACAAACACACAGAGGGATCATGTAATCTTTCTGAGAGTTGAGATAAAATCCTCACCAAGTGAGGTCTTGAATTAGGTTGGACAAAACATTGTGAAATCTGTGGAGGGTGCAGGAGGTAGGACTGCTTAGCAGGACTTTTTCCCCCCCTACCTGTTTTGATATAACCACCTTCTAGCGAGGTTCCCACCAGAATACTTAAGCAGGAGGGGAAACTGGTCTTCGGCACTACTCTCTTCAAAATATAACGTGAGGTGGCCATCAAAGCACTTCAGCTGACAGAAGCAGCAAGGGATCACCCACCTGGAACTGACACTATCCCATCATCCCAAGGACAAGAGCATTTCGTAATTTGCTGGAGATGTGATCCTTAGTTAGCTGGCTTTTGGATGTCAGCTGTGTGCATGTATCCTCTCAGGTGCAAGAAGTGAAATGAAAGGGAGATAGGATGGCTTGGGAAGCACAAGGATAGTGTTGACAGTTGCGTAACATGTACGAGCAGAAACTAAAATCCAAAGTGGGCCTCTTCTGCAGTCTCACAACCATGATCTTGCCTTCCGTCTGCATCTCTTCTTCCCTTGGGGCCTAGATCTAGGTTTATGTCTTTCCCCTCAGCTCTCTGTCCTGAAGGCAGATCTGCTCAGTTTTGACAGCAGTGTGTTACAATTGCCTCATCAGAAAATGATGATTTCAGCCCAGATGGAAGGGCATAAACTCCTTGCTAGGAGATATCTGCAGAGAAGTAGGAAT
This sequence comes from Colius striatus, assembly GCF_028858725.1. Classification (NCBI taxonomy): domain Eukaryota; kingdom Metazoa; phylum Chordata; class Aves; order Coliiformes; family Coliidae; genus Colius; species Colius striatus. The sequence goes on from NC_084759.1 coordinate 133,370,984, forward strand.
CAAGACCTACCCTTACAAGCAGTATTGGCAAATCAGTTGTAAACAAAATGCACTTAAGAGGCTACTGGCACATATGAGTTCTTAGTTCTAAAGCTTTCCAAAGCCCTTTCTTATTTTCTGTTTAGAGGCAAGGAAACCCTGAGACTCAATCAGAAGCAACAAAACTTCAGCTACTAATCACTGATAAAAATCTTAATTTGAAATTCACATAGCAGCTTAGTAAAACATTTTTCATTGTTGGCCTCTAGCTGAAGTCATTTGTGCTAGAGAGACAAAAATGCAAGTCAAAGAGTCTAATATTGCTCCTCAGAAAAACGGAAATAATAATCAACACAAAGTGCTTGAAACAGCCCCTGAGAGGAAACAACTTGTAATAAGCAGGTGAGAAAACTGCAGTTCTTTAAGTAACACACATGTAAATGGGGGTTTGTGTTTATAGGGGAAAGTAGAAATACAGATTTTTTTAAGTGAGACTTGTTTCACATTTACAAAATACAGAAACTAGTCTGCTGGTGGTGTTTTAGACTAAGTTATTATGCTTCTGGCTTGAAAAGTCAAGATTTACCCACGAACACCAGGAAAAATGATACAAAGCAAACATCTGAGTAACCAAATGTGATGTGGTACAACCAACACAGCCTGAGGAATGCTGAAAAAGTCCTAATAATCCCTTACTAGGTGATCACAGAAAACACACACATTAGAAAAGCAAACATTTTTTGTTCATGCTATGGCATAGCCTGAGGATGCTTCTAAGACTGAAATCAGTGAAGACAATAGTCAGCTGTGTTTCCACAGAAGCTTTATTGAGTATGTAGATATGAGTCATTTGTCTGTAAGCAGAGATCAGATCTTTTCCATGGCAATTGCCTCTTTTGATGCAAATTCTAGAGAATGGGGGTGAGTTGTCCTATTGCACTAAGAGAAACATACCATGTATTTCAAGAGGTCACTTTTCAGGGGAAATATCAGCATTTGCTTTATAGGTTCTTTACATTTTCAGCTGATGACTGTAATGAGACCAGCTTTAACCATTAAACAGAAGTCCATCTTACTGCAACAGTGACTCTACCTAGGTACCTAATAATAGGAATCTGGAATCAGAAAGCTATACAGCTTGCAACAAAGTTTTCTCCATTCCAGCCTGGGAAAAGGAAGCCAAACCAAGATTTTATGCTGCAGTGCAGATAACGACCTGGTTCAATTTACTTGAGTCACATACAGGTGATTTCTCAGTTTTTTGCCCCAGCAACCTTCAGAATAGCCTGGACAATGTGTTTCTGAAGTCAAAGAAGGAGAAAAAAAACCCAAGTAGTAAGTACTTTGGGCTCTTATCTAGGGTAGAAGAACACAGGAGATGTGGAACATATGGACAACACTCCAACTCAAACCATTTCTCAGCCCAAATATTCCCATGACCCTACAAGAATAAAATTATTATTATTATAATTAAGGGCTAATTTAAGGAATGTACAGTATTTACAGCCATTAAAACTACACAGAAGATACTAAGTAATATGAGAACCAAGTAAAAGGAAGTAAGGACAGAGCTAGGAGGAGGCTCCCGGGCTCCTTCCTATTGTATGTAACTGAGGAGTGCATCTGTTTCCTCTGATACCTTGAGCAGCAAGTGCCATTGAGGGCCTACCTAGATGTTCTCTTGATAACCTCTCTCCAGGGACTTTCATCTCTAGCACAAGGTTAGAGAGATTCTTTCTTCTTCCACATACAGTCTATTGCAGCTTATAAAAGGAGCTCACAGCAGCCAATGGGGCTTTCTCCCAGCTTAGCAGGAGTCAATAGTGCTCTCTGTTCCCTTGGGTGTGGGAATTAAACAAAAGCAGATAGTTATCTTAGCCTACATGAACAGATCTCAGTAGAGCGCTTTCTGTAATATCAGAACAAACCAATTTCAGTCTTCAGTGTAGTTTACTTCAGTTCAGGTATGAGCTGAGACCAGCTAATGTCTGTTCCCAAGTTTTCATCCTCAAGACCAGGAAAGCTGATATCTAGAAGGATTTTGCTCAGACTGTCATTCATGGTGTCCAGGATAAGGCCCTCCATGAGTGACCGGTTTTCAGTAAAGCCAGATGATTGCTTAGTAGACTCATGAACAAAAGGTGGAGAGCTCGTGAGGGGGGCATGCACTACGTCACTGGATTCTGTACTGAGCAGTTCCTGAGTGGACTCAAACAGGTGATTTTTAAGTGGTGTGCTGTTAAAACCCAACAAATCCTGATTCTCTTGGAGGGGTGTTAATGGCAACTGAAGAGTTCTCACTGGACTGAAGTCCAGCTCATGACTTCCCTTGGCTAAGGATGCAGACTTCCAGAAGTCATGTCCCACTAGTGGGGAGGTAGTTGCTACTGAGACTTTGCTGGGAGTGGAAGAAACTGGCAATTTGCTAAACATCTCTTTGACTGGTGTTTTGAAGGGCCCTTCTTCCCTCTGCGAGCAGCTAAGCTGTGATTCATTCTGAAGAGGCTGGCTTTCCTGCAGGAAGGGACAGTCTGCCTCTAATTGGAAGGGGTCAAAGGCATTGCTTTCTGGCAAAACAAGGACAGGCTCTTCTGAGCAAGGCAGCGCTAGACGTTGTTTCCTTCTCGATCTGCCCATTTCCCGCCTCTTTATAACTAACGTGTCACAAACACCCTTAGGTGGTGACTTCAGTACAGTGAATTGTTTCTGCTCCTTTACAGATGAGATGGTGAAGAGCGAGCCTGGCTCCTCCTTTACTGTCAGTGTTGATGCAAATGGGGACAGCCAGTCATCCAATTGAGAGCCGCCTTCCTCCTTTACACAGATGCTCTCAGGGAAAGAAGCTGATTCCTCACCAGGCTGGGAGCTGCTCTCCTTTAGAGAATGGGTTGGGGAAAAAAATCGTGTGTCACACTGACTCTCCTCCTTGACCGCAGTTGTGGGTAAAGAGGCTGACTCTTCTGTGGAGAGTGACATCTGCAAGGAAACACAAGTAATATGCCATCAGTGGGCAAGGATCTAACTCACACAAAATCCAAAGGATAGTGGAAGGAAGAAAAGGATTGGCACTTAAGGACAGAAGAACAGGTAAGAGTAAGATCTTCAGAAGCCATAAACAGTAACAACGCAGATTGATCACTATGTGAAGATGATAAAAAGCTTACAGACCACAGGGGAAGGATTTTAGTTAAGTGACTGGAAGCCTTCCTTGCCCCTCAGAGTGCTCCTGCTATAAGGAACTTCTAGGAGTACACGCAGAAGGAGAGTTGAATATTTCTGGAAAAAGTGTAACTCCTTTGATTCTTCCCTACACCATCTACATGTGAAATAACAAAATGAGTAAGGACAGCTTTCCCAGAAACCAAGGAAATACAACATTTCAAAAAATTGAGGTTATCAGAAAAAAAAGAGCAGATAGGAAAGATAAGTCATAGCAGAAGAGAACAGTAGGCACACAAAGGAAAACAGGATTATGGTTATACAGGATTGAAGAAATTAAAGCTTTACAATGTCTAAGTACCCAAGAGCAGTCAGTGAGATGCCAAGATTAATAGCTGTTTTGCTCAAGCCCAGAACTGGGAACTCCACAGAATTAGCAAAGAGCAGGTACTGAAGACCTCTGGTAAGAGACTACATGCAAATAAGTGCTATTTTAGGAAAAAGTTCTCTACTTTACATGTTACTTCAGAGTTACAAAAAATCTGAATATTTAAAAGTCAGAACAAAGCATTTCTTCCATTGTCCACATCCAAACAGTAGAGAAAAATTGTCTTCACCAATCCATAGAGCCCCTTCCTCTAGTGAATTATAGTAACATCCTTATAGCAAGTCATCTAGAAAAGATAGCAAGGATTGTCACTAGGTACTTTATACAAGCTTAGAGCTTCAGAGCACCTATTAAAAATGTACAAAGAAACCACAAGGAGAACAGGGTCCATAGAAGTCAAGAGCTATAAAAGAGAAAAAAAAAGGAAAAAACCCAATCAACCAAACCCTCCCCTCATCTCTCCTCCCAAAAGAACCAAACAAAAGCACACTCAGAAAAGAAGAAACAAGAAACCAACCTTTGGAGCAATACGCACACGCTTATTGCTCCGGAAAGTCTCTGAGCTGTTGAGGGACCCTCCCTGTGCCGTGGATAGAGGTACCTTCAGAGAAGGCTGCAAGACAAGAGGCTGACTCAAAGGGAACTGGATTGGAACCAGGTAGGAGTTGATACGAGGAAGCAAAGGCTTCATCTTTCGGCCTGGAATGGAAAAGAATGGACTCACTAACCTCTTGCCCTTCCTTTAATACCTCTTGAAACCCAGGCATCTAACAAAAAAAAAGTCCTTCTAAACACCCCAAAATAAATATTTTATAAGAGATAAGCTTACCTGCCTTCTCTGCTAATCTCAAGGACATGAATCCCAAGCCAGAAGACCCAATCAACAAGAAAACAATCCTTCATCCTAGCCTTCAAGATGGGGCCAGCTCTGCTCTCAACCATTTGTATGCGAAATCACCTCCATTTCCCTATCACATTCTCCCCTCTGACAAAGCCTTGAGCTCCAAACCTGACAAGAAGGAGCCTAAAAGCTGGCAAGCCTGGATAAGAATTTCCCATATTATTTCTAAGGAGAGTCTGGGAGAGTTCCTAGATTTATGAGGCTGATTCTTTTCAGTCTAGGCTGATATAGACACTCACGTGCACTCTGGGGTTCGGTTTTGCTGCTGCTATTGCTTCCCATGTTCTTCTGGGGATCTGGAAGATGTCTCTTTTGGTGCTGCAGTCAGGAAATAAGAAAACAGAAGAGAAAGAGATTTAAAGAGAAGAATCTATCTTTTTTTTCTTCATTCAGAACTGCAAAATCCAGAAGCCTATGCTGCACTAATACAAAGAGAGCAGCTGTTAGCACCCAGCACACATGCTGGGTTTATCTCTGTACCACTTGCTCTTTTGCAGCCATGTCATCTCAAAGCCAGCTGCCAGCCAAAAGCTGTGTAGAAAAAGATATGGCACGACAGAGCTGCAGACTGTTACAGAAGTGACTTGGTTTCAGTGTCCTCAGTACCTGAGGAAAGGTGAATAGGATAGCTTTATTGTACATTGTATCTCTATACAAACCATAGACCAGGCAGATGTTCAAGCAGTACAGCAGAGGCAAGAAAGCAACCAGAAGTCTAGGCAGATAGAAAGAAGACCAAGACTGTAGCTGTGTGAGAAAAGTGTTTGACTGTCTGCTTGCAAATCTGTCATTGTTAAAACTGCTGAACATAAGAAAGATGATAAACAAGTTCATCTTTCTTAGAGTCATAATTCATCTGGATTTCAAAAGTGAAAAAGGAGCACTGGATCTGAGCTCCAATGAAGATGAGGACTATACCAGAAATCCATCTGGGCTTGTTCACTGAAGCCTGTTGGTACCCACCACAGCCTACTTCAGCAGTAGACTTCTAATTGCTCAAAGCTGTACAGCTCTACCAGCTGTAGAGAGAGCAGATAATTTGAAGGCAATTAACCTTTGGCTTGACTCCTTTCCCCAAAAAAGGGTGTGCATGAAGCTGTATGACTAGGTGCAGCAGTGATCCAGTCTCCCTCCCCAAGCCTCCTGTCTTTTCTTTCAGTGATTGGCAAAAGGAGAATAGAAGCCCAAGCCCCGAGCCAGAGGGTAAGTCTTACTGCTTCAGAGTGCTCAGGCGATGTTGATGACCCCAAGTCCAGCGGCTGGTGACAGCAAGGCATTGAGAGAGAGAAAAATAAGATGATGTTATCAACCAAGAGGGAACAAATGGGACAATTTAAATCTGTATAATCCAAGCAAGCAAGAGTCAATCTGCCCACCCACTGTTGAAAACAGAAGAGTCTAAACACACCTATACCAGACTCAAAAAGTCCATTTCTCCCACAAAATGGTACTTCCTGAAATACCTAGCTGGGATAGGGCAATTCCACCCTGTGACTGTCAAACCAAATAGCACAGGAATTCCTAGTTGACTTCAGTGAACAGCTTCTCAAATGCTTCAAGTATTTGAGTCAAGCCCACAGAAAGAAGTTGAACAAGCTTGCTATTACATTCATAACACAGACTGAAGAATAAACACATCTTACAGAAGCTCCAGCTCATATACACACCCAGAGCATCTTTTATTTCAAATCCAGAATTTTACTTCTCTTCAGTCACAAACAGAAATCTAATCCATCTTCTACAAAAAGGCAGATGTCAAAGTAGCTTAACTTTCCTGTTAAAATAAGATGCATCTGGCTGCTGTGGCATTTAGGAACAGGGCGGCCTGTCCCGTTTTCTTTGCCTGAGACACTCACCTTAAATACCTGTTCCAACGTTAGGCAACGGTTTGCATCAGGGTGAATAGTCCAGAATGAGATTTTACCGCTAGCAGAGGTCTCACGGACAAACATATCATGAAGGGACAAGTTGTGCCGAATGGAGTTCTGGGGAGAAAGAAGGGAAGGGGAGGTTGAAAAGCAGTAGGTTTGCTAGGAACACAGCACGACCTACCTCACTGTCCTGGAAGAGGGATTACTTTCCAAAGTGCAGACAACATGGACCTTCATATTCACTGCATACCCAGCTAACCCTCTCCTCAGTTTCTTATTCTATTTACTCTTAAATTTCTATTCTTGCTCCAGTGATCAAATATCCCATCATCTTGCCTAAGTGGAATGAGAAAAGTAATACAAGAAGAAGAACAGAGAATATCTGGAAAGAGAGAGTATTTGTGTGGGATATTTAATTTCCATCTTTCTCTGCAGGCTGAGGAACACTTTTCATTTTCATTCAGAAGGTTTACTGTGGCCCACAGCAGCTTGAGGGCCTGCTTGTTACCTTCCAACCTGGCTTAGCCACATGTTTAAAATACGGGAAATGATCCTCAATCCAGGTATAGATGTCCTTTAGAGTCATACGCTTCTTCTCAGTGCTGTTGATGGCAAACTGGATCATGGCCATGTAGGAGTAAGGAGGTCGTTCTGATATTGAGTCCTGCCACGAGGAGGCGGCGGCAACAGTAGGAATAGCAGCACCAGAATCCTCTTCTGTCTGAGATACAGAGTAATTATACATGAGTACTCACAAAGTTGACAAGGAGGGCCATAGAACATCCCTGGATCCTCCAGGTTCTGCTATTCAAATTGGTAAAGGCCAAAGTTGGTTTAGAAATGGTGCTGCCTAGGTCTTGCAAGCCGCCTGATCCGCATGGATTACTTCCCTATCAAAAGTTTTAGCACATACTCTGTTGTCTTCTCCTACTTACCTTGACTTTTTCCTGCAGAGGTGTCTTGTTCTCCTTCTCCATGTCTTGCTTCACAGAAGAGGGACTTAGCCCATCAGATCTCATCTTCCCCAGCCACTGGATGTTAGTGAGACTGCTGTCCAACATAGAGCTCATTGTCTCACCACTGCCTGTTGGGATAACAAGCCCATAGCTCTGCTTACTCACAAATAATCTTCTTCCCTCTTCATCTCAAGTGCCAAAAGGAAAGCACCAGTCACACTCCTAAAAGAGGTATCCCTGTCTCAAGATACAGACAAGATGATATTGCAATGCTAATATTTCTTGTGGAAGGAATTCCACCTTGAATTCCCAATTTCATGTGAATCTGCCCAATTTCTAAACAGAAAAAAAAAAAAAAAGCCACAGCTTTAAAAACAAACATTCAAACCAGACTATTGCTCTTAACCAAAACAGGACAATAATGATCCAGTGCTTCAAGATGTAAAGTGTTTTCAGCTAAAGGAAGAATCTAGTAATCAGATACCAAGGAAGGTGGTGACATTCTCTAACTGAAAGACCTAGCACCCAAGATCCAAGTCAGAAGTTCAGATGTCTCCATGTTTTTGAACTGCAGCAATTAAAACTAACAAAGTTTTGTTATTTCTGGTGAGGTTAGTTGTAGCAATGCAGCTGATGCAGCTGTCTATAGGTTCCTATCAGACAGTACGATACTGAAGGACAAGATTTACTACAGCCCAAAAAGCTACACAGCTATTTCAAGTTGCAAATAAATGTTTTATCTGAGCAGTGTTTCAAAATAAAACCCATCCTATTTCTAGCATTTATTCAGCAACTTCATGAGACAGCCAAGGAGGACACAGACTTGCCACTTAGCTATTAAAGGATGGGAATCATGTCTTTTTAAAAGCTCTAGGAGTATATTTTGTCATTGACTAGGATACTCTATGTTAGACTTTAATTTAGCCACAACTCTTTTAGTAAATGAAATTTAGTCTTTTGTTCTTGTAGACTTGATTTCTTCAAGATAGCCCTTTTTTCCTCAGCAGCAAAGTTTTGTTTTGCTATATACATTTATATGCCATCTCTTCCATCAGAAGATATATATATCCACTAAGATCCTTCAGATTTCACTACTTACATGTAGCTATGTAGATAATTACAATAAAATCCATAGCTATTTTTACATTAACAAAATAGTTTTTCATTACTACAATTCAAGCCCTACACTCTTTGGCCTACTTCACATCTCTCTGTCTCTTTGTTGGGACAGAAAGATTAAAAAAAAACCAAAACAAAACATTACATACTGTTGCTCTCCTGTTCTCGTCCACCCCCAGAATCAACTCCTGAATGCCAGAGCATTGTCTCTCTCACAAGACTGGGTGTCTGAGTAACATTCTTTGCTCTTTCTTGGCCAGCTGAAGCCTTGGTTGCTGCAGAGGCTTTCGTCTCTGATGGGAGATGCTGAGATGGTGTTGGACCTGCTGAACAGGATGTGCCCCCACTGCTAATAAGAATGAACTTGTTGGGCCCAGTGTTGCCACATTCTTTTCCTTTTGCTGTCAGTGCCTCTATGATGCTCTGGATATCAGCATTCCTAGGAATGGCCACCACTTGTGTGTTGGGCATAGTAGGATGGTTAATTATCTTTATTCCTGCTGGGAATTTCTGCAGCCTGCAGTCCACTTTGTCTCCGGGTTGGTGGTTGTGTTGGTTGTCCTGGCTGTGCTCCTGCTTAGGAGCCTTTTCATCCTCACCACTAGTCTCATCTCTTGCTGGAGTACTGGATGCATCCTTCTGTGGGAGGGTCAGTTTTCGTCTTTTGAGAATTAAAGGCCTTCGAGGACTGGTCCTCATTATTGATCTATACAGTCACTCTCCATTGAAAGAGACAAAAGCAAATCCTGCAAAACAAAAGATACAACATCAGCATGCAGAGAGCTGGAACAGAGCACACATTCTCAGCAAGTGTTACAAGCTAGAAAGAAGGAAGGAAAATAAAAACTGATAGAATAAATAAGGTTGACAAGGCTACTGGAAAATAGTACTTTGCCGCCTTTATCTACAACTGGCATAAGCAGGACAGGAGAGATATATGAAGAGTAGATAACCTGCATCGCAAGTTGGGAGCCACAGAGTACGTAAGGAAAGCATGTATATGTGCTTTTCAGAAAGAGAGGCTAAGACTTAAATGTAAAGTGACTTGACCATTCTACGGCCAGCACCAGCCAGCAACTGGAGAAGAGAAAAGCTAGAACGTAATAATAGTAGTAGTTCTGATTTTTATAGCTCATTGCTGTAACCAGCAGATCACACGACCCGAAAGCAAATGGAATTTAACAGTTTAAGAATTTGCAGAGAGATTGTACCAAACACTAAAAACACACACAATAAATGTAGCAGAAGTTACATGCTTTAAAGTATATGTAGAGTGAGTGCTTTAGTGAGTGCTTCCTTCTCTAGATTTATCAAGAGACAGAACTTTTAGACAACAATTTGGATTATAAAACAGAAAAGCAGAGAAGAGAAAATCCAGAGATATTACTTTCAGGGTAAGAAGCAGTGTGTTTCTTCTGAGATTACTGCTTGCAAATATCATGCTATTCAAGAACGAGGTGGGAACTGTCTCATGCAGAAAGTTGTATCAGAATGAGAACACATAAATTGTACTTATTGTTTTATATTAAGGATGACAGGGGCAATGGAAACAAATAACAAGAAAAGAGTCCTTTTGCATCAGTAGGTTTGACTAGGCCATCTAGTAAACAAGTAAATTCTCAGTAGGAATATTCTACGTAGATACAAACCATAAAGCCTCTGGGTAACTGAGTTAATACCCTACGTGCAGGGAGCAGACAGCCCTGCAATCAGGGGCTGCCCCACAGCCAGAGGCCACCCACTGGCATGCTCAGCATTACACACGGGTTGCAGTATCCATCAGGTCCTTTGCGACCTGCCCCCTCCCTTTAAGACATCCCGTAGGCAATGACAAAAGAGTAACCTTTCGGCTGCCTTTGTGAGGCTGCGTTCGCTACGGGAGTAAGCCACTTCCCAGGAAGGCCTAAAGTTGCTGCTACCAGCATAGGCCCAGTAGCGGCCCAATGCGTGCATGGCCCCAGGGCGGGTAGGGAGGGCGAAAAAGGATAACGAGGTGCTAGTTCCTTCTCCTCGCGCCCTAACCCCAGCCCTGTCGGCAAGCCTATCTGGTCCCGCGGGGCCCCTGCGCCCCGGGCCGGGCCGGGCCCAGGCGCTGCTGTCTCCCAGCCGCCCTTACATTCCCAAGGCGGCTCTGGAGGGGCCGCACCCCGGCTCCCGCAGAGAGAAGGCAGCGAGCGGAAGGCTACGGCGGGTCGAGGCGGGCGCAGATCACGACTCACCGCCTTCCCGGCCAGGCAGGGGACACGGAGACCCCAGAGCTTCCAGACCCCGCCACCCCTCGCGGTAGAGATCGTTTCCCGTTTGAATTTGGCGCCTGGCGACTCCTTGGCATCACGTGTTGGCCTGGACCAATGAGATGTGGCAGAGGCGGGGGGGGGGGGTGTGGATTGGGCCAATCGGTGGCGGCGGCGGGGGTTACAGATGTGCCGGCAGGCTGTGTAGCGCTGGGGCTGTCTGGGTGTACGTAGGTAGGTGCGTGCCGGTCTGGCCCCGCTCTCGGTCTCACCTCCGCTCGGCCTCCCTTCAGGCAGCGTCTGGGACACGGGCCCTATCCTGGAGAGCCACCTCCACCCCGGCAGGGACAGCCTTGAGAGTTTCCTTCGGCTGCGCTGCCGCGGGCTGGAGCTGGGCGCAGCCTGCAGCCCTGCCGCCTGGCCAAGGGCCGGCGGTTGGGCAGGCAGCTGCGCTCCCGTCGCTGGCCAGGGGCGATCCCTCGCGAAGAGCCTGGGAGTTTAACGGACGTCACAGCTGTATCTGGCGCTGGCGGGACTCCTTAGGAGGCTGCGCGTTTGGTAAGCAGTCAGGCCCTTGCAGTCGTATGTGTCTTGTACGAGAGTGCAGTTCGCAGAAAACATTAACAGCTTTTGTCTGTGCTCATCTGGTTTTGAATGGAAAATTAAATTCGATGTCATTTCAACCAGCACTAGCTAAAAAAAAAAAGATAAATCATGACATACATGTAGAACACAGAAGGGAAAGTTGAAGTATGTTCTGTATTTAAAAACTTAAATTTTCCTAAAACTAGAAAGTATAGTTAGTTAGCAAATAGAAACAGAAAGACTTCTGTTTATCTTGGCCCTATGATACATCTCAGCATTACAAGCCAGTTTTAAATATTACTCAATTCCTAAACCTTTGTTTGTCTGTGACTAGACTACATCTTGAGCTAATGTGAAGTAATTACCTAGATTTCCTGGATAGCTGACTTGACATAGCTGTTTCAGTAGGTCAGCTACTCCCATGCTATTTTTTTTTCTTCTCTCACAGTGGCCTGAATGTCTTTAAAATTTCAGTGACCAAACTTATTCTAAGTAGAGCTGGTTCTGTGTTTCAGTATTTTAGTCAGTCACATATAGATGTCTTACAAATGACTTCTAAAATATTTTTATGAAGAAAAATGCCTATGTGAGTTTGCATGTATTGTGTATTTAAAATATGTGATTTTGTAAGACACTAATTTTTCCAGTAATATTGAGTCTTGCCCTAACGACAGTTCATAATTCCTTTTGCAGTTTGGACACTTAGTTTACGCTTCTATCTCCTTCAGTGTATTTGACTTTCAGATTTCATGATGCATCTATCCTGCTATGTATTTCTAATTCTACCTGAAATTTGACAGAAGGTTCAAAAACCACTGGTAGGGAAAAGTCTGCATAGACATGTGTATCCTGTACTGTGGCATTAATGTTTCACTTTTCTTAAAACTAGATCTGAGGTTTCCAAATAAGTTTGGCTTCAAGTCCATTTATTTGCCTTTTACAGATTTAAGAGCACTGGCACTTCCTTGGGGTGCTTTCCTCTTTCCCTAATTGGCTCTAGCAAGTATCATGAGGTTTTCAACTGGTTTTACCATCCCTTTTGATGCCTCGGAAGAATAAGTGTATCCACAAGGCCAGGAAGGCAGAGCTGGTTTTCCTTGAGAGGCCGCGAGAAGGACCTGTCCATTCCTATGAAACTCTGCTACCTTCAGCTGATAATCCAAGATATGTTCCTACAAAACCTATAGACCAGGACACTTCTGCTGCCTGGGTTGGTATAGATCATCCTTTCCCCTATGCAATGGTTTTCAAGTTTCTCCTACATATCTCAACAGAAAGCTATCTGTTCTGGATATGGAAAGTTAGTAGCACAGACCTGAATTCATTGTAGCTGTGTAAAGCAACAATAAGTGCTTTTGAGTTGCTCCACATTCTAACTACAACCACTAAGGTTTTGGTTATTCAAAGACACAGAACTGTGCAGTGATGAATATTTTTCTTCTGAAAAATTATTACTGATCAGGAAAATGATGGTTTCTATGGCAACAAAGCCCTGCACAAAATAAATATTGGGGGAATTTCTTTATTAGTTTGCTTCTTGAAATAACTGCTGAACTCTAAATGTTACACATTGAAGTACTATGTGTTTTGCTTAAATCTGACACTGCTAAGAACATAGGCTTTCACTTCATGATTATTTGTTCTCACCTGCTCTCTTTTCCATTCCATGTGTTTTGAATAGTTTCTTTCTGTATCACTCTTCTGATAGATTCCTTTTCTGGTCTGACAAAAAAAAAAAAAATTCCAGGAACTGTTTGCATTGTTCAAACATATTCTCTATATCACGTAGTTTAAAGGTTTGTTGGTTTGATTTTTCCATTTGAAAATCCTGGTAAGTTTGTAACTTCTTGAAGCATCTTGACTTTCTGTCAACTAGTTTCAGTGACAAGTGATTTTTCTGCACCTCTCTTCTTGATATTATTTAAGTTTTTCATACCTTCTTGACTGCATTGGTAAAGCCTACCCTACATGTTTTCTGAAGCCAGAAAGTCATAGCCTCAAAGTCAGTGGTTCACCTATGTTCTTTTAAGTATGTGCAATTATTAGGGATTCGTTTATCTCTTTTCCTGCATAAAGGCTATTCATTCAAATAATTCGGTTCTAGACCAGACAATCCTTAATTAAACTGCACTTAGTTACTGTGAGTAACTTAAGACTGCTGAAAGGGATCTGTAGTTATGGCAGCTAGAACCCAGCTTGATGTGCTCTAGGGAAAAGCAAATTGCAATAAACAAAACCGAATTCTATCAACAAAATGTTGATACCCAGGATGATGAAGAATACTGTCATAGAAGGATTTCCCGGTTTTGAAGAAGAGTTCAGAATCTTTCAGAGAAACATAGATCATTGAGCTTTGACCATCTTCTATACAAAGACATTTTTAAAGTGGCTTTTTGGGTCACTTGTTACTTCAGAATATGTTTTGAAGTAAAAATGTTTTGGGGGAATATTATGAAAGTCATATTAACAAGGTGATGGAGCTAAGTGGATATCCTTTAAATCATTTTGTATTGTTCTCAGTTCAACCTCTACCTATTTGAGAACACCGAGGATGCAGTTAATTGAATTTATTCAGAGCTACACTATGACACAGAAAACCAGGATCCACCTCTGAACTGTTTTAAATCTGCTGGGGAGTAGACACCAGTTAGACTTTTCTTTAAAACCCAAATCATGAGTTGTTTTGAAGTTGTCAGAGAACAGCTCACTTGCACACCAGTCACTTTGCAGGGAAGAGTGGAAGAATATGATGCTAAAGTTCAGAGTTGTGTCCTGCTTAGTAGCTTGGTTAGTGACTGATTTGCTTGCTGCAGACCAGATTACTTAATGAACACACTGAAAAAGGTGGGATAAGTGGTAGAGTAGAAGCAGGTTGGTATTCCTTTGTCTAAATAAAATTGTTGGGTTTTTATTATGTCTTTCCCTTCAGGTGTGCCCACAATTTGAAACTAAGTCGGTGGTATTGAAAGCATGCCAGAAGCAGCATCATCATCCTCACAAACCCCAGAATCAGGATGTTAACCCTAGTTTGCTCCGTTCAGGAGGAGCTTGTCGAAGAGCTACAGCCTGCAAATTTCCTGCTTTAACTTTCGAGGATTCAGAAGGATATGCAGTCCACCTCTTGGATTGTCCAAATTTCTCTAGGAAGAATATACAGCACTTTTGCAGCCATCCTGAAAAAGGGACAGCAGCAAAAGGCAATATCCAGGACAATAGTAGAGAAATAACTTTACCTGCTCCCCAGCCTGTGGAGTCACAAGTCTTTAGTCTACAAGATGTAGAGACTCCACCAGTTCCTTCCGTAAGGAACTGGAGATGCGGTAGCACTCTGCCACAGGAAAGTAGCCATGCCTGGCATCCAGAAAAAGAGCTGTCATTTGGTATTGATCCCTGTGAGACAGGGGAGTCAGCAGCAATACTGGTTACAGATACTCCTGAGCGTGAGTATGGAGTAAAGGTTACTTGGAGACGGCGGCCTCATATAATGAAATACCTGTGGGAGAGAGGGAGGCTGAGTGCTGCTGACATAATGGTGAAGGCAAACCTTGAGCTCTCAAGGAGACAGGCCAACGTCTAACCCGGTGGTATCGGAAATTTTGATATGTGCAAAGATGCTGATTTTAAGCCAAGCCCTGGGCTATTGCTGTCTGCTTCTCCCAAGAAATGCCACAAAGGCGCGGGTAGCGTTTTCTTGCGGGCGGCAGTAGGTTGGGCCGGGCTTCCATGCGGACGTGGCTTCTCTCAAAGAGCGCTAGGGAAGGCTGGAAGAGGCAGGGCGCGGGTAGGCCTGCTCGCGCGCATGCGCAGGGCTCGTCTCTCCCCCGCGAAGAAGCGCTGTGGCCAATGGACGGGCCGCGTGCTGCGCCTTCTGCCAATGGCGCCGCGCTTCAGTACTGAGTCCTGTTGCCAAGGGTAGCGGCGAGGCCGGGCGCGGCGGTCAGGGCCTCATAGCAACGGCGGGGCTGGGGATGGAGAGGGCGAGGGGCCGAGACGGTCCCACCGGTGGCAGGTGAGAGGGGCCCGGGGCTGGGGGGAGCCTCTCAGCTGCACGGCCTCGCACCTCAGTGAGGACGACCCGTTGCCGCGTTTCCCGGGCTATTTCCGCCTTTCGACGAGGCGCGCGCGGTTTCGTGGAGGCGGCGTCTGCTGGATCAAAACGGGCCGGGCCGGCGCTGCGGGCAGCCTTTCCTCGCATCAGCAGCAGCGATCGATGCGGGTCCCGGGCGGGCGGAGCGGCCCGCGCCCGTCTGCCGCTGCTGCTGCGGGGCGCCTCTCAGCTCGGGGCGCGCGGCTGCGCTGGCCCGGCGACATTAGCTTCCAGCGGGCTCGGGGAGGCGGGGTGAGACGCGGCCGTGCTTAATGTGTCCGCTTCCTCCTGTTACTCATCGTCCAAAGACTTGTCGATTAAACTGATTTTGTGTGCTCTCGGCCCATGCTGCTTGTTTCTAGGTGGTGTTGTGAAGCATTTTTTTTTTCAACGTTATTTCGGTTTTCTGTTCGCAGTGAAGCTCTTGGGGTGTATGATAATGTACTCCGTGTACCGTTGCAAGAAAAAGAGAGGAATAACTGAAAAGAATTTAACTGATGTAAGAGGAAAAGCAACTGTGAACTTTGAAGAAAAGATTTTGTAATAAGATTATGCCTGTGTCACTTGAATAGCTCAAACCAGAAATTATCTGAAATTAAATATGAGAATAGAGGCAGGCAGTGAAAATGAGTTTTGACAGAATTAGTGTGACTGTAAAAATACAAGAAAAAAAAATCTTTGGTGACTCCGGAGTTTAGATGAAGAAAGGAAAAGCTACTTGTAGTAAGTAGGTGAATTATAACGAGCACTGTGTAGATGAGAAACAGTATTTATTTATTACATAGGCTTGGTAATTTCAGCTGAGGGTGAAAAGAGGGCATAGACTTAGAAGGGGGTCCACCAAATATGCTGTGAAATATTAGAGGATATCTTTTTTATGTAGACTTTAAATGCTGAGGTTTGTATACGAGTTCTGGAAACAACTTTTGAAAAACTGATGACTAGATGCATGCAAATTTCCTTACACGTTTTATAAAGTTGAAGCTACAGGAAATGATGCTGCTTTTCTGATGACAATTGCAGTAGTAGAAGTTCTTTCTGCTAAAATACTTGGTTTGCTTTTGTTTTTAATGGGTGTGTTACAGAAATAGCCTAACAATAATGTTAGTTCGTGTCATAACTGCTTCCCTCCCACTCCCAGTTTATTAAGCAGACCATTTCCTTAACTTTCTTGGTCTCCATGGTTAAAGTAAGAAAACTAGAATACCTGAACCTAAATAAAAGTGCATAGTAGGTCTATTATTTTTAGGGGTGTGATACTGAACTTAGAATGTTCAGCAGTGCTGTAATAAGCTACATGAAAACAAAGACTGTGTTCTTACAAAGGATCTTCTTTTCCTGAGCAAAGAATAGTAAAATTATACATAAATCACCAGTTGAGTCTTTTTTTAAGAATTTTCCCTGAGGTGGAATACTTTTACAGTTGAGCAGTATAAAAAAAGCATTACAAAGTATGTTTTATTTCTGGTGAACAGAGGTGAAGGGAACAAGTAAAAAACGAATGCATTTTTGTAAATGTGCTGTGGTATACTTGATGATTAATAGGCAGCTTAGATCTTGGCTTTAGGCCATCTCAGAAGCAGGCTATCCCTTGAAACTGTGGTGTTGTTTTAATCTGTCTTCCATTTGAGATGGCTGCAACTGAAATTGCTGAAGTTCATTTTAAAGTTTAATTGACTTCCAAGTAGATATGGCACAATTATCTTAATGCTTTAGAAAATTATAAGGTAAATAACGATATTCCATATTTTTTATACATGCTATACCTTCTCTTCAGTTGGGAAAGTTCATTTTGAGAATTAACATGAAATTAATATATATATATAAAAGTAATTCCAAATTATTGTAAGCTTATAAAATATTGAGAGGGGAATTTATTTTTTTTGTAGAGTATGTATTTGAGAATCTTGGAGACTGATGAACTTTACCTTTTTGCACAATAACTGTAGAGTATACAAAAGCATTTAAAGCTTCCTATGTGCTGCCTTCAGCTGTGACTTGCAGGTGTCATGTATGAAGAACATCATGGAGGGAGGCAAATGTAATTTTCAAGGGGCAAAAATCTTGACAGTCTACAAAACTGGATGTCAACTACAGGGGTCCCTCCTGTAACTGGAATGCTTCTTGTGTGACTAAGCATGCGTGAGTTAGTTGTTTTCAATTTGTGAACTCAGGAACTCTGGAATACTTCCTCAATGTCTTCTGAAGGTAATGAAGGGATATATTGTCAATAAGATCAGTTTTCAAAAGATTATAATCCCATGGACTGAAAAAGGTTGAAAAGTCATTTCATATATTGTTGTCCAGACAAAAGCCTTTTCCGTATTTGAAAAACCTTAGTGTAGCTGAGGTTGTTGGGAATCTTGGTGGCTGGTGGGCTTGACTGTTTTGTATAGATGCACCTTAATTCTAATTTTTTTGGGAAAAAAAGACAAAATACTTAGCTAATTATAAATAGCTAATTAGCTCTGTAATCCAGAGAAGAAGCTTAAATTTCCTTTTAAAAGCCTGTCAGCATCTCTGTTAGTTCTTAGGTATTTTTATTTGGCCAGATTGACTTTCTTGAGATTCATGGGCACTATTTTATAAATTTTATAAATTTCTAAATTCTGCAAATATTATCCTTAGATAAAAGACAATTGGCTTAATCTTTTGATTGCTTCATCTTCTTTGAGTCCAAACTTTATAACCAATACATCTGTCCAAAATGAGATAAATCTGTTACTGTTTTATAAATGTGGTTGAGATGTACTCCTAGGAGTATGGTTTTGAAAGAAAAGAAAATCTTTTGTGACTGCAATTTGATGTCACTGCTGTCTGTGTGAAGGAAGAAGGAATCACCTCCCTTCCTATGATACAGACAGCAGTGGCAAGAGAGACAGTTACACCTGTCACTAAAATTTCCAAATACAACTTGAAATGCATTTGGTAACTGCACTTGTGAGAACAACGTAAGGATTGTCTTGAAGTTGAACCTTGTTTTAATCGTCTCTTCAGTTTTTAGTAAATTCTTATCCCATCTCTTGAAATTTAGAATTTAGTTTACTGTTGACCCATCTTTATAGAGACAACCATTATTTTGCCTCTTCTGCTTTTTTTTTTTTTTTTTTTTTTCTTTTTAACCACTGTTAGTATGGCATCTTTGGGAGGAATTTCAATGCAATTATGACTTTGTATGTATATGAGACTTGCACTGAGATAATTCTAGACTCTGTCACAGTCACAGCCTCCTTTGGGCATCCCACCACTCCAGCGTAGGGTCTTCCCTGGGCTGCATATGGATCTCTGCTCCCCTGTGGCCTCCCTGGCTGCACGGAAATGGTCTCACCATGGGCTGCACTACAGTTCAGGGCAGAATCTTTGCTCCAGTGCCTGAGCACCTGCCTTCCTTCTGCACTGACCATGGTGTCTGCAGAGAAATTCTCACATTCATACTCCCTTCCGCTGCTGCCATATGGCACTTGCACAGTAACTTCTTCCCCTTGTCCAATATGTTAATCACAGAGCTGTTACCTCCATCACTAATTGGCTCTGCCTTGGTCAGCGGCAGGTCCATCTTAGAGCTGACTGGCGCTGGCCCTGTCACATACAGGGGAAGCATCTATCTAGCAGCATTTTGTTTAAAGAAGCTGCCCCTGTAGCCCTCTACTACCAGAATCTGGCCTGGGCAAAACCACTATATACTAAAATGTTGATGCAGTCTGAGTTGTGTTGTATAGGAATGAGTGTGGCATTTTAAGGCTGGTTTGCAGCAGATCCAGTTTTCCTTGGACTCTGTGAATTGGAAGGTGAATTACAGATAAATTTTGCTCCTCAACCAGCTTCCAGAGACATTATTTCAATTCTTGTTTGGAATGTATTTAAAAGACAAGACTCCTTCTTCCAATGATCTCCTTTCCTATAGCTTTCGTTTTCCTTTATAGGATTTCCCTCATCCTTCATATTCAGATCAGCAAAGCAATGCCCAGGAAAGTTATTTAGAAAGTTAAGAGTAAAAACCCTTTTAATGCTAGCTGACTGCATATCTAACTGAAGTTGCTTTTATGTGTGCTTCTGCAGCTAAAAATAAAATAGAGTGAATGAAGATATGTGCCACAAGTCACATTCTTCTCATTCCATGATTCTTAAGTTCTGGCAATATGGCTGAGTGACATAACTGCTGCTACCACATTAGTAAACTGTCGTGCAAAGAAGAAAGGGGTTACTTATGCTTTGTTAGATTCTTGATGAAAGCAGACACCTATATTGGGAAGTTTGGACCATTTCTGAATGAAAATGGTGTTAGTTTATTGTGCCTTGGAGTTCCTTTAAAAGAAGTAGAGTAATGGAAACAGATGAAAATGTAAGGATCTTGATGGTTAATGTTCATAGTCCCATCAATACTGAAAGATTGTATTTGTTAAAAGAAGGATTTATGAGTCAGACTGATGCGAAGTATCAAGCTTGTTTATAACAATGCACAGTAAACTCAAAATCTATTCCATTTTAAAATGGGCTAAAAGTTTCCACTGGACACTTTCCCTGAATCTCTCTGCCAAACTACAGAGTATCTGAGTTTTTAGGACCTTTCCTGGAGCTGTACACAAAGAAATGATACTTCCTGAATTTATCTCACCAATAATTCAGTGCATATACAGTGCTAATATATGGTCTACAGAAGCTTAGAACAAAAAAAAGCAAAATAATCTGTATTTCCTTGTCTTGGGTCAGATTTTGTTTTAAGGTTGGAGTGAGATCTGTTTTTGTCTTTTAGTCAAACCTGTTTAAAAGAGACCAGAGAACCTTACTCTTTATTTATCAAACCTATAACTAATTGAACTGCAGAGTAGCTTTAGCTATGTGAGAATCTTTTAAATCTGCAAGGCCTTACTATATTGCTTGTTTAGGAGGAAAAAAGGAGTAGGGTATTTCTTTAGTGAACGTATGAGGAATGTACCTGTGTTGAATACACAAAAAACTATTATGAGTGTTTTTTTCCATGCTTAACATATTTCAAATCTGTCTTTCCATTCAATTCTGGATGATGGAATATTTTCTCTCTACAGGCTGCTCTTCCTGCAGCTTTTCGTACTTCCTCGACTGTTGTCTCTCACTCACAGTGGCAAAAAGCCAATTCCTTGCAAAACTAGTCCATAGTGAAGCCAGCCTTTTCTGTGCCTCTTTACAGCTTCAACAGCCCATATAGAAAGGAGACTTATTTGGTCCCTTGATATAACTTGGAAGAAGAATGCTTAGGTCTCCCATGTGGTAGTGCTATAATAATAACAGTAGACCATAGTATTTACTCCATGACAGCAGTTTTTAGCATAATAATATTCAACCTTGAATAAAACCTGTTGTTTTTTGATGAAAAACCACAGCTCTATGGTATATCCAAATGGTTAATTAGTCATAGTGTTAAATAAATTTTTACTTGCAGTCTGAATTTGTTTAGCTTCAGTTATGTATAACTGGATTTTTTTGTTTTCTCCTCTCATCAGTAGTCATTTGTGGCCTCAGATCCATGGAATACAGTGGAGTGTGTTAAGTTTCTCTCGGATAGACTGTAAGATGTATTAAAATCTTCCTAAGAGGTATGTTTTCCCATCCTTGAACAATTTGTTCAGCTTTCTGTTGAACCTTCTTCAGTTCTTCAGAGTCCTTTGTCTTATGTCAACCTCAGACAGAATGGGAAGGCCACTTTCAGATTGGTGGATTGCTTTCTAGCCCTATTTTCTATGTTTACCTGCTTTTATATCAGAGTTTTTCGTTATTCTTGGAGTTGCATTATACTATGAGTTTGTGTTTGGCTGTGTGGCTGATTGAATGTTAAGTACTGCCAAGTGGGTTTTTTTTTAAGAGGAACACAGAGACTGCAATGAAGAGAGTTAACTCTGCCTATCTATATATAAGCTTTGCAACATAGTTTGGAATTCCACAATTACAGTGTGATATAGAAAGACAATATGTCCATTCTGAAAGAACTGTCAGTAGATATACTGTGCCTTTTTTAACAGTAAAATAAACTGCATAAAAATTAAGCATTAACTGCACATATGAACATCTGTTAAATAACTTGTGAGATATCTCTTCATTGTGGCTAGTTCTGAAAATGGTTAGGAAAGTCCAAATAAACACATATGTAATACATTTGTCATTCATATTCCTGTTTTTAACACTTTGATTTCTACTTACAATATGAAAACAAGGCTAATTCTGATTTCACTGTGAATTTGAGGAGTTAACAGTTAAAAATAAGACATTTTGCTTCATGTTGGTCTATGTTGAAACTATATTAAATCTGGAAATAGATAGGTGAGATGGAATGAATCAATGAACTGCATTGTCTCACTATCCTCTCCCACATTTAGAGATGCTGTCGTATCTTCTCAATTGAGTATTTTTGTTAAATAGTTGCTTTCTCACTTTCTGCATTCTGGATCATCATTAGTAGTCACTTCTCTGTTACATGCTGGGTCCTTTTTTTCTTTTTCTGGGCGTGTGTCTGTTACTCATCATGCAGCTTTAGTAGAAAAAGTAGTGAATCTGTGAATTCTAGTACATGTAGCAGAAGATTTGGTGGGCAGAGTCTCATCTAGTCTGCTGTGTTGCAGTGGCTGGCAAGAGGAAGATTGTGACAAGGTACTTTAATATTTTCAGTTCTTATTTATCAAAGATAAATTGATAACTGTTCACCAAGGGGAAACCCTGCTTGACCAACCTGGTACTCTTCTATTAGGGTATAACTGGCTGGCTGGATGAGAGGAGAGCAGTGGATGTCATCTACCTTGACTTCAGCAAAGCTTTTGACACTGTCTCTCATAACATCCTCACAGGAGAGCTCAGGCAGTGTGGATTGTAGTATTTGGATGGTGAGGTAGACTGAGAGCTGGCTGAATGACAGAGCCCAGAGGGTGGTGATCAACAGCACAGAATTGAGTCAGAGGCCAGTGACTGGGGGAGTTCCACAGGGATCGGTTCTGGGACCAGACTTATTCAACATCTTCATCAACGACCTGGATGAGGGGACAGAGTGTAGCCTCAGCAAGTTCGCTGATGATACCAAACTGGGGGGACTGGCTGATTCCACAGAAGGCTGTGCTGCCATTCAGTGGGATCTCAACTGGCTCGAGAGCTGGGCAGAGAGGAACCTCACAAGGTTCAACAAGAACAAGTGCAGAGTCCTGCATCTTAGGAGGAACATGAACCACTGCAGGCTGGGGAACATGAACCACTGCAGGCTGCTCTGGAGAGCAGCTCTACAGAGAGACCTATGAGTCCTGGTTGACAATAAAATAACCATGAGCCAGCAATGTGCCCTCATGGCCAAGAAGGCCAATGGAATCCTGGGATGCATCAAGAAGAGTGTGTCCAGCAGGTTTGAGGGACGTTATCTTCCCCATCTATTCTGCCCTGGTGAGGCCTCATCTGGACTCCTGTGTCCAATTCTGGG
This sequence comes from Colius striatus, assembly GCF_028858725.1. NCBI lineage: Eukaryota > Metazoa > Chordata > Aves > Coliiformes > Coliidae > Colius > Colius striatus. The sequence continues at coordinate 133,393,695 of NC_084759.1, forward strand.
CTCCTCAGCTCAAGAGGGACCAGAAACTTCCAATTGAGAGCAACCAAGATGATGAGGGGACTGAAGCACCTTTCTTATTAGGAGAGGCTGCAAGGACCTGGGGCTGTTCAGGCTGGATAAGTGAAGACTGAGGGAGGGATCTCATTAACACTACAAGTGTTTAAAAGGTGCATGTCAAGAGGATGGGATGACACTTTTTTCTTTTGTCTCCAGTGACAGGACAAGGGGTAATGGGATGAAGATGGAACACAAGATGTTCCACTTCAACATAAGGAAAAACTTTTTTACTGTGAGGGTGAGGGAGCCCTGGCACAGGCTGCCCAGGGAGGTTGTGGAGTCTCCTTCTCTAGATGTTTTCAAAACCTGCCTGGATGCCTTCCTATGCAACCTGATCTAGGTGGACCTGCCTTAGCAGGGGTGTTGGACTAGATGATCCCTAGGGGTCCCTTCCAACCCCCACCATTCAATGATTCTATGAACTGGTTTGGTGGTTGTGGGGATTTTTTCCTGTGGTGTTGTAGCTATAGAAATGTAGCTTACTTTTCATATTCCTACTAGATGTTTAATTCTTACTGCATATAAACCCTTCAAATGGTAAAACACAGGAAAGACTATAGTGATTTTTTGTGGGTGTATCCAAAGAGCATTTAGATAAACCGGTCTGTGTAATGACTCCATCTGAGGGAAGATTCCTGTTTGAAGCCTGCAGCTATGTTAGCACTCTACTTGCATTCCTAAGTGGTGAGGTGGGGTAGACTCTGGCACAGCCTCTTCCTCTAAGGTCTGCAAGTACCAACCCTGCTGTGGTGGGTGGAAAAAAGTTTAAAGTGTGTGTATGAGTGGGAAGCTCTTTTTTGTCTGGTTATTATGTTACCCTCTCATGATGGCCAAGTACTGGAAGGAAGGTTGCAGGAGAATTAAATAAAAATAGTGGACTAACTGTTGCTTTCGGCTGGCTATAAGATGACTTTAGTCTGTGTTTAACAGTAAATTGTGAAATAAAACATTCTCTTTATCTTTTTGCTTTATCAAGTTCTGTATCTAGTAGAATCTTTATCTATTTCAACCATGTTTGAGTCTCAATTAACCAGTTGGTGGTGAGGTATTGTGTAGTCTGTGTTACAGTCCTGGTTAAACAGTCTTCAAACCTGTCTTTGGAAAACTTGGAAGCTTATTTCCAAAAGTGGTAATACTTTTATTTAATTGTATTTTCTGAGGAAGAGACTCAAATTGTTGGGGATGCATTTTCTATTTGGGAAAGCAACAAAACCACAGACAGTAGCTTGTATCTATGCAGGACACCTTTGTAATTCTATTTAATTATGTAAGAATGTGGCTGTAAATCTAATATTGATGTAGCAAACTTGCTTTGTAACAAACTTATGACTGCAGTTAACAAATGTCATCTATTTCTTAAGTCAGTAGGTGTATGAAAAAGAAGGAATTTTTCCCTCTCCCACTCCTTTTTGGTTTTTGGTCATGAATATTTTAACAGAAGCTTTCAAACCTTTTTCAGACTTTGCCAAAAATGATCTTTTCCATCACTGTTGCTTTAAATAAAAAAGTATGTCAGTTTGTAACTTTATGTTGAAGTTTCATGTGGCCAGTAATGTAAATCTTGCTTCACTCAGCGATATGTCTCTACATGTTTCTTAAATTGTGAATGTTTTCAGGTGGTGATGACTGTATTACTGCAACTGTTGCTGTGGGGATGCACATTTGTCCATCTCTCTTCAAGAGAGGCATTAATTTATCTGGGCCCTCCATTGCTTTTGAATTCAAGGTGCTATATATTACTGGTCCATGTAAGGAGTAACAGTTTTTAGAAGCAAGATGTTTTCAAGGTTCTGGCCTGATGATGTGTTGATACTTTAAATATATTAGGAAAAAATTGAAAACAAAACAAATAAGGAAAACTGCAAAGTAAAAAACAATGGCAGTGGTAACTTGTTTTAAAATGCCGTTTTGGGCAGTAAGCATCAATTTTAGAGTATAAAATCTGTTATATATGATGTTCGTATACAAATTCCTTTTTTTCTGTACATTTCAGCCTTTCAGAAGAGGGCCTATGTTGTTTCAGGTGGTCTGTTAGGACCTCTGATCTGCCATCTGCTTGGCTGAAAGTTGAATCAAATGTGGATTTACTAGGGGTTAAGGAGACTATGAGCCCTTTCTCTGCTTGTTAGTTCTATGTGCTGTGATCCAATTTCCATGCCATGTGTTTTTCAGAAACTCCACCCCGTCTCTATCCCTGTCTCTCTATCTCTCTGGTTTTCATTTTCATTAGGGTTATTTTCATCACTGACAGCTTGTGACATCACATCGTTGGACATGTCTGCATACCTAGACCAGGCAGAGAATTTCCTGTTTAAATTGAAGTTTTGGCTAGCCCTTATTTTCTGTGTTCCGTCAATAAAATATATCATGTTTGTCTGTTTCCTGTATGAAGTATCTTCTTCCTGATGCTTTTTCACTTCCAGAAATATCAAAGCTGTATAAGAGAAAAATGTACAACTGTGGTAGACAGAATATGTGCTCACTTGTTAAATTTAACGTTTAACCTTTGTAAGGGTATCTGCTTTAGATTGCATTTTATATAATAATTGTACAAAAGGAAATAGGAATTCTATATGGAACACGATTTAGAATGAAAAAATAGAGTTCTTATGGAAGTTATTTATAAACTACCTAAATAGTGATAGAATTATTCTTTTCATCCCTAGGGATTAATGTAATGTGTTGCAAATACAGATTCTCAGGTATTAACAGCAGTTCTGGGAAGTCATGCAGGAGGAGAAAATGGTGTGGCTTTGACTCTAGGACAAAACCTAAAATTTGGACTTAATTTGTAATTGGGTATTTTTTGAAGGAGCAGGGACTTTACTGAATTGGTTTGAACTGTATTAAGCCTTCAGTTAGAAATTGTCTCGTAGCCCAACTCTGTAGTGGCTTATAATCTATCCATCAGTAATGAAGCCATCTTTGCTTACAAAATGTTTTCAGAACAGATTAGTAAGGTAATTAAACAACATTTTGTTCACATTTAAGATGGAATATGAAGTAAGTTTTATTTTTTAATGCTTTGTAATTTTGTCTTCTCATGGGATAGAAGTTATAGTTGTATTGTTGTTATAAAGTGAAGTTGTAGTCTGTGAATATCTTGTGTTCTTATAATGTAAATTATTTACTAGCAATAATTAATCTGTTTATTTCCCTTTCCCAGCATCTTTGAGGATGAAAGCATGAAATTACGACAGCTGAAACTAGAGAATCAGGTAAATAATAGTACTGAAACCTTTGAAAATTATCATAGGGAAACAAATATTAGCAACCTAGAGACTTGAGAAATGAAAGTGAAGTGCTAAAAATGTTTGATCTAAATAATATTAACAAGAACTCATTGGTAACAGTTTAAAGATTTGTATGGCTTCCATCAGCTTTAGTCAACTTTGCCATGGTTTGTAGGCTTAATTTCTTTGATACCTTTATTTTTCATATATCCTCTAATTTCATTGGGATTGAGTCACCACAGTGCAGGAATGAATTGAAAGCAAGACTTCAGGGAATGATCCATTTTAAGAATCAAAAGAAAAGAAAAAGTTTCCTCAAGCTATAGAAAAATCTCCTGTATACTACTTTTGAAAAATATTTCTTTTGACATTTTGGATTTCCTAAAAAGAAAATACTTAACAGCCAAACATTTGTCAAATATTATGTTTTAGGTCTCAATTTCTAAAGCATTGTTTGCTGGATGCTTACATCACCATATTCTTCAAAGAAATAAAGTATCCATCCTTAATAATATTAATCTGTGAAATTTTAAATGCTTATTAGTCAATTAGAAGCTGTGAGATTATTATATTTTTCTAGCTGGCCATTTCACATGACTACAAATAACTATCTTGCTTTAAATTTATCAATGTTCAAATTAAAGTATATTTTTTGAGAAATCTCTCTCTCAACTCAGGATCTTTAAATCCAGATATAACAGTCTTGAGGGAACTGTTGCAGTGAATAACCCTCTTTACCAGAACTTTTTCATTATCTCTAGTCTGAGATCAATAAAAGAGCATTTCATGCCAAATGCCACTCAGTAAGAAGTTCCGAAACTAAGGATGGTCTGATTGGTGATCACTGTTGTTTTGGTTCATGAGCTGGTAGCAATTACTGGCTCGTAGTGCTTGGCACTGTGGTCAATGTATGCCTGCTTTCAGACCTTGCCATGGAGTTACAGTGCTGTTCCACCAAAAGATGCTGGTCTGTGTGGAATTCCCATAGACCAGCTGTCGGTTGAATCACAAAGAGATGGGTTTAAAGAATTTTGCAGTTTTATTTCAGGCTTTCTTGGATTTCATTAAGATTGCAGTCATCTGCAAAACTAATAGCTAGAAAACTTTAATTAAAATATATTTTAACACTTGCAAATGAGATTTATTGAGAAATGATACCAGTCTCTAATTTAGAATTATGTATTTAGGTTTTAATATTAACTTTTAAAGTCTAATTTTGACTTTTACATGAATTGTACCATGCTTTCTGAAGAAAGAGAGGTAAAAAAAAGATCACTATCAGACATGATGGACTCATTGCTGGTTGTAGCTTATGCCCTGCTGAATTAATTTGTCCTAAATTTGTGTGAATTGGAATAAAAAGCAAAAAAATGTTTTAATCCAGCAGGATCATGTTTAGAACCTTTGACTATACTGAGAATCTGGAATATGCATTTTCTACAACAGAGATGTATGCCTGTCATCCATCTTTATGATGAATTTGAAAACCCTGGAATGCAGTAAAATATAATTCCAGAATCATAGACTGGAAGGGACCTCTAGGGATCATCTAGTCCAATCCCTGTGCTAAAGCAGGTTCACTTTGATCAGGTCGCACAGGAACACATCCAGGCAGGTTTTGAAAACCTCAAGAGAAGAAGACCCCACACCCTCCCTGGGTACCCTGTGCCAGGGCTACCTCACCTTAACAGCAAAGAAGTTTCTCCTCATGTTCCAGTGAAACTTCCCATCAAGTTCCATCTGTGAGCCAGCTCTGTCTGACAGGAGGCTTTTTACTGTACTGCCTTTTCCTTGAGAAGAGAGTGTATTGCTGCTCAAACAGTGTTTAGTTCCCCAGCAGGTGCTTTTGTCTTTTGAGGCACCTGTAGTTCAAAGTGCAGTCTCCCTGTGGAGGTGGTGAAGAGTGTGAGGCTGAAGGTTTATTTCTGAATGCACCTGATATGGTACTTGCCATCGACACAAAGTTTCATTAATGCCATGGCTACTAGTATTGTTACTGCTGCCTCAGCATGAGACAAGGAGGAGAAGGAAGGGTAATGAGGATGTTTAAGAGCTAGGATCCATCCCACATGGCCTACTAAGGTAGGACCATGGCAAATAATAAGTAGTACTGTACTTTCGAGGGTGGAGTGGTTAGAACCTTCCTGTGTAAAATCTTTCCGGTCATCACGGTGTAGAAAGAATACTAAACTAGTTGTCTTATTAGCCTGCTATGATATATTCATCTCACATGTCTGACTTAGCTTGTTGGAAACTCATTAGAACCAGACTTTGTGGTTTGTGATCCTTAATCATCCTGTATTCTGGTGTTATGTTTTCCTCTGGTGCAAAGAAAATGTTTCTGACAGTATTTAATATGTGGACACAAAATCCTGAACAAATCATGAAAATCGACATGTTATTTAATGGATTATGTGTTCTGATATCATGTTCATGATTTATCTAATTTTTTTGTTGTAATATTACATGAACTTTTTCTGTGACACAAGAGCTGAAGGGAAAGGCTAGTTAGGAGAAAGAAACAAAATACAGTTTCATTTCTTCTTTTCTACTTCATCTTAGTGGATTAAGTCTAAGAATATACAGTACTCAAGGTAAAGCTGCTCTGCCACCTTTTGTAGAGAAGATGAAGTGCTACTATTTGTCTTGTCAGGCTTGTTGATTTTTTTCCATGTCAATAAGCAAAGTAGTAGAGAGAAGCCTTTTTAGAACAAATTAACCTTCTATCAACTTTTGTCACTTAGATTTTTCTCAAGATTTTACAAGAAGGTTGGTGACATCTACCAGCAATAAAGTATATGTTTCAATGTAAACTAATATGATCCTCTTGGATTAATGAGTCCTAGAAACTCTTAAACAGAATATACTATAATAGGAATAAATACATATTTCACTGCTCACCAGTGCTTAAAAAACACTGATGGGTGTTTAAAAAAGCTCATCTAATAGAATAATGAGTTAAGTAGTTCTGAAAGTTTGTTTTGTCCTTTTTTGACCCCAAACTCAGTTTCCCATTCTAGCGTTAGCTGTGTACATTCTTAATACCTTTAAGACATGTTGTTTGGGGCTTGCTTTCTTGTCTATTTGTCAAGTAGAGAAGCCTTGGCAACATTTTTTTCTCAAATCTTTATTCTGAGTATAATATTTTGATTTTTTGTTTTGCCTCTCTTATTTAAACTATTAGTGAACTATGAACTATTACAAAATATTTTCCCTTACCTCAGCATTGTTTTCTAAATAAAAAAACCCACAAACTAATGTAAATTCTTCTGGAGGGTCTGACTACCTTTCTAGAAAATAAATTTTATCTGTACTTGGCATTTTCTAAGAATTTGACTTCTACTGCTTATTTCCCTTTTTCTGCTCTCTCTTTCCCTTTTCTTTTTCTAGACCAACGTGATAGGCTCTTTGGAATTCTATGTAATTTTGGTCCTGCAGGACAATCCATGCAAATAATTCTGCAGTAACAAACAGTATCTGTATTGTAGTCCAGTCTTTGAAGTGTAATTATGAGTTCAAATCAAAATGACTTTTTTTTTTTCCTTGATAATGTTATTTGTTGTCTTTTGTGTGTGTGATGGTCTCTCTTTTTTTTTTTTTTTTTTTTTTTTTTAAATGAATGCTTGAAAAGCAAAAAGAATAAAGGACCAAGGGCTGAGTTGTGTTGGAATTCTTCAGGGAAAGGTTGCCAGAAAAAGTAACCTGCTTGAGATAAAAAGCCCAGTAGGAGAGGAAAGAACCAACAAGAGAGAGAAAAAGTATAGCAGGATTCCAAAGATCTCAATGCCTCAAGTGGATTGAATTGCTTGTACTGTTTATCTAAGGGATCCTTGGAGACTGAGAAGAATTTGATGGAGAGGTTTCAATCATCAAGAATAGCTTTAATGGAATCATAGGATGGTAGGGATTGGAAGGGACCTTTAGAGATCATCTAGTCCAACACCCCTGCAGAAGCAGGTCCGCCTAAATCAGGTCACACAGGAACATGTCCAGGCAGGTTTTTAAAACCTCCAGAGAATGAGACTCCACACCCTTCCTGGGCAGCTTGTTCCAGGGCTCCCTCGCCCTCACAGTAAAATAATTTTTTGTTATGTTTAAATAGAACTTTTTGTGTTCCAGGTTCATCCCATTATCTCTTGTCCTGTTACTAGATACAATAGAAAAAAAGGATGTCCCAACCTCCTGATATCCACCATTTATATTTATATTTATATTTATATTTATATTTATATTTATATTTATATTTATATTTATATTTATATTTATATTTATATTTATATTTATATTTATATATGAGATCCCTCCTCAGTCTTCTCTAGGCTAAACAGCCCCAGGTTCCACAGCCTTTCTCATGAGGAAGATGTTCCAGTCCCCTGATAACCTTGGTGGCCTTGTTCTGGAGTTTCTCCAGAAGTTCTGTGTCTCTCTTGAGCTTGGGAGCCCAGAACTGGACACAGGGGGTGCTACGGTAAGCAGGCATGGATAAACTGCGTCTACAGCAAAAGGGGGCTTGCACATTTTTTGCATAGTGGTGTGTTACAGAATATTAGAATATTATTTTTCCTCCTTCATGCATTGTCTTAACTTTTAAGGATTAAATGTGGCTTTCTTTAGGTGCAATGTCCCTATTCACCTTAATTTAAGTCTAGAAGTTGTTTCTATTTTCATTTAGTAAGAGGTCATAAATATCAAATGTATCTTAGAAAAGCAATATTTTATTTTGTAACAGTTGGATTTGCTCTTCCTTCAATTCTGAATTACATGTAAAAACATTCCAAAATAGAAAACTTTTCCTTTTACTGTATCGGTCCTAATTTTAATACTGTAATATTAAAAGGTTTTTGGTGTTTGGTTGTTTGTGGGTTTTTTTGGGTTTTTTTTTGTTTGTTTGTTTATTTGTTTGGGTTTTTTTTTTTGTCCTCTCTAGGTCTTATCTCAATATTGCTTTTTGGAAAGTATTTAGCTTTTGAGACAAAAATATTTTCCTTTGCAAGTCATGACTGTTTCATATTGGATTATAAATCATTGCTGAATTTGTCTGTTTGTATTAAGGATCGATATAGTTTAGACTGGATAAAAGGAGTTAAAATTATCTGCTGATAGTCTCAGGAGAGATAAAAAATAAGCAGATGCCTACATCACCCATCAGCCACTGGTGGAGAATCAAAGGTAATGTCACTCTAAAGACAGTGATGTCTCTGTCTAGGATTTTTGTAAGAGATTACAAGAGTAAATCTGGTTTATTGGAAATTGTCATCAGTGACATGCCATTGCCAATGGCTGAGGCGTAGTTTCTGCCTCTCTGGATGCAGTTACTAGTTCTTATTTCATGCTTTTTCTTTATTTCACAGAGAGCTCTTCTACAGAAGAAGCAGAGGAAGAAACGTCTTGATCCCTTGATGGTACAGCCAAATCCTGAGGCAAAGTTGCGTAGGTCAAAGCCCAAAGGGTGTGACGAGCAGACTCCTTTAGTAGAAACTCCTACCCCTTTTCACAGCCATGTTATTTTACATGGTAAGTAATCAACTTGATTGTAATGTTTCTGAAAATACCAATGCATGCATTTTATGTCTCAGATGAGCACCTATGTTGCTATGACAGTGGTCAAGTGATAAATAAGATTGATTACATACTATGCTACACTACAAATAAGTATGAGGCACTGGCAACAAGGGGCTTTTACAAGCAAGCTTCAGAAGGGGAAATCCCAGAAAACAATTTACCATCAGCTGCTCCACCTGCAACAGGTAATGGGCACTATAGAAGGAAGCAATGGGTGTTTGTTGTGGGTGACTCATTGCTAAGAGGCACCGAGACCCATCTGTGGAGCAAATAAGGAGTCATGAGAGGTGTGCTGCCTGCCAGGAGCCAAGGTCAGCAATGTGGTTGAGAGTGTGCCACAGCTCATCAGGGATGCAGGCTACTACCCACTACTGTTACATGTGGGGAAGAATTATGTAATGAAAAAAAGTATCTCCAGGATCGAAAAGGATTTTATAACCGTGGGGGAGCAAGGAAAAAGTAGGGAGGCTCATGTTATTTTCTCCTTCATCCTGTTCACTAGAGTCTACAATGAAAAGGAGGAGTCTACAATGAAAAAATTAGCCAAGTGAACTTAGCCAAGTGGCTAAGAGGCTGGTGTCTAGCAACAGGACAAGGGATAATGGGATGAAGCTGGAACACAAAAAGTTCCATTTAAACATAAGAAAAAACCTAGTTTACTATGAGGGTGACAGAGCACTGGAACAAGCTGCCCAGGGAGGCTGTGGAGTCTCCTTCCTTGGAGGTCTTCAAGACCCACCTGGACATGTTCCTATGTGACCTGATCTGGGTTGATCTGCTTCTGCAGGGGTGTTGGACTAGATGATCTCTGGAAGGTCCCTTCCAACCCCTGCCATTCTACGTTTCTGTGATTCTATGATCACATACCTTTCTATGTACAAAAGTAGAATCGTAGCACAGTATTGCTGAAAAATCCTGAACTGTAAAGACAAACAAAACCTTACCTTGAATTTTGTGACAGCTGAGAATCTTCAAGTGCCTTTGAGTAGTCCCTCTCTTGTGTTAAGCTAAGAACTGTAGAAATGGGTTAGGAACTGTAACGGTGGAGAGATACAAGTCCAAAGTAAGAGAAGTCTTCTAAAGCTGTAAAATAAAGAAAAGGAAATAATCCAGTAGTGACTGCCTGTTCTATTCTTCATGGTATCATGGTATATTTCATCTCAAGATCGCATATGACTGAATGATAAAGTAGATAATTGCAAAACAGAAGTCTTATGAATACTGAATTAGATTATTACTGTTTTTTACGTCACCTCTTGTTTTCTGTGGGCTTCACGTAGACAACTGAAATATGACAAACAAGCTCTAATGGTCTAGAAATTCACAAGCATAGAGTGATATTGGAGCCAAAGGCATTAACTCAATGGTCCCAAAATGTTACAGCAACATAGAATCATAGAATGGTAGGGGTTGCAAGGGACCTTTAGAGATTATCTAGTCCAATCCTGCTGCCAAAGCAGGTCCACTTAGTTCAGGTTGCACAGGAGCATATCCAGGCAGGTTTTGAAGACCTTCAGAGCAGACTCCACAGCCTCCCTGGGCAGCCTGTGCCAGGGCTCTGTCACCCTCACAGTAAAATAGGTTTTTCTTACATTTAAATGGAACTTTTTTGTGTTCCAGCTTCAGCCCATTACCCCTTGTCCTGGTGCTAGATACAATAGAAAAAAAAGATGCCCCAACCTCCTGACATCCACCATTTAGATATTTCATTAATATGAATAAGATCCCCTCTCAGTCTTTTCTTTTCTAAACAGCCCCAGTTTCCACAGCCTTTCCTCATAAGGAAGATGTTCCAGTCCCCTGATCATCTTGGTGGCCCTGCGCTGGACTCTCTCCAGAAGTTCTCTGTCCCTCTTGAGCTGAGAAGCCCAGAACTGGACACAGGACTCCAAATGAGGCCTCACCAGGGCAGAGTAGAGGGAGAGGAGAAGCTCCCTTGACCTGCTTGCTGGCCAATCTCTTCTTGATACAACGTAGTGACCATTCTGTTAGGAGCGAAAAGATATACAGTAGTGAGAGCCTTATATCTTCCATATCATAGGAAGGAAAAAAAGAACACCAATGACATTCCCCTTAAATTCCAGTGGAGGTATCAGGAAGTAGGTTTGGAGACCCAGGATCCCATTAGTCTATCAAGAAAGTAACAGGAAATGTCCTAGGCTTTGAGATGCATGGTATTGCAGGATCTTATAATACCACCATTGTATCAATAGGGAATTACTGAGTAAAGTAGAATTTTAAAAACTCAAACCAGTGTTACCTGGTTTGAACATTACATTTGAAACTATGTTATCGCTTCTCTTTGGAATGTTCTTGTTCTCCAGAGGTCTTTCAGAATTGTAGGACAGGGAGAAGATCAGCGATGTAAATGGTGGCATTCATTGTGTTTAAATTAGATGGGAGAAAAAAAGTTTGATATATAGTTGAAGTTGAGAAACTTCGGTAGTACTGAAACCACAAGAAAGAAAAATGAAAATTAACTGCTCTCTTACCAGTTCTGAAGCTTCCTCAGTACAAACAAATCTTGTTAAGAAGTAATAACAGCCAAAATCCAATGACTAGACAAAGCCGTAAAGTTTTAAGAAGAAAAGCAGTGGGGAAAGCAAGAAATCCAAAGCTGAGACTACACTTAAGTTCTGTGTGTTACACAAACATATATTGTTTTGCCAGACCTTGACATTCAGATGTCTTCACCCATTATCAAATTCTGTGTACAGCCATGGTGCATGTTTAAATGTGGAAATTTCACTTCTACCAAAAAGATATAAGGTCTCCATTCGCATTTTTTTTCTGGCTGTGGCTGTAGATATTTTTATCAAATTGATTTGTGGTTTTCACACTATAGCACTCACTTATTAGCACAGAAGCAAACAAGGAACCTAAAGGGAAAGAAAATAGAATAATTGCCATAAATAAATTGAAGGGTAGCAATGTGCATGACAAACACAACTTGCTTAAGCTCCTGTAAAAAAGTAGATACAACCACCATATAAATGGAGAAACTGGTGTATTTAAAGTATTAGGCAATCTGTACCAGTCAGGCCTGACTTCTCCCAAGTCTTCTGACCAAAGTTAAGTCAGTAACGTCAGTACTTTAAAGAGATACTTGAGCAAGGGAAGACAAAAAGAAACATCCTGGGGTGGTTCTTACAGTCTTTAGGTGTAAAAAATAGACTTCAGCATTCTGTTGAATTTTGGTCTGCAGGCATTGATGGACCAGCTGCTTTCACGAAATTAGAAGTGCAAGATTTGAGGACCAAGGTCCAAACTCTGTCTGCTGGATCTTCCAAAACAGAAGACAATACAGATGAGGAGAATAATGGAGTGGCTCTACCAGACACAGCAGGCAAACCAGATCTGCAAGAAATCTTACAGAAACAAGGTAAGAATTGATAATCATCAAAGATCTTTTTCAGGACTCTTCTACTTCTTATAGATTTTTTTTCAGTAGTATTAAAAAGCCTAAAAAATATGAAGAATCATGAAACAAGTGTCTGTATATTACTTTTAAGTGCAAAGCTAGCAGAGCATGTAGAAATGAAGAGCTGCAATTCCTTCTGATGTTAATTGGAACATACCAGGTATGTTTTAAAGGTTTATCAGTGTGCTATATAATTTCTGGACTTTCCAAGGAAGTTGGTGACAACATGCTTTACTGAACGTTTTGCTAAAGTTTGGGGTACCTTTAATCCAAATATATTATATCAGGATAGGATGCTTGAATATCTTCACAACAGTACCCTCTACAACCAGTAAAGGCTGTAATTTAACTGTTTAGGAGACTAAAAGGAAAGGTGTTTTTACCAAGTCAGTCTGTCATGATCAATGGTTTTAGACTTATATATTAAATAGTTATATCCCCTTGACTGGCAGAGTGTCTGTGGTAGTTTGAGCCTGGCTGGATGCCAGGTGCCCACCACACCGCTTTATCCCCCACCTCCTCAGCAAGCCAGGGAAGGGGAGAAAATAAGATGGGAGTCTCGTGGGTTGAGATAAAAGCAGTTTAATAAATAAGCAGCAAAGCCGCGCGTGCGGGAAGCAAAGCAAAAGCAGATAAGCTGTTACTCTCTACTTCCCATCAGCAGCGATGTCCGGCCACCTCCCGAGAAGCAGGGCTTCAGTACGCGTAGCGGTTGCTTTGGGAAGGCCAGAAATGAATCTCGCCTCCCCTTCCTGCTCCTCTCCCCCAGTTTATATTCCTGAGCTGACGTCATATGGTATGGAATATCTCCTTGGTCAGCCTGGGTCAGCTGTCCTGGCCATAGTCCCTCCCAAGATCATGCCCACCCACAGCTATTGGTGAAGGTGGGGAAAGGAATGCTGGAGGGACAGCCCTGATGTTGTGCAAGCGGTAGTCATAATATTGATATCAACAGTAAGCACAGCACTGCAGGAGCTGCTGTGGAAAATCACTACCATCCCAGACCCACTACAGTCTCCACCCCTTATTCCATACCATTTATGTCATGCTCAGACAAACCATCTTAACAACCCATATACATTCTTATATACTCTCATTAACCAGTACCCCCACTCTTCAACAGACAAACATCATTCTTGTATTCCCTCTTGCATCTTGCATCAAACAAACAAACAACATTCTTGTATCTTTCATCCTCTGTAGATGTTCACTGGAGCAGGCCATAACTTCTGTCTCATCCATCAAGATGGATATCCAGGCCAGGGGAAACAGTATGTTCAGTGTTGGGCACCAGCACCAGCTTGGTTTGTCCACTTGTCCGGTTTTTCTTGCAAAGTTCATCTACAACAGATAACTCACATAACAGGTTATTTTTCCCCGAAGGTTAAGTCTCCTTGAGGTACACATCGAGTTTCCCCATCCTTTCTCATCACCCACCAAGTACACCCAGGCCCTTGAGCAAAGACAATCCCACGAATGGGTTTGCCCTTTCCCATGGGAGGTGCAACCCATACTGCCTTCCCCAGCCATTTCCCTGGGTGCACTACAGGGACCTTATCTCCTCCCACAGTATGTAGTGGTTTTGTTTGGGCAGGACCAGGACGGTTAGTTGAACCTCTGCTATTGACCAGCCAAGTGGCTTCTGCTAAATTTTTATCCCACTGCTTCCATGCCCCATTGCCCAGTGCTCTCAACATGGTCTTTAGTAATCCATTATATCTCTCAATCTTTCCAGAGGCTTGTGGGTGATAGGGGATGTGGTATATCCACTCAATGCCATGTTTCTTTGCCCAGGAGTTTATGAGATTATTTCGAAAATGAGTTCCATTATCTGATTCAATTCTTTCTGGAGTGCCGTGTCGCCACAAAACTCGCCTTTCAAGGCCCAAGACGGTATTTCGGGCAGTGGCATGGTTTACAGGGTATGTTTCCAACCAACCGGTAGTTGCTTCCACCATGGTGAGTATATAACGCTTGCCTTGATGTGTTCGTGGTAGTGGTCCAACATAGTCAATTTGCCAGGCCTCACCATATTGAAAACCCAGCCATCAGCCTCTGTTCCAGGGAGACTTGATTTGTGTGGCTCGCTTGATTGCGGCACACGTTTCACATTCATGGGTGACCTGTGTAATGGCTTCCATGGTCAAGTCCACCCCTCGATCACGAGCCCATCTATATGTTGCATCTCTTCCCAGATGTCCTGATGTTTCATGGGCCCATCGAGCTATAAGTAGCTCACCTTTACGCTCCCAGTCTAGATCTACCTGAGCTACTTCAATTTTGGCAGCTTTATCTACCCGTTGGTTGTTCCATTGTTCTTCATTGGCACGGCTTTTTGGCACGTGACCATCTACATGGCGTACTTTCAGAGTCATATTTTCCACCTGAGCAGCAATGTCTTGCCATAATGCAGCAGCCCAGATGGGTTTACCCTTGCACTGCCAGTTGGTCTTCTTCCATTGCTGTAGCCATCCCCATAGAGCATTAGCCACCATCCAGGAGTCAGTATAAAGATAGAGTACTGGCCACTTCTCTCGTTCTGCAATCTTTAGAGCTAGTTGGATAGCCTTCACTTCAGCAAACTGACTTGAGTCACCTTCTCCTTCAGTGGCCTCAACAACTCGTTGTGTGGGACTCCACACAGCAGCTTTCCACTTACGATGATTTCCTACCACGCGGCAGGATCCATCAGTAAACAAAGCATAATGCCTCTCATCTTCTGATAGTTCATTATATGGTGGTGCCTCTTGGGCGCGAGCTACTTCCTCAGGCAATGCTTCAAAATCTCTGCCTTCTGGCCAGTCCATGATTTCTTCCAGGATTCCTGGGTGATTAGATTTCCCCAGCCGAGATCGTTGTGTAATCAACGCCATCCACTTACTCCATGTAGCGCTGGTTGCATGATGTATAGAAGGGGTTTTCCCTTTGAACATCCAGTGTAACACAGGCAGACGTGGTGCCAAGAGGAGATGAGCTTCTGTGCCAATGACTTCTGAAGCAGCTCGAAGTCCCTCATATGCTGCTAGTATTTCTTTTTCAGTTGGGGTGTAGTGGGCTTCCGATCCTCGATATCCTCGGCTCCAAAACCCTAATGGTCGACCTCGGGTTTCTCCAGATGTTTTCTGCCAGAGGCTCCAGGTGAGACCATGCTCTCCAGCAGCAGTGTAGAGGATATTCTGCACATCTGATCCTGTACGGATGGGCCCAAGGGCGACTGCACGAGCTATTTCCTGTTTAATTTGTTGAAAAGCTTGTTGTTGCTCAAGGCCCCACTCAAAACAGTTCTTCTTTCTGGTTACTCTAAAGAGAGGGCTCACAAGCTGACTATAACCTGGGATATGCATCCTCCAGAATCCCACAAGGCCCAGGAAAGCTTGTGTTTCTTTCTTATTAGTCAGTTGAGACATAGTAGCTATTTTATTCACAACATCCATAGGCACATGCTGACGCCCATCTTGCCATTTTATGCCCAAAAACTGTATCTCTTGTGCAGGTCCCTTTACTTTGCTTCTTTTTATAGCAAAACCAGCTTTTAGGAGAATCTGTATTATTCTTTTCCCTTTCTCAAACACTTCTTCTGCCTTGTTGCCCCATACAATTATGTCATCAATGTACTGTAAATGTTCAGGGGCATCACCCATTTCCAGCACAGTTTGGATTAGACCATGGCAAATAGTAGGACTATGTTTCCACCCCTGGGGCAATCGATTCCAGGTATATTGGACATCTCTCCATGTGAAGGCAAATTGTGGCCTGCACTCTACTGCCAATGGAATTGAGAAAAATGCATTAGCGATGTCAATCGTAGCATACCACTTGGCTGCTTTTGACTCCAGTTCATACTGGAGCTCTAACATGTCTGGTACAGCAGCATTCAGTGGTGGTGTCACTTCGTTCAGGCCACGATAGTCTACTGTTAACCTCCACCCTCCATCAGATTTTTTCACAGGCCATATGGGACTATTAAGTGGGGAATGAGTTTTGCTAATTACTCCTTGAGCCTCCAGTTGATGAATCAGCTCACGGATGGGAGTCAGGGAATCTCGGTTCGTGCGATATTGCCTCCGGTGCACTGTCCTGGTAGCAGTTGGTACCCGTTGCTCTTGAAGTTGCAGCAATCCCACAACAAAAGGGTCTTCTGAGAGGCCAGGTAAATTAGAGAGTTGTTTGATTTTCTCTGTATCTACAGTGGCTATACCAAAAGCCCATTGATACCCCTTGGGGTCTTTGAAGTACCCTCTCCTGAGGTAATCTATGCCAAGAATACAAGGGGCCTCTGGACCAGTCACAATGGGATGTTTTTTCCATTTGTCCCCTGTTAAGCTCACTTCAGCCTCTAATACAGATAATTCTTCACATCCCCCTGTCACTCCAGAGATCCAGACAGAATCTGTGCCTCTATACCTTGATGGCATCAATGTACACTGTGCCCCTGTGTCTACTAAGGCTTTATACCTTTGTGGGTTTGATGTGCCAGGCCATTGAACCCACACAGTCCAGTAGATTCGGTCATCCCTTTCCTCCTCCTGGCTGGAGGCAGGGACCCTCTATTTCTGTTCTTCATCAGAGTATTCGCTATCTGATCCTTGCAATTTTAGACCTGAAGTCTCCTCATTGGCATCAAAGGAAGTAGTTGCAGTTCTTCTATGTCTTGGAGATTGTTGATTGTCCTCTTTTGTTTTCGTAGCCACTATGCTGACAGCCCTCTTGGGTGGTCCTTTTCTAACAGCTGTCTTCCCCCTTAGTTCACGTACACACGCTTCCAGCTTAAAAGTGGGTTCACCATCCCACTTCCTCATATCCTCTCCTTGGCCACGCAAAAAGAGCCAGAGTTCATTTTGCGGTGTACTCCTGCGTCTGGGACTTCCTTTTCCCCTGGTCGGGACAGTGGATGACTGAATTCTTGAGGCAGATCTGACAATCAGGCCATCATCCCACACTGATGAGGAGGTGCAGAGGCTCTCTTCATAGTTCTGTAACCAAGAAGATACCCTCTCCACTGTTGGTATGTCCATGTCTGGATGATACACCATTGCCAGGATATTAGAATATGTAGCTGGGGCACTCTGAATTACTTTTCTCAACATGGCCCGTGTACACTGGACATCGTCTGGATCTGTGGAGGCCTCGGCATTATCTAGATCACCATAGATGACTTCCAACACAGCTAATTCCCTTAGATATTGGATCCCTTCATCAGCTCTAGTCCACTTTCCTCGGGCATTTACAAGGTCTTCCTTGAATGGGTATCTTGCCCGTACACTTGAGAGGAGCCGTTTCCAGAGACTACAAATTGAG
Source organism: Colius striatus (assembly GCF_028858725.1). Taxonomy (NCBI): domain Eukaryota; kingdom Metazoa; phylum Chordata; class Aves; order Coliiformes; family Coliidae; genus Colius; species Colius striatus. The sequence goes on from NC_084759.1 coordinate 133,411,266, forward strand.
GTCTTCTTTCCAATGCCTCTATCAATTCCCCGGTCCCTAGCAAGAGATCCTAGCTGTTGGGCTTCTCTGCCTTCCAATTGCTGACTGTCAGCCCCATTATCCCAACATCGGAGCAGCCAGGCACCAATCCGCTCACCTGGCTGGCGACTGTAATCTTTTCGCATATCTCTAAGTTCTGTTGAGGTGAGGGACCGAGTAGTTTCCATTACCTTTTCGATTTCTTTCACTCCTTCTCCTGATCTCCTTACCGAAGGACCAGTTTCTTCTTCTAGCCTTTCCTCTTCCTCCTCTTCTGCCCTTACTAATTGATGATATGGACTTGACCTCCTTATCCACTGCTTCTTTTTCACTACTGGGGCAACCACTGTGGTTGTTGTTTGGTTCCCTGACTCAACCATGGTAGTCTCAGGTATAGTTTGAATTTCCACTTCGGCCATAGTTCTCTGAGAGGACTGGACTGCGACTGACTCAACTATGTTGGTCTCAGGTACCGTTTGAGTTTCCATTTCAATCATAGTTCTCTGAGAGGACTGGAATGCAGCTCGGTAGGCAGAGGCTAGGCCCCAGTATAGTGCCTGAACCTGATGGGCCTCATTAGGGTAGGTAAGACACCCTTCTATCAGGTAGCGTGTCAGTAAAGCAGGGTTTTTTATCTGTTCAGATGTAAAATCCCAGGTTACAGGAGGTGATAACCGTCCTAGGAATTTGCCTAAATTCATCCACACACCCTGCCACCCAGGGACTGGCCGCTTCAGGGGGCATTTTAACATGTTTCCATCGCAAATTTGTACTCTCTGATACCCAGATGAGTCCAGATTCCACAAGATATATAATATACCAACCATGTTAATTAGTAATATTAAAACTCTTGTATAAGGGTGACTAAGGACCTGGGAAGTCTGTATAACAAAATTGTCTAGATCAGTCCGAGCTGAGGAGAAAGAGGTGCTTTGCCCCATGGCCTCCACAAGATAGCTCCCACAGCACACTAAATTCATCAGTAACAGAATGAGACTTGCTATTATTATTTGGGCCATCATGTTCCCAGGCCCTTTCATCCTTTTCACAAAATTATATAGCCAGCTTAGCAAAGCTATTAAGGTTAAAGCACAGCAGAGAGTCAATGTTAGTAGCATCGTGTTCCCAAACATTAGAAAGTGTAAGATAAGCTGCATAACAGCAAGGCTCCGTGACCAGCACAGGAACTTTGCACTCATTGGCTTACTGTAATTGCAATGGAGTTAATGTAAATCTGCTATTATCTTGCCCCACGTTGGGCGCCAAAAGGGCTGTGGTAGTTTGAGCCTGGCTGGATGCCAGGTGCCCACCACACCGCTTTATCCCCCACCTCCTCAGCAAGCCAGGGAAGGGGAGAAAATAAGATGGGAGTCTCGTGGGTTGAGATAAAAGCAGTTTAATAAATAAGCAGCAAAGCCGCGCGTGCGGGAAGCAAAGCAAAAGCAGATAAGCTGTTACTCTCTACTTCCCATCAGCAGCGATGTCCGGCCACCTCCCGAGAAGCAGGGCTTCAGTACGCGTAGCGGTTGCTTTGGGAAGGCCAGAAATGAATCTCGCCTCCCCTTCCTGCTCCTCTCCCCCAGTTTATATTACTGAGCTGACATCATATGGTATGGAATATCTCCTTGGTCAGCCTGGGTCAGCTGTCCTGGCCATAGTCCCTCCCAAGATCATGCCCACCCACAGCTATTGGTGAAGGTGAGGAAAGGAATGCTAGAGGGACAGCCCTGATGTTGTGCAAGCGGTAGTCATAATATTGATATCAACAGTAAGCACAGCACTGCAGGAGCTGCTGTGGAAAATCACTACCATCCCAGACCCACTACATCTCTGTCTGACAAGTATGTTGCTGACAGTACCACAGGAAACCTTATTTTGTTGCCTGCAGCCTAAACACTTTCCAGCAAAATAATGGCTAGTGTTTAATATGGTACTCAGTTTGTTTTTATTTTTCAGACGTCTCTCAGAATGTTTGCAGTATGCTTTATGTATTAAGGTACTACCATGTGTAGAAATTCTTACCTATGGATAACAACATTACTCAAGGAACCAGAAGAGAACATCTAGGAACTTCAGGGAAAATTTGTGGAGGCAGAATTTAAACAGTGAATTTTGAAATTGGCTGGAGTGCTAGGGTTAACGCCTTTCCTCTTTTCAAATGTGCTTTGGCAAGTTTACTGACTGGTTGCTAAGACTACATTTTTCTATTTCATCTGAGACAATGAACTTTCAGCAGCACCCCTTCTATGTAGTGCCATGTTGCAGCACTCTTATGGGCTCTTAGAAAATAGTTCACCTTAGCTGGCTGAGTGTGTTCATTTTCTATAGTGCTTTATGTGCTTTTCCCTTCTACCACCAAATTAAAGAGTGGAATGGCCAAAAAAAATGATGCAGTTCCAAGTGGAAGGAAACAGCAAACAGGGATGTGTATGGAAGCTCTTTAGAAATGTCTTTATCTAGAGCTATTTTAGTTGTCTCTACGTAACTATGCTTAGGTTAAGATTCAATAAATAAGTTCTGGAACTACTCAGTCTGTGCTTCTGTTTTAAAAATCAGATCATTGTGAGACCAGAGTTATTGCTGCTGATACTTTTTCTGAAAAATGATCATACTCTGTTTCAGTGTATGTAAGACTAAGGGGAAATGATAAAGGGTATAAACTGTACAAAGTCCACTTACTGGATAGGCATCAGCATACTACTCTGGATTTCTCTTTTTTTTATTCTTAAGACGTGGAGGGCTTTTTTGTGTGAAAATAGGCAAATTTAATTCTGTGACATCATATACCAAGCGATAGATAACATCATGTACTATAATGTAAAATATGTATTAATAAAAGGCTGACAGCTGCGTAATCATTTGCACAGTGACAGCTGCAAAATGTCACTAGGGGTTTGAATTGGAAGGCTTGGGAAGCATTATAGCACATGAAGAAAACTGAAACAACAGTTGAAACAACAGGAATTAATTAAAAGAATGAATACCTATTCAAGAATTGTATATGACTTAGCAATGACATGAACTCATGACACCTTCTCTTGGAGGTTACCTGCTTGATCCTGTATTTTGTCAGGAATTTCAGGCAGTTTGAATTTTGATGAGGAGGACACAGAAGAGGAGGAAGCTAGTAAGAGACCAGCATCTCATTCACCATACCGTGAACCTGAGAGGCCTAGTTCTGCAACCAGTGAGAAATCTTTTTTGGTAAGTGTCCTAAAATTAATTTCTGATTTAATCACATGCTTGATTTTAGTACCCTTGAGCACTGGGTTAAAAAACAGTTAGCTGCAACTACAGTAGCTAGCATATTAATCTCTGAAGGCAGAGATTGTCAGGTTATCTGACTGAAGGGCCATGCAAAGATTGTGAAAAAAGAAACAATGGTGGGTGGAGGAGCCCAAGTAGCCTAGTCAGTGAAGATGGGTACACAATGAGTCAGCTACTTCTATGACCCTCACAGGAGACAGATTAGGCCATTATCTTGGGTGTAAAATCCACCAAGATGACTCAGGGAATCTCTGAAGTGCCCTGCAAACTTGAGAGATCACTGCTGGAAGGTTTATAGCATTTATTGTGGGATGCAAAGGGGAGCAGAATTTTGGGATGAAACGGAGAACTCTGGTATTGGACAAAACCTTTTTATGGGGTTTTTAGGGGAAGGGACAGAAGAGGGAAAAGAAAGTAGTCAAGGTGGATTAGGGATTATTAGGCATGGGAAAATAGGGAGTAAAAGGCACCAGATGCATGTGAACAGCTGCAAGACAGCATGCTTGTCTGTCCAAGCCTTATCACTGATTACTGTCCTACTATCTCCTAAAACTCCATTTCTATTTCCAGTGTGAGTGTGTTTTCATGTGTGTGTGTGTTTGTGTAAGATATGTACATATATATGCTGACAAACTGTATGCTGAACTAGACAGTGAGTTTGAAGAGACTAGCTTCAGGAAGACCCAGGGTTTGAGCTAGCCAGATAAAGAGCACAGGTTTTGGACATGGATCCTGGAAAACCTTAAAAGTCCATGCTACTATTCAAAAGACTCATATGAGTATATTTATGAGGCATCTGTGTCTATGTTGTGCTATACAAGTGGGTGAGCAGTAAAAGAAGTCAGGGTGTTAGCTATTTGGGGCACAGGGCTATGGTGCCAACTGCTGGAGATATGGGATGGAGGGTGCTGGACGTTGGGAGGGGTGAGAGCCACGAGTGAATTTCGAGTCTGTGAATGTTCACTTAGGCTTCCTACTGAGTGTACCTGGGAATGTGGATAACCTAGCAATTTCATCTCCAAGGCCCAGTAAGGGATTTTTCCCAGGTTCTGCAATCAACAGGGTACAGCTGCCTTTAAGAAAAATTAATTTTATGGCCCATACAAAATTTCCATGATAATTCCAGTTCCTTTGGTGACCATAACTTGCAACCTAACTGTACACATTATTCTAAGGTTTTTCTAGAATTTAGTTGAGGTGGTTCCACTGTCAGTTTACTCTCTTTCTGCTGCTGTTCTGAACCAACTTAATCTCAGTGATCATTTTAGTTACAAAAATCACAGCCTATCTTTCTGCAGCATCCATCAGTCCAGTTTATCATACTGCCTTAATTCCCACAGTGTTTGAAGCTCTAAAAAGCAGAGAGGATATTTGTTTAGGATATTTACAGTGTCTCATCCTATTTTCCCTTTCCTAGCAATTCACTCATCTCTGATTAATGAGTACTTTTTCTTCTCTCCACTTGGAGGGCAAGCCTTTCGTTAGAGTAAAAGTCTTCAGCCACTTTCTTCAGAGAAACACAGGTGGTCTCTCATTTAACTTCCCTTTCACAAATATCTTCTTGAGATACGAGATCTGTTTAAACATACCTTTCTTCTCTTGTTGAATACCAAAGCCTCTGATCTGATATTAATTTGCTAATGTGATGGTTCTTCCCACAGGAAACAGGTGCTTCCTGTAGTTCATCCCCTCAGGCAGATGCACAGTTGGGAGAAGTAGAGAACTTGGAAGATTTTGCATTACGTCCTGCACCCCGTGGTATTACAGTGAAGTGTCGAATCACTAGAGATAAGAAGGGAATGGACCGACGCCTCTTCCCTACCTATTACATGCACCTGGAAAGGGATGACAACAGAAAGGTATTAGAAACAACACATAGTATCTTCGCTATTGCACTCCTACCACAGAATATTTTTGGTGTAAGGGAGAGCTTCTGATAAACAAGAAGGTGAGGAGAGCCAGCATGCAGTTAGAATTACAGAATGGTAAGGCTTGGAAGAGACCCTTGAGATCATCTAGTCCAGCCCCCCTGCCAAAGCAAATCCACTTAGTTCAGGTCACACAGGAACTCATCCAGGTGGGTTTTGAAGCCCTCCAGAGAAGGAGAGCCTGTTCCAGTGCTCTGTCACCCTAAAAACAGTAAAATAGATTTTCCTTATATTTGGCCAAGGCAATAAGGAGGGAATTGTCAGGTTTAAAAACTACAATACAATGAAAGATAAAACTAAGGGACTGTAAAAAATGTCAAGGATAAAGAAGAGGAGTGAGACTGAGCTGCTCCAGAAGGAAAGACTAGAAAGGGTAGTTGCATTAAATCTAGACTACTCTGTGAGCTGATTGGAGGAATAGAATTTCAGGGTGTGCACTTGTGAAAGAGATCAAAATTGTGGAGACAGTAATAACAGAGCAAATAGGGGAATGGATATGGGAAACATTTTGGATAGCAATGCCTAACAATGCTTCTGCATTCTTGCAAAGCTCCAGTCTTGATTAAAGTTTTGTTTTTCCAGACATTCCTTCTTGCAGGGAGAAAACGAAAAAAGAGCAAAACATCTAATTACCTCATATCAGTTGACCCAACTGATTTGTCCCGGGAAGGAGAAAGTTTCATTGGAAAACTCAGGTGAGAGCCACAGATGAAAACAACAGACAGGAGAGATTGGATTTTCATTTTAGTTGAGTTGGGATGTTGAATAACAATCTGTTATCAGTTTAGAGGTTATGAACGCGGATTGTCCTGCTTAATGTAATCTGTATTCACCTGAGTTGACAACCTTTCTTTAGTGTTACCACTCACCATGGCAATTTAGAGAAGAAATCTGTCTTGATGCCTTTGCAGCATAGGTTACAGGCTGAGCTCACTATGGACACTTTGTGGAAACTCCTTACTGAGCTGGCAGTAGGAAGACTCAGATGGCAAATATGTGTTCTCACTGTGCTTTACAAATACCTTCAGAAGATGACAAAGCTTTCCGCTAATGCCCCTCTCTTTCTCTCTCTTTCTATAACCTGACATTAGGTCAAACCTCATGGGAACTAAATTTACAGTCTATGACCGTGGAGTTGGCCCAGCCAAGGCACAAGGTCTAGTGGAAAAGGCTCATACTAGACAGGAGCTTGCAGCTATTTGTTATGTAAGTAGAGCCTCTCCTCTTTTTTGTCTTTCTTTTTTTGTGGCCGGGTAACTGAGGAAAAAGAGCTTACAAAATCATGCTGCCTGTCAGCTTCCCCAACTGAACTTTGGACCAACTGATCAATTTCAGCTGAGTACAACAAAGGGCAGAGGCCTCAAAGATAAGTTCTTACCAGTTTAATGAAAAAAAAAGTTCGATGCCAGGGAAGGGAAAGACACACAAAGTAACATGTTGATGACCTTCTTACCTGGCCTATTCTTCGTGTGGCTAGTCAACGTATCCTTTACATGGAGCCAGGCACAGCATGAACTACTCCTTGCCCAGCTGGTATCTGGTTAACACTAAGAAGGTATTTTTTTTTTCAGAACCAAAGGCATTTTGGTGGATAGGAAGGAGTATTATTTCAGTAACAGCTTGTTGTTAGTAAGGGTATATATAGTTCCAAGGGAAATCGTGAATCACTAGCTGTGCCCTAGAGATGTTTTCTTCTACTGAATACGAGGATCACCTCTGTCAAGAGTTCAGAGTGAGAAGGCACTTGTAGACACTGAAGAATTATGTCATGTTGTTTCATATTCGAGTCCTAAAATTTGAGTAAAACGGGTGCAGCAGCAGAAGTTGAAAGGCACATTAGCCTACTGGAGCAAGATCTTGTTTTTTGGTTTTTTTCATGTTGATTTTAACAGCACTTGTAATATTTCCCAATTGATGTGATAATTCCAGTACTAGCCTGTTTACAGAAGTATGACTATTTTCTTGTATATCATATTCCTCAGTTTCCTACCTGATTGTACACAGCAAGGTGTTAAAATGCATACAGCAGATAATACTATGTCAGCTTTTATCTACAAGAAGTTCATAAAGTTTATATATTAATAAATAGGTCAACTCATTCTCATATGTGCCTCTAGATTTTTTGAAGTCAAATAGTAGAGATTGTAACTCCAAAGGCCTTTGTTCTGTGTCTGCAAAATGCATTATCATATTAGGAGAAGCTGTATCACTTCTATCAATCAGTTCAGTATTTCTAACAGATTCTGGCTTTTTAACTGGTCTTGGGAATTTTAAAGGTTATCACTGACATTGTTACAGAACACTTTAAATGGACCCTTGGATTTTGGTTGACAGTATTAAATGGACGGTTTGAGAACGTCAAGACTTTTTTTTCCTTTGCTTTTTATACTCAATCCACTTGGAGCAGTCTCCTGCAGTACTCTGGAAAAATCTGCTTGTTGTAAGATTGAAGCTTGGACAGATTATGAATGCTTTGCTTTTTGGATCTGTTCTTAATCATTTATAAAAGAGCACAATTTGAGAGAAAATTGTATGTATGCACCTAAACATAAATAACAGCACTAAAGAAGAATGTCATTCATTCTTCAGAAACATTTTTGTCTAAATTGTTGATACATAGATAGCATAGACTCAGGTCAAAGACATTTGTGTTAGTTGTACTTAAAGCTTGTTCACTAGCAAGATTTTAGCACGTTTTTGCCTGGATGCAGAGACATGTCTGGAAATTATCTGCTTTCATTAGAAATGTTTCATTAGGATAACAGATACACTGTAAATTAGGCAATACAATGTATGTCTTTCAAGGCAGTTCTCAAAATGAAAGAGAAAGCTGTTTTCAGTGTTTAAACACAGTGCAGTTAGATAACTGCTACTACAGTTGTAGTTAGCAAATCTCTAAAAACCAATATAAATGAAGATTCAAGTTCAGTTTTACTGTCTCTTTCCTTCTTTGAGTTGGAGTATCTTGTTTACTGAAAATAGTGTCTTTCCTTGTCTTTCAGGAAACCAATGTGTTAGGATTCAAGGGTCCCAGAAAAATGTCTGTGATCATTCCAGGAATGAATATGAATCATAAGCGAATTCCAGTCCATCCAAGAAATGTGAGTTAAGGAGTTTGGACATGATTCAGATTGAAAGAAGAAGTTATAAATTTCTCATGGAGGTCTGGGTGTCGCTGACAATCGCGGTTTTTAGAGCAAGGTTAATATCCAGGGCTTTAGCAAGTCTCATGGAGAGTAA